>NW_027286775.1:4745968-4983468 GCF_022747635.1 Hetaerina americana | reverse complement strand
CTGCAGGAACACACACGAATATGTCCTCTAACTGATCGTATATCCTATCAACCTCTTCTTCCTTTTGGTTGCTCGGTGGCATGCATACCTGAATAATAACAAATTTCGTCAGTTTTGCGTTTATCTTTACTAGTAATATTCTGTCTGTTACCTGCTCTATGTTGACTACGCTTCTGCCAACCTCTTCATTTAATGCTATGGCAACCCATTGTTGGCTCTCGTCCCCGCCGCTGTATATTATTTATATAATTATCACTCCAGTAATCCCTATCATCTCACCTCGCAGAGACTTAAAATATCTATTTTTCCCCTTTCCATCTCTCGCTTCACATTCTCCAATTTCCCTGTCCTCATCATTGTCGTAACATTCCACGTTTCTATTCTAAGTAATTAGGTCTTCTTCTCAAGCGTCTTTTGTCCTGCTGCTGCTGGTTTTCCCTTCCAAGGGTTTCGTGGGATGACGATTGCGGAAGCCTTGCCTCCCCCGCTGCGGGGCACGACACACGGCCGATTGGGCCGAGCCCCGTAGTTGCCAGGACTCAAAATCTCTGAATAGTCGATCATGTTAATTTTGGGAATGATAATTGAGGTTGTTTCCCGTATCCCTCCTCAATAGTGTTTTTAACGTGACACCATCACTTACCGGCCGCCCCACTGGGGTCAGACGCCATGCAGCCGCCTCACTGAGGAACAGACGCTGCGTGGACTACATTTCGTCCTGCTCCTAACCTTCGACCTATCGGGCATTTGTGACCCTACCGGGAGCAATTATTATTACTCCCGCCAGCACAGCTCTAGGGGTCATCGGAACGCACAAGCCATTCCACCACGTCAAGGTTGTAGTCCGGGGAGGGGATTATATATATATATAATATATATATATATATAATAAATATATAATATATATATATATATTGTATATATAGCATTTATATAACAATATATTATATATACGCTATATTAATAATATATATTATATATATAATATATCTATATATATTATGCATTTATATATATATTATATATATAATCACACTTGAACGGCAAAGTAGAACACAAAAATATTCATGGAGAACACGTAAAAGGACAATCACATTAAGATTCTCAGACGTTCTTCTGGTCAGACTGCCTGAAGCACAGGTTTGATGGGGAAGTTGGAATAGCATAGAGCACAATGGGAGGTATTTTCCATAAACTGGACTTGAACCACGGACCTTGCCGTGCCGATGCTCTTACCAGCGTTAATTACCGTTCTTCGTTAGTTCGACTGCCAATTCAACACACTACTGGGTCAACTTGCCACGGTCAGTACTTAGTCACTGTTGTCTTTCTTGCTCTCAAATTTCCACTCATCATGATATCCACCTATATGACCGAAATATTGGTGAGGATATAAATTACAGATTCAGTTGTTATGTGGTGGAACTGTTCCATGATAGCAGAGACGAAGATTATTGCAATTTTCCACCAAAGTTCAAAAAAAAAATATTGGCGATAGCCCTGACACCTTACTAACTAACTCATAGCCAATAGTTAACTCCCTATTCTTTTCAGTATTGCCTACCAGGCAAGTGATCTTAAAGAATTAAAAACGCTTAGATCCATACCATCACCGCTGGAATAAACCTCTTAAACAAGTGAAATAAACATAAAATTTTGCCCAATTTCATGAAAATCAAACCACCCATAAAACTGCAACGCCACTAAAGCTGTGGTTATTGCCAAAATATTTTGGTCAAACATGGAAAGCAAACATTAGTACGTAAGACGGGTGCATATAATAGAAGTTACATAGCGATTACACTTGAAGTTCATCAAGAACTTAAAGGCGATGAAAAACTTTACATTCTCACTAAGGTCCGAGGAAACGACAGGCGAATACCGACTTCATTAAAACCTCTCGATCGTTAATTCGCAGCCATAAATTGCACCCTGGCAAAAAGCCCCGACACGAGTGAATCAAGAATCAAGTCCATTAAAGAAAACTGTAATTATACCGTTTTTTAAGGAAGATAGCAGACGACAACTAAAAAAACACAGGCCTATTCCCTTTTGGTGTGTATTTTCTAAAGTCTTAGAAAAACTTTAAAAAACGCCTTAAATAGTTCTTAGCAAGGTTAAATTTATGGGTAATGATCAATCTGGGTCTTCATTTGGAAAGGGAAATGAATATGTTAAGGAGAAGCAAGTGACGATTGTCCATAAACGCCATCAGTGATAAGAAGCACGCAGCATGTTTATTCATTGAGAAAGCGTTCGATACCCTCTCACAACATACCCTTTTAGGTAAAACGGATGTACTACCTTGATCAAAAATTTCCCGGAATTTATTCAGAAAATTAAAAATACAAGTTTATTCATCTAAATCTATATTGTCCCCTTCAAAGTAATCCCCATCGACTGCAACACACTTATGCCAGCGCTTGATCCAATCCTCGAAACATTTTTTTATATTCGGTTTTCGGTATGTCCATCAGTGCTTCCTGCGATTTTTCCATTACTTCCTCTCGGCTGCTAAAAAGCGTTCCCCGTAATGGTTTTTTAACTCGATTGAACAGAAAGAAGTCACAGGGAGCCAAATCAGGTGAATTCGGTGGCTGTTGGATGGTATTTGTTGCATTTTTCGTCAAAAAATTACGAATAATGATAGCACTGTGCGACGGTGCGTTATCATGGTGCAAAATCCACGAGTTTTCTGCCCACATTTCTGGTCTCTTTCGGCGAATTGCTTCACGCAAACGTCTCATAACGCCCAAATAATACTCTTTGTTTACTGTCTGGCCTTCTGGCAAAAATTCATGATGCACTACACCGTTGTAATCCATGAAAACCGTCAGCATTGCCTTCTTTTTTGACTGAAAACGACGTGGTTTTTTTGGTCTCGGCTCATTTGGTGAACGCCATTCACTTGCCTGATGTCTGGATTGCGTGTCGTACTCATAAACCCACGTCTCGTCTCCAGTAATGATCCTTTTGATGAATGTGGGATCGGATTCAGCATCGCAAATCATGTCTTTTGCGACGTCAACACGGTCTCTTTTTTGCATGAAATTGAGGTCTTTTGGCACCAACTTTGCTGCTACACGACGGAAACCCAAATCATTAACCACAATGTCTTGGGCGGATCCATAGGCAATGTTCAAGTCCTCCGCTATTTCTCTGATGGTTAATTTGCGGTTATTGACCAACATTTCTTTTACTTTATCAATTTTTTCACCGACTTTCGATGTCGATGGTCTGCCACTGCGTTCATCATCTTCGATTGACTCACGACCACTTCTGAACCGCTCGTGCCACTGGTAAACGACCGTTTTTTTTTTAGAGAATCGTTGCCGAAACACTTTTCCAACATTTCCAACGTCCGTGCGGCACTAAATCCGTTTTTTACGCAAAATTTAATACAAGTTCGTTGTTGCAAATTTAAATCCATTTCTGAAATTGTAAAAAATCGCCAACACACACAGAGATAGATGTACTCTTGGCTACGTAACTTTTGCAAATGTCAAGTTATGACACTAAGATTTAAAGGGAATATCAACAACAGATGTACCAATTTAACAAAAAAAACAGAACTCAAATCGGAACGATGGGAGCGCCACACGGTGGTTATTCCGGGAACTTTTTGATCAAGGTAGTATGTTGTCACACGGAGAATTAATTTAAATTAGTTAAATGAATATTTGTTGAAAGTGTAAACGAATTAGGTAAGGGTATCAATGCAACAATGGCAGAGTGTGAAAAGCATTCGCCTTGACCGGGATTCGAACCCAGCTCCCTCGATGTCCGGCCGAGTGCTTTAGCCAGTTAGGCTATGGTTCAATTTAATTTTATTCGGTCTAATATGTTTCACTGCTAGTGTTTACAGTGTACACATTGTCAGCTTGCAGATTATGGTTACAGCATATTTTTTTTCTTTATGAATATAGGTATGCATATACATACACATAAACATAAATATGCATATACACACTTACATAGACATGCATTCATATACATTGCATAAAATAATTGTGACCATGAACAGTACTATGGAAGGAAATAATTAAGGCAGGGTTCACAGGATATAGAAGGAAATATTTGGATTAGCAGCGGAACATTACATTTGGTTGGAATTATTGATAGCTTTCAAGCACAGTTATTCAGAAAAACAACTTTTTAACCACGGACGAAGTGTGTCCGGTACCGGGGGCAGCCACATCCGTTCCACCAATGCTTGCATGCCTTTAGCGGAATGTTTATTCGCGGTTCTCAACTGTGTGAATTCCACGATTAGGGTGGTCATTATGAAGGATTTGAAGCTCGGAAAGAGCCGAAAGTTCAAGGTGATCAGATTTATGTCGGTAATGGCACCACCACCGAACACGTCCCAGGTTTTATAGATCTTTTTTAGAGCTTCCCATTCTCTGATTTTTTCGTTGCATTCAAGGATCAGATGTGCGACGTTGTCTATTCGACCGCATGACGGACAAAGGGGAGAATCGGCTACCTGTAGGTGATGCCTCACTTCCCTCGTCATGACTGTGTTCGCGATTAGGTTAAAATTCCACTACGTGCCTCATCGTTCGCCCGGCTGGTCGCCCAGTTTTTCCAAGACATCGTTCTTTTTGGTGTATTTTGTTGCTGCTCGGTAAGCGCTCTGACATACAGGGTCTTGACCCTAATTGCTTCTCCATCTCGCAGGAGAGAAGCGACCTTTTTCGTTACATCAAATACCCTCCGGTGGCATACGTCGCGCGCGAGTTCCTGCCACGCGTCCTTGAGGAGTGCCTTGCGCCACGCGTCGTCACCGCCGAGGATGCGCAGGCTAAGCTTCGCGTAGACCACCTTCGCCTTTAGAGCTGCATCGGTTAAATTGAGACCACCCTGCTCAAACGGGCCATAGAGCTGGTTTCGGGACACTTTCTTTACATAGCCATTCCAGATCATTTGGTTGGTCGCTCTAATAAGGTATGCATTAAATTTGGCGGGTAAGGGCCACAGATGGGCCACAAACCATAGCCTTGGGAAGACAATCTGGTTGAGGAGGCGGACGCGGGTCACGATCGGGAGGGAAGGGAGAAAGCTTTCCAACACTCCATTTTACACGATGGTCAATAATTCCCCAGTTTCGCTCAATCGTGGGAGCCAACTCCTTCTCCCACCAGAACCCTAAGATTTTGAGCGAGGGCGCTTCTGACCAACCGATGGAGGTCGAGGGCCGGTCGCCCTTCAGCAGCAAAAACCCGGATTTCCGGTTGTTGAGGAAGATACCACCCTGCTCATATGACCTTAATATGTCGTGGGCTAGAGCCATGTGGGACGGGTCGTCTACGAAGAGGGTAATGTCGTCAGCGTATGCGACGCCCAGGCAGACGGCGCCGTGACGGCACCCCGATTCCACTGCTCTGCAGTCGTCTGAGTATGGGGTCTAAGGCAAGGGCGAACAGCAGCATTGACAGTGGGCAGCCCTGCCGAACGGAGTTACTGACGGGGATGGGCGGCGAGGTGGCATTGTTTATCCTAATTATAGAGTATGTTCCGGTGTACATCGTTGAGACGGCACGAATGAAGTACTCGGGGAAGGCCATCGTCTTGAGCACGGTGAGAATCCATTCGATCCGGACAAGGTCAAATGCTTTCTCAAGATCGATAGCTGGCAGTGATAAAAAACGATCGCCATACACGGGCGCGGAAAAAATAATGTCGCGAATTAAAAGTGCTGCATCGAAAATGTTTCGCATTTTCGACACGGCGTACTGGGATGGAGAAAGGACGATGTCGGCAGCAGCCGTCATTCTACATCGTAGGACCTGCGGCAATATTTTACAGTCTGCGTTTAAAAGGGTGATTGGCCGGAAGTCGTTGAACGACTTGGGCCGCGTCTTCTTTGGTATAAGCGTTATCACGGCGGTCCGCTGACTTGCAGTCAGAGAGCCGCTGGCTAAAATGCAGTTAAAAAGGTGGGTTGAAATAGGATTAAAATATCCCAGTACCCTAAACAAAATTCAAATGGTAGGCGTCCAAGCCGGGTGCTTTGCCCTTTGGGAACATGGAGGAGACGCAGTCCAGTTCGTCTGAACTTATGTCTCGACATAAATCGACTTTTTGATCCTCGGATAGCGTAGGGAGAGGGGGGAGAGGGTGTGTCTCCCTGCTTCCACGGAGGATACCTGTTGAAGGTGTTTTCAAAGTGCCGGGCCGCTTCCCTTAGGAGGTCGGTGTAACCGGCGGCAGATTCTCTGACAGGGATTCTGTCTATATCGGAGCCGGAGTTAGTTTTCATCCAGCGCCGAAGCTCAGATAGCGTGTCAAGTTCTTTTTGCCACTTTTGGGGAGCGTATTTTTGGAGTTCTTGGCCCAGTATAATTTATTTTAGGGACGCCCTACGGCGTGGAAACCCTCCGGCGCCACATCCTTACGCAGGAGCTCTTCCAGCGCTCGGCGGTAGAAGGAGATGGTGTAGTTCTTTTCCCTACGCCACTCGAAAGTTTGCCTTTTGATGTGGGTGACAATGCGGGGTTTGAATACCTCGTCCCACCATACAGCGAGGTCTGCACCGGGACGGAGTGCCGCGACCAGTTTACACACCCGGGTGCGGATAGAATCGCGACGAGTCCCGTTCTCCAGCACGCGGAGGTCCATGCGCCACACGGAGCCGCAGCGGTTGACGTGCGCGCCCAGGGTTGTGTCCGGGCATGTAACACTCATAATCACTGCGCAGCGAGCAGAGAAGGACACCGGGAGGGTGTCCACTGTCTGGACATCATTTATTAGGGATGCCGAGATGAAGAGGTAGTCAATCCGCGTCCGAGAGTCGCGGAGTCCTCGGAATCCGAGTCCTGATCGCGTGAAGGGGGCGGCACTGCGTCAATCGCTCCAATGGAGTCGAGCATCAGTGAGAGTGCCCGGATTAAATAGTATATCACCCTATCCCTGTTCGAGGCACTATCCTCTCGATGGTAGATGGAGTTAAAATCTCCGCCCAATATGGCCTTCCCCGAGAAGGAATACAGGTAGGGGAGGAGAAGTTCATTAAAATAGGTTTCGCGCTCTGCCCTCGCGCGCTCACCGGAGGGAGCGTAAAGGTTCGTGATATGGATACCATTCACGATAACTGACGTTATTCGGCCCAAGGGGGGGCGGCGAACATGAGAAAACGGAATGCCATTTCTGACAACGGTGTTGGTGCCAGAATGAATTTCAGCGAAATTGCCGATAGCCAGAAAGATGTTTGCATCCCAGACTATGTCCTCATTTACCTATTGAAGGAGGATTCCATCAGCCCTAAGATCGCGGAGAAAACGTTGGAGGACTGCAATTTTGAAAGCGCTATAAACGCCAGCAATATTAAGTGAAATAATATTCAATGGTGAAATGAGAGGACAGCTATGGGCACCGGACATCACTTACCAGAGTCCTGGTCGTGGCTTACGTCGCCTCGGTCGCGGCTCGAACCCCGGCGACGAGTGCTTCGCCGCTTCGTCCGACGGGTTGACGATCGAGGTCTCGAGTTGTCTCCGCATACTTCCCCCCCCCGACCTCGTCCGAAGAGGAAGAGCCAGCCGTGGTCTCTACGAAGAGCGGGTTATCCGGCAGCGTTCCACGGGGGGCCTTCTTCGAGCGAGCAAAGCTGGAGACCGTCCCGACCCAGGTCGGGAGAAATAAGAGGAGATCGGTCGAATTGGTCCGCCTCTAGAAGAGCCCTGGGAAGATCGTCGACACCTTGGCTGTCCTCAAAGGAGAAGGTCGATGGAATGTCTGGGATTTTTGACGTTAACAAAGTTTTACTCATACATGTGTCAACTTTCGCGACCGGTGATACGAGGTTCATCCGGAAAGTACTACCCTTTCGTGCCGCATGAAGTTCTGACGACGCGAGTAGCCGCTGGACGAGGTCAGATAGCTTCAGTGGCTTGTCTGCCTTCTCTGAGCCAAGTTGCGTGACGCTAGCATTGCCTGTGTTGTTTCTGTGATTGTTTACAATGTTTAAAAAAATTGAGAACGCCGCCAGTTGTGAAGTGAGGGCAGTGATTAAATTCCTCAATGCAAGAAACGTTCGCCCATGTGATATTCATCGCCAATTAAAGGAGGTGTATGGAGATAATGTAATGGACGAGTCGTCTGTTCGGCGGTGGTGTCGCAACTTCAACATGGGGAGGGGGAACACACACGACGATGAGCGTTCGGAGAGACCGTCTGTCATTACAGACCAACTGGTGAGCTCAGTTGACGAATTCGTGAGGAACGATCGGCGCGTCACAATTGATGACATCTGTGAGCATTTTCCCAATGTTTCTCGAACAATTGTTCATGAAATTGTTAAACACCATCTGCATTATGCAAAAATTTGTGCAAGATGGGTCCCTCGCGTATCTCAATGAGCTGGCGGCGAAGGACTATGCAGCAGGAATACAGAAACTTGTCACACGTTATGACAAATGCCTTAATTTGCTTGGAGATTATGTTGAGAAGTAGTTTAAAGTATCCTCTTTCAAATAAAATTTTTTATGTTTGTTAATATTTACTTTTGTGTCTTTATTTCACGAACGGGTACTACTTTCCGGATGACCCTCGTACTTTCTTGAGTTTCCGTGAAAGCGGAATCGAGAGGCCCGCCGTTGAGGAAGGGGGACAGTCGCAATCGGATACATCCTCTCCCGCTGTCACCCGTGATTCTCGGGGAGTTGGAAGCCCGTGAAGCGAGGATTGCGGGAAGAACGCGTCGTTGGCGTGGCCAGAGAAAGGACGCAGGATGATCCGTCCTCTTTTGACGGGGTCACGGAGATAGGGGCCGGTGGTTGTGAGAGTATATCCGAGCTGGCAGGGACCGCAGCTTTATCGATGTTCGAAATCAGCAGTGCAGTGCCGTCCGTTCTCTACTTTTTCGGATCCCTTTCTTCCGTTTAAGACTTTTGCTCTCTCTGAAATTTCTCACCAAGTGGAGGGGGATGCGGGGGTTCGGCGGAAGCAGCTGGGGGCGCACCCTCGATGAGTATCAGCAACCACGCCCTCTCCTCCACAGCCATCTTGGGCTCATCCATCTTCTCGGCGGTGTTCGTGTTGGAGGCCAAAAACATTGCCTCCGCATAGCTCTGCCCTCCCTGGTTCCGAGAGCAGGCCTTGCGCTCGTGGTCTTCTTGGTTGCAACGGGCGGAGGTGCGGCGCTGACCCTCGTAGATGGTGCTGGCCCGGTTGCCGCCGATGTGGAGGTACGAGGGGATATTTCTTTCGACCGTCATCCGCACCACTCTCGTACCTGTCAACACGCGCGCCATCTTATCGCCCTCCCATCTGTTCTCCCACGAGCGATGGATTTTTCCAAAACGTTGAAGCTCGCCTGTTATATCTTCCAATGGGGTCTCCACGGGGAGACAAAGAACCCTGGCATTACAAGGGCTACCGGAGGTCTCGTCAATGGTAATCGTCGTCCTCGGATCATTTTTGGATGGAAGCGGTAGTTCTCGTGGGATATTATCTAGTAGAATCCTCTTCATAGTAGCTTCAGTTGCCAATTTCAGGAATACCAAATGGCGGTTATATCCAAATTGGATCGCCACGATCTCTTCGGGTGTGAGGCCCAGCGACTCTAGTGTAAAGAGGTGGACCTCCAACGGAGTAGGGGTCTTTGCCTTCTCATCAACTTGCAAGGCGAGAGTGTTTACGTGACGTACGACCATTTTGAAACTAATCAAATGGGGCACGCCAGGGCGAAAAAAAGAGAAAAGCGCACTGAAAGCACTCCAAGAAAGAAAAAAAAACACTCGTGTGGACTCCCTCCCCGCTACACGCACCCGGCGGTAGCAAATAAAAAGGAGCCTAAGCTCTACACAAGGAGTCTAGGTAAGTCTTGATCCAGTAAACAAAACAAAGGCACGGCCTTCCCGGCGGAAGAAGTCGAGATTCAAATCGCACGCTTCTTGGTGAACTAGGCGGTCAACCGCCGCTTGAAACAAATAACGATCGGAACCTCGATTTCAGAGGGAGTCCGGCGGTGCCGCTCTCAAATTCCGGCGGCCGAAGCCTCGGACACCGGCAAATTGTAGACACTCGGTGAACACAGACACGTCCTGCTATCGAGACGTCCTACTTAACTCCGAAATTTTTAAGGAGTTAAAGGAACAAGATGTTGTGGCGAAATACCGTACACAAAATGCCATAGGCATTCGTAGTGGTGCGCAAAACACCACAGTCCACGAGGCTAAAGCCAACTTTAAACACTGAGGGTGTTTTACCTTTGACAATTCCAAGACACTGCGGGAGATGCCAATTGTTGCAGTTAATGGATATTAGCGAATGGCTCCGTCAAAACGTTTCTCCTGCGGCATCTCCCGCAGTGTTTTGGAATAGGTAAGGGAAAATAATTTTAACTGAGCAGACAAATCGGTGAGTTACCCGTACCGTGTTCTTCAAGGTTCTCGGCATAGATGCACCTTATTTCTTCTTTATGTACATGCCATTTGTAACCACATGTAATATGAAAATATTACTACTTCTGCCGATAATTTAGGCCTTGGTTACGTTTATTTATCAAAAATTGGAAAAATTATGAAAAATACTACAAAAAGTTCTTTACTATAGAGTTCTTCTATATACTCATCCCATCTCTCTTGATTCTTTCCTGCGTCAACTATTACCTTACCCGCTTTATCTCTAATTGTTAGCATGATCTTCCATTCTTACTTCCCGATAAAGATAATTAATGGTTTCTGGCGTAACTTTATAGAACCGATTCATTATAAATAAATGAAAGGACTAACTTTGTAGTTCCACACGAAAAGTCGTGTGGAACTACAAAGTTAGTCCTTTCATTTATTTATCCCGATAAAGATTTAACTTTGC
Organism: Hetaerina americana; assembly: GCF_022747635.1. Classification (NCBI taxonomy): domain Eukaryota; kingdom Metazoa; phylum Arthropoda; class Insecta; order Odonata; family Calopterygidae; genus Hetaerina; species Hetaerina americana. Next base: position 4,972,650 of record NW_027286775.1, on the reverse strand, counting down.
TGTATAGCGCACCAATTCCACCCTTCCTCTACAGACTTCCCATATCCTCGCACTGCATCTTCCACCATGCTTCTTTTGCTTTATTTGTTGCCCGCCTCAATTTATTGTTCAATTCTTTGTACTTCATTTTGCCTAACTCTGTATTTATATTCCTCCATTTTCGCCGCTCATCCATCTTTGTAATCATCTCATCCGTGATCCATGGTTTTCTAGTCCTTTTAGCGTTAACTTTTACAATAGTGTCTTTTGCGGCTTAAGACAACCCTTTCTTGAAACTTTCCCATTTTTCTTCGATAGTACTTAGGTCTTTACCATCCTCCATGATTTTCTCTACCGCCTGTTGGTACTCCTTCCTTTTCAAACCATTTAATGCTTCTACATTCCATTTTCTGACTCGCCGCCCCTACCTTATTTTTTTTAAACGGACGCTACATTTCATAACAACTAAATTGTGGTCAGAGTCCGCATCCGCTCCCGGGAATCTGTGCGAATTTATCACACTGTTCCTAAACCTGTGTCTAACCAGAATGTAATCTAGCTGATACCTTTCTGAGTCACCTGGCATTTTCCATGTATACCTGCATCTTTTGTGGTGTCGAAATCAAGTGTTGGTGATGACTAGCCCCTGTCTCCTGCAGAACTCAACTGCTTTCTCCCCGCGGTCATTCCTCGTGCCGAAACCGTAGTCCCCCACCTCGTCACCATCTCTTCCTTCGCCTACCGTCGCATTCCAATCCCCCATCACTATCAAATGTTTCCCTGCATGAACACAAGCGATTACGTCCTCTAACTGATCGTATATCCTATCGACCTCTTCTTCCTTATGGTTGCTCAGTGGCATGTATACCTGAATAATAACAAATTTCGTCGGTTCTGCTTTTATCTCTACTAGTAGTATTCTGTCCATTACCTGCTCTATGTTAACTATGCTTCTTCCTACCTCTTCATTAAATACTATGGCAACCCTTCGTTGGCTCTCGTCCCCGCCGCTGTATATTATTCTATAATTATCACTCCAGTAATCCCCGCTATCCTTCCATCTCACCTCGCATAGACCTAAAATATATATATTTCCCCTTTCCATCTCTCGCTTAAAATTCTCCAATTTCCTTGTCCTCATCATTGTCGTAGCATTCTACGTTTCTATTCTAACTAATTTGGTCTTCTTCTCTTGCGTCTTCTGTCCTGCTGCTGCTGGTTTTCCCTTGCAAGGGTTTCGTGGGATGAGGACCACCGAAGCCTTGCCTCCCCCGCTGCCGGGCAAGGCACACGGCCGATTGGGCCTAGCCTCGTAGTTGCCCGGACTCAAAATCTCTGTTTTTTCCATCATGTTAATCTTGGGAATGATAATTGAGGTGGTTTCCCGTTGCCTTCCTCAATAGTGTTTTTAACGTGACTCCATCACTTACTGGCCGCCCCACTGGGGTCAGACGCCATTGAAGCCGCCTCACTAAGGAAAATACGCTTCGTGGGCTACCTTTCGTCTGGCTCCTAACGTTCGACCTATCTAGCATGGGTGACCCTACCAGGAGCATTAATTATTACTCCCGCCAGCACAGCTCTAGGGGTCATCGGAACGCACAAGCCCTTCCACCACGTTAAGGTTGTAGTCCGGGGAGGGATATATATAAATATATATATATATATATATATATATATATATATATATATATATATATACATAAAATTTTCATATATATAAGTGTATATATATATTTTTTTGCACACACTTTATTACCACTGCTGTGACTGTTCAGAAAGATTCTGTAGTACGGTAGTACCTAGAAGTATTCTAAGATATTGCATTGTACGCCACAACCCTTAAGCGAGGACTAAGGTTTCGCGCAGACTCTGATGATATTAGCAGATAAGCGATATCAGGGGTGGCTGCTAAAACCCACAAAATTTCTGTGAGAAGCGACCTCTGTGGCTCATCTTCGAAGGCGCTGCGGATCACGAGGTCCACTCTTAACGCGGATCATTCACGCGTCTCATAGGTAGCCAGACATTCGTGATGAGTCTGACGCTAGATGATGCCGGGGAAAAACTTCTCTCCTCCTTCGCCTCAGTTAGTGTGGTTCATTCGGCGCTAGGGGTTATCATCCATGACGCTTCGGTTGCTCTAGCTGGCGTTTATTCCTTCAAACCGAACACCAAGAATTTCCATATTTATTGGCCTCCAGGCCATTATGGTACCTGACCAAAAAATAAAGAGATATGAAATGCAAAATATGCCTAAATATTCAGCAGCGCCATTAAAATATTTGATGCAATGTGTGAGATAGTGAGAATTGGCTCAAATAAGTTTTATATGTTAATAAATGACCAGTCCTTAAGCTCCCATAAATTCAATACGCCATGATGTGGGATGCAAATTCATCTGACCCAAGCTCTGAAGGGTCAGATGAAACCTGTTCCTGACCTGGAACCTTAATTCAAGATTTTTGACTGCCGACAGGTTAATTTAAATTGTTGTAAAAGCTGCTCGCGATTGGCGATGGAAATTTTATCCCCGAGTGCACATAACACCAGGGGCCTAAGATGGGGGGGCGAGGAAGGGAGAGGAGGGGGATTTCGCCTGATTGGGCGGATCTCTTCCATTAGTTCCGAGAGACTTGAAAACCGGAACGCTCAGACCCCCAGCGTCATATAAGGGACCACTCACGAATCAAGCAACGTGATACTTCTGATCCTCCGACTTTTAAAGTTTGTTTTTCATTTTGCTTCTTTACTTGAAGTGGATTTCTTGCTTTGACACCTGTAATTTACTATTGTATGAACACCCGAATCCATAATAATGATTTGGAAGAGAATTACATCATTGGATGGCAAATATTTTATTTGTCTCCACTAGTAGGGCCACTGGTATAAATAAATATCGTTTTCTAAATAATGAAACCACATTCAAAACATACACATTTACAAATATGTACATATACCAAAGATGAAATGGACAGAGAAGAAAACAAACGAGGAATTGGCGGAGGAGGAGAGGAAGAAATCTAATGGAAGCGGGAGAAAGATGGATGCAGAGCATATTCATTGGCAGTGGGATGTTGGAGACTGTGATAGAGGAGAGAATGTTAGTAGAAAGAGGACAGGGCAGGAATAGGATAGGGAAGTTAGACGGAATGCTGGGAGGAAAGAAGAACGCAGAGATGAAGAGAGACTTGATGTAAAGTAGGACATAGGGTTGCGTTTAGTTAGGTGAGGTAATGCAATATTGTTGCACAGTTTTGTTGCCTGTGTGAACCCAAAACCTAACTTAACAGATAGAGCTCGAATAATAAGAAATCTGCATATGAATATTCCAGGTATATTCAATAAGTAAGGGCCAGGGTTAAAATGTTGAAATATTGGTAGCTCAGAACAAAGTTGAAGGCATGCATCACCGTCTGTTCTTTGGTTCGCAAGCCACGGAAGTAATTTTTGAATCCAATAGTCTTGCCGACCAAAAGAAAGGGCAAAGGAGTGTGGAGTGGCTGGGCGTTATTAGACTGCTATCCCCAGTCCCAACCTTCCACCTAGCGACTTTTTCTTCTTCTTGACCTTGAAACACACACCCTGGTGGTGGCTTGCAGGGTATATATAAAAATGAAATAACTGGAGCTTGGTGGCCAACGGATTAGAAGAAGAGGATTAGAGATCAGGATCAGGATTAGAGATCAGGATCAGATCACATTAGAGAGGGTTTTCAGATAACACATTCGTTAACTTCAAGAAAACCACAAGAACGCTCCAGCCAGACAATCAACGGGTGGTATAGCCCAGGTCGCAAGGCACCCGGGAGGAGTGGCTAACTCAGAACCACTTTCTCACTCTCGGGTGGCGCTCTGCGCCTCATCTATTATTAAATCGGTCGCCTCATTTCGGCTATCCGGTAAAGCGCCCCCTGGGTGCATTGCACTTGCCGGTGAACCGGGTGGGTCCCCACGCTAGGGTTCCCCCTAAAATTACTGTTAAAAAAAAAAAAAAAAAAAAAAAAGGGTGACAATAAATCTCAACCGTATGAGCGCGCGAAAGTTCACATAGCCCAGTCCGGGCTATCGTACCATTTCGGAGCATCACTGCGCTCGACGAAGTAAGCCCGAAATGGCAGATTCGTCCTCTCCGGCGGGGACAAATACATCAAAAAACGACACTCACCAGACATCTACAGCCCTGCCACTACAAGGTATGTTTAGGCCAATATACACCTTTGGTCTGACACCACCACTTACAAAAACCGCGGACGCAAATCCAATATCGGCAGAAAAAACCATGGCGGGACTCGACCAACAACCAGCAATCAGTGTTTCGGGGCCTCCGACGGGAACCGAAAGCAGGCCTTTCAAACTCACTAACCTCTCTACACCTTCTCCTGCAGCAGCTGCAGCTATAGCAGCACTCCGTAGGCGGAAGGTAGTTAACAAAAACGCAGGAGAAGCGGACAAAGACAAATTAGCCGTCGCTAATTCCGCCGTTGGCGACGACCATCAACTCGCAAATACAAATGCGTCCACCTCTTCAGCGGGGACTACTCACACCCTCCCTCTCGTCGTAAACCAAATCACGGGCCAACAAACGCAAACACCGCATGGCCAGGGAGACGACGGCTTCACTGTCGTCTCTAGAAAAAAGGGAACTCCCATGAAAAGACGCCGGGTCATTCCCTCCCCCGACATCCCACAAAGTAATAGGTTTTCTCCCATTGAAAACACGACTGAAGTAATGGAGACTCAGCCGTCAACTCCAAAATCCCCGAGGATCCCAGCCATAACAGTACACAATGTCAAAGGATGGGTTGATTTGGCGAATGAGCTCACAAAAAATCTGCTAACCCCCCCTAAATGTGTCCTCAGAGGTCTAAACACTGTATTAATATCCTGCAGTAGTGTAGAGGACTACCTCAAAACAAAAAATATTCTCAAGGTCAGGGAAATGGAATTTACCTCCTATCAGCTACCAGCTGATAGGCTGAGAGAGTACTGCATTAGGAATCTGGTGGGAGACGTTCCCGCAAAAGAACTAGAGGCCGAACTAGTCAGGCTGGGATTCTCGATCAAAAGTGTTGTCCAACTAACAACAACTAAGCCCTCATATAACGAAAGGGAAAGGGGAATACTCACTGGTACCAAAAGGTTGGTACCAGTGTATCATGTCATTTTGACAAATGACTCCCAACCAGGTGACCTCTTGAAAGTAGAGTACCTAATGGCCATGCGGGTGAATATAACAAAATTCACCAAACCTAAGGGCGTAATACAGTGCCACAAATGCCAGGGCTTCGGGCACACCAAAAATTACTGCAACATTCGGCCCCGTTGTGTTAAGTGTGCCGGACCACACTTAACTACCGAATGTGAGAAGAAAGACCGCTCCACGCCCGCGAGGTGCGTTAATTGCGAAATGGACCACCCAGCCAATTATCGCGGTTGCCCCGTTTACAAATGGGAAAACCAACGACGATTGGCGCGTGAAAAGCGCGACATAACTTCCCGAGGATCAGCCCAAGGGAAAACATTCACACCTGCCCCGGTTCCTGCAGGGAATGCCTGGGCAGCCCGTGCTCAAGGTCCTTTGCAGGACCAAACATCTTTTGCTGCCACTACCCCATTTCCTTCCTTACCTCCACCTAGAATCCCTCCTCCCCACGTGATCAACCCCCTATTGCCCGGCGGCGCTATTCCCCTTTCCTCTTCTTCTTCTTCAAATCACCTACCAAACATTCCTGCCTCAAATTCCGCACACAATGAACAGTCACTGTTTGGATACTTTATGTCCATGCACCACCAGCTAAGTCTCTTAAAGACAAAAACGGAGAAGAAAATCTTTATGCTCCAGCAATTATGCGAGTTGCACGAGCTTAATGACTAGTAAGCTCCGCAACATTTGCCTTCTCAGTTGGAATTGCAACGGCATACTCGGCCGCCAACGGGAATTCAAAAATTTTATAAGCTCTGGCAATTTTGATGTAGTCGCCCTTCAGGAGACGCATCTAACACCCAGTCACAGATTCTACATACCCAACTACACCACATATCGGCGAGACCGTCCCACTGCTCGCGGTGGAGGCGTGCTTATCGCAGTAAAGTCATCTATTAAACACAAGGCACTGAAAGGATACGCCCTTAGTACATTAGAATGCGTCGGAATACGACTCCCAACTCCCATAGGTGAACTTGACATCTATTCCGTTTACCAACCTTCTGGTAAAACTATTGTTCCTGACGAAATTCGTCCCTTATTCCCGACTGACAGTCGCGTCGTAGCCATCGGCGATTGGAATTCAAAACATACGGAATGGGGGTGCCGGTCCGCGAATACTAATGGCCGGCGTTTGCATAACATTGTTAATTCCATCATGGTAGACGTCGAAGTGCCACTAGCGGCAACGCACATTGACAGCCGTGGTGGTGAAGACATCCTGGATTTCTGCCTAACGAAAAATCTGCCTTACATAACGACTCCAACTGTACTTTCCGATCTCTCCAGTGATCATTACCCGATTAAAACCGACATTGCGACTGTCCCTTATGAGCAGCCTCCTTCCCTTCCTTCAAAGACGAACTGGAAACAGTTCGCCTCCATAGCAGAAGACGCCTTTTCCTCAATCCCAATCCCACACTCCTCAGCCCGGCAGGACATTGACGCTCATGTCTTGGCCATAACCGAGGCAATACGTGACGCGCATGCACTGGCATCGCTCCCGTACCCTCATCCCCCTCCTCCTTCAAACGCCCTACCCGACGACATCCTGCTACTCATAAAACAGCGCAACAAGGCCCGCAGACAATGGGCGCGAACCAGGGATGGCGCCTATAAACGGCGTTATAACTTTTTCGCGTCCTGCGTCAAACGCGAGATCAGAAATCGGTTTAATGACCAATGGAGAGACAAACTCGACAACCTTTCCTTCGACGACGGATCCCTTTGGAAGGTTGCTAAGCAACTGACCAAAAAAGGCCGTCCAGACCAGCCCATCAGGCATAACGACAACCTGTACTTCGACGCCAATGACAAGGCAGAAATCCTAGCCAACGCGTTCCAGGAAACCATGACTCTTAAAACCGACTGGCCAAGGACGCGGGAGGACGAAGAAGCCGAGGCTGCTGTAAGTAGCTTAGGTCTCCTTCCGACTCCTCCATTCCAGCCGGTCACTGAGACGGAGCTTAGAATGACAATAAAGTACTTAAACCCGAAAAAAGCCCCGGGTATTGATGACATCTCAAACAGGCATTTGAAGAACGCGCCACTGCCGGCCGTTCGTCACCTACTGGGCTTATTCAATAACTGTCTTTCCTCTTGCTACTTTCCAGATTCCTGGAAAATAGCAAAAGTGTGCCTGCTTGCCAAACCAGGCAAAGACCCGACAATTCCTCTCAACCGCAGACCTATATCTTTACTTTCCTCTATCTCTAAACTGTTTGAATCGATTTTGAAAGCCCGTCTAGACCTCTTCCTACGGACCAATGACGTAATACGACCGGAACAAATGGGATTCCGGGAAGGACATTCCACCTCCCTGCAGATACTCAGACTAGCAGAGTATATCAGCCACGGCATGCAGAACAACCAACACACTGCAGTGTTGTTCTTGGATGTGGCAAAGGCTTTCGACCAAGTCTGGCATGATGGATTGATACTTAAATTATTTAAAATCGGGGTTCCATTACATCTCATCAAGATGTTCCATAGTTTTCTCGCTTCACGAGCTATACATGTCGCCGAAAACGGAGCTCTGTCAACCGGGAAACAGATAAATTGTGGCGTCCCGCAGGGCGCCATATTATCTCCTACTCTCTTCAACTGCTATGTCAACGATCTTCCTTCTTCTCCACAAACTCAAACTTTCATGTTCGCCGACGATACTGCTATCGCGGCAAGATCTTGGAGCGGCACGTGTGCCTTCCGAAAGATACAAAACCACCTCTCTTTACTTGAAAAGTGGACCGTCAACTCGAAAGTCACAATTAATGCTGAGAAAAGTGTTGTTGTCGACTTTCGGAGGAGACGAAGCTATTTCCCAAAAAAACCTCTAACCTTTCAATCCGTGCGTATTCCGACGAAATTGTCACACAAATTCTTAGGGATACACTTCGACTACAGACTGACATGGGCCACGCACGTACAGCATGCCTTACACATCGCTCAGGGCACAAGAGCACTTCTGTCTCCACTCTTGTGCTCCAAATCGCGCCTCACGCACCGAACCAAGATTAGACTATACCTTTCGTATATCCGTCCCAGGATGCTGTACGGCTGCGAAATTTTCGGGAACGCGACAAAAACAGACAGAAATCGCTTAGAAACATTCCAAAATAAAATACTTCGCTACCTCACAAACCAGAGTAAACTCGTCCCAATACAAGAGATCAGAAACGCACACAAAATACCTAAAATACACGACTTCATTCGAGCGCAAGCTGAACGACTCGAGAGGTCCCTTCCACGTAACACGCTTACAAAAAATATATGGGATTACTCCCTACACAGGAAACGCCGTCCGAGCTACAGACTACCAAAAGAAATTTTATTTCGGTAACATTACCGAATTCTTTCCTATGACTTTCTTTCTTATATATGATTCAAAAATTAATATGTATTTGAGCCAGGGTTTATGTATTATGTTTAAGGCATTGTGTAACTGCCATTATATTATCATTTTATTTTGTTATCATTGAATGTAAAAAAAAAAAAAAAAAGTCTCTTTTGAAAAGAAAAGTAAAGAAGGAAAAAAAAAAAAGGTCAAAAAGAAAAAAAAATATAAATCCAATGGATAAAAGAAAACAATAAAAAAAAAACGGAACAAAAGAGAAAAAAATATATATCCTGTATAACCAAAAATTAGACCAGAATCGTAAGTTAATTTTAAGTTTTTAGACTAGTAAATGTTTTTCCGTCCTGTTGACGAGTTTTTGGGCAAAATGTCTCGGCCCTTAGAATTAAGCTAATTTTAGTTCTTCCTTTAAGTTAAGGCCAATTGCCAACCCACTAGAGGTCTTTCTTTCAACTTCTCCTTCACTAACACTGGAAAGGTACACGTTCGCCATTTACACATTCGATCGCCATTGCTTCCCCTGTGCGAATTGCACAAACACTACCGCTGAAGGGGTGGACGTTGTCTCACCGAAGCAGCGATAAAAATGAGGGCAAAAGCCCAGTCAATAGGGGGTCTGGTCTGGTCTTGGTGGCCAACGGTTTGAAGACTACGAGGAACTTAAGACCGCCGTTGCCAACTGGTTAAATAGGCAATAAACTGCCATGCTCATTAATTAAGCTGGTCAATCGTTAGGAAAAGTGCTTAAAAGTGAACGATTATGTAGAAAAGTCAAGTAAGTTTAAAGGAAACCAAAACCGCCAATATGAACTACATGTAACGATTTTATTTTTTTAATTACCAAACGGATATTAATTTAAAAATAATCCTCCCTGATGCATATAATAAATAAAAACACACGTATTATTTTATATTTCGATCGTCACTCTCACCAAATTATTTATTTATCATTAATCCGAAAAAATCCATTTTTTAGCCTCGAAATCGGATTTTAAAACTTAAAAATATCACCAGAGATATTTACAAACACCCAAATCATTGGTGGAGATAAAGATATGTTAGCGGGAATCGCGAGCAATGCTTTGGCAGGCGGTGACCCGACCCCGCCCCCCTGAGGTCGGCAAATAACGAAGGGCTGATTGGGAGATTAGGGTGAAGAGCTTTTCGTAATCGCTTCAAAATCCCCCCTGCAACAATACCTTTTTAAATATATCCCATCCCTTGTGACTCCTTCCTGCATTTGAAAAAATGCAAACTGCCTTGTACGACGTCAACAATCATCGAGTATCTTGTGACTCATTTATCCCCGTCCGCCTCCCTCCAAGTCCTCCAACACCCAGCTACCCACAGAAACACTTTTAAATATTGCTACGATGTAACCATTATTTTCTCTTTTCCATGTTCAGCCACGCCAATCGAAATAAGAAGGAATTAATAGGCTTGAATTTTCCTAATTAAATCCTCACAACATCACGTGCTAAACCTTCCCCGTCTGCTAACACATTCACTTCTCCATTCCTATTCCCCGGAAGAACAATCCTCCCTAACGCCCGCCCCCCTCTTCTTCCTTCCCCACCGATCCCATCTTCTCCTTCGCCCTGTTACTGTTTGCACTTTGGACAAGGTGACTGAGACCATCTAAGCATTAAGTCATCAGTGAGTGTTTTCTATGTACAGGTATTTGTCTGGTCATTTTGTATACTTTGAAGCAACACGCATATATATATATATATATATATATATATATATATATATATATATATATATATATATGTATATATGTATATATGTTTATATGTATATATATATATATGTGTATATATATATATATATATACATACATTTATGATTAAAGAGGCATGGAAAGAGCTGGAGGCAGGAATGAAAATGGGCGGGGAATTCGTAAAATCAGTTAGGTTTGCTGATGACCAAGTTTTAGTTTGTCAGTCAGCCAAGGGGTTGCAAGCATTGCTGAGTGAATTGGAAATTCAGTGCGACAGGTATGGAATGAGAATCAATATTAATAAAACAAAGGTTATGCGATTTTCTAGAAAGAAAAAGCGAACGTTATTATTCACATACGTTAGACTTTCACATTTATTTATTTATTGAAGGAAAGTCTAGCGTATGTGAATAATAATTTAAACGGAGAAGCGAAAGAGCGCTAGTGTACAAACACACATTATATATATATATATATATATATATATATATATATATATATATATATATATTATATATATATATATAACGCATTTATATATTTATATTTTGCCCACTCACATCATTTTCTGCTCAAAGAACTTCACCTCCTCCAGGACTGACCAAGTTATCTGTTATCCGATAGCACACACTAAAATATGAACAGTTATAGATTTTGAGCGCTTTTTATCACAGGTTTTGGTTCCAGTATTTAGGTTCATAGAAATCATACCAAGGGTTCTTGCCTGAGGTACCAATGCGGGGGTACCTGAACCGAGGGGCAATGCCCCAGATACTGGCCCGCATCGAGTGTTCTTGACCTTTAAGCCATCATCCCCTCGACGACGGAAGTGCGTGACTGCGACGGAAATTTAAAGCGAGGAAGAAGCGTCAATGGCCTGAGCAGAGGAGTTGGTGCCGACGACGCTTGTCGCGGCGCTAACGTGGGCAGCAGGCCCAGCGCAGCCTCCTGGTGGCGGAGGAGCAGAGGGGGGGTGGAGGAGTGTGACGATGCGGAAGGAATGAGGGGCGGGGGAGAAAGGGAGGCTCTCCGCAGCGTGGGAACGGAGGCTCCTCCGCCCCGCCCCTCTCCTCCCAGCCTCCCCGGCGGAGCGAGCGGGGCAGGAGTCGAAAAAAGGGAGCGAGGGGGGTGGGTGTGAACTCCAGAGGCCCCCAGCATCCAGCAATATTTGCGTGCCATGCATATATCCGTGGGCGTTGTCTGCTGTGAGTATTTCAGCCGTTTAGTCTCGACGGAGTGAAGCAACTTGTTTATCGAAGCATCGGAGCCACCCATGATTTCGGGAGAGTAGCGAGTCTTTTCGTAAGATTCAATACGGTTGGTGGGAGGAATCCATTAGCCGTCTGAGGAACTGTTACGACTTTAAATAGTGCCATGCAATCTACACTACACCACATCCACTCCACCTTTGCTTCAATCGAGAGAACGCAAAATAATGTCCTCCGCATGGCACGCCATTACCGATTTGGAACCGGCGTGCTTCTTTTTCTTTTATTAAAGAAAGCGCTTAAGTAAGAACAGTGAGATGTTTTTCTAAGCTTTTATGATTAAATTTGAAATCAAATGTCTGGTTTTTAAATTTTAGCGGTAGATATAAGCCATGCAAAACGATTTCTAGATGTTTGTGCTATGGTATCAACAGTAAGATGTCTTTAAGCGTTGTGTCTCCGTTTTGTTTTGAACATTGTTTCTAGTTTCGGCTGTGCGCGATCCTTATTTCAATTTCGCTTGATTTACGAGTTGCTGTTCCATAGAGAGTTGACTCATACCAGAGCCTTCCCTCTCCCGTGTTTGCTTCCTCTTTTCTTCCGCGAACGCATTCGCCCGTCTCTTTCCTTGAATTTCTCAAATCGTTCGAGGCTGACAGGAAGGGGGAGAGAAAATCGTGAACTTACCGTGGATTACGTGCAGATATCATGAGAGGTAATTCAAAGCAAGAGACGAGCAGGCAACTAATGTGGCCAATGAAATGACGTCGAGATGCCTCGTGGAGCAAAGCGAGCCATATTTATGTGCATTGACCGCATTTAGTTGTTATCAGACCCCGAAAAGGAGGACGATCAAAAAAATATCATTTCAATCTAATTTCATTCTCGTTCAGCAATGGATTAATCAGCATCATAGGTAAGTATTCCTGGAGTTTGTTTGTAAACAGCTATATAATAGGCTTTGCAAATATCTTCGTTTTGCCTTAATGCTATAAAAATATGTTAATATAATTCGCATGTGGATTGACGTAAGTTTCATATATTTTATCTCCAAATTATTGGTATCGTGTATTTACTATTTTGGTAACTTTGTTCTTGATTGCTTGTACATTCTAGTTAAATGCATGCTTAAATTTCAAATCACTAGATTTTAAAGCCATATTTACATTTATTATCATAATTAAAATAACAGTCTTGATATCATTTTGAAATAAAAGTTAATAATTTAATTTTTTCGTGATGAAGGAATTCTTACATTTCTTATAAATGTCCAAAGTTTAATTAATTTTTAAGATTAAAGATTAATAAAAAGATATGATTTTGTATGGAATATTAAAGACAATAGTACGACTCCATAGTTAGGAAAGTTTGCAAAACCTAAATGTTGGGTTGTTATTACGGAAATCAACAATTACCGATAAATACCTCATTATGCATTTCAAGTCTCAAACTGGCCGACTTAAAATATTTGCTTTATTTACTTTAAAATATTTACTTTATATTTCTTTCTGCCGTCTTATTTCTTTCCTGGTTCAATCAACATTTTTCCTGGCGTATCTTTAATAGAGCGCACGTATTCTCTCTTCTTAAAGCAATCCTGATGTATCTTTCACCTTTCTGTGCAGCGCACTAACCCTTCCTTCTAATCCTCGCGCTGCATCTCCAACCGCGATTATTATTACCCCTTTTACGTTACCCTCTCATGTTTTTGTTTATTTATTGTATTAGTATTTTATTCCCGTTAGTAGCAATGTTTTCCTTGCCCCCATGAACCGCGCCTATAGTTCCGTTTGAGGTTTTCGAAATCCCGTCATTAATGTGCACTAATTGTTCTTCTATTGTAGTCTTTTCCCCGTCATAACTCATACATTTTCCTCTTGCCTCCTCATTATCCCCTTTCTTTCTTCCCGTTTCATGCTTCTGCATTCGATTTCCCTCTCCGTCTTCACCATTCTATTCTCCTCAATCTGACGTTATACTCAATCAGTGCTAATAAATATGAACTGAATCGGAACGCACATCCGGATTGCCCGATCATTGATTGCCCTCTTCCTGACTCTGTATCTAACCATGATACAATCTAACTGATAACCTCCCTGAACATCCGGGCATTTTCCACGTATATCTATCTACGCATATATTGGTGCTTGAACCATGTTCACATCACGAAAAACACCTGCCTCCTACTGAACTTTATACCTTTCTGCCCCACCCTCCCATTCATTATCATACTCCTCCCTCATTCCCATACCTCCAGTCTCCCATCACTGCGATCCGATTCCACCTTTCAATGGAATGCCACAGCTCCCAGGGACGCTTGCCATAGTTTCCTCTAATCTTTGGTGTACCCTGTGTCTATTCCTTCCACCCACTTAGTACATATTGGCATGTTGACCTGGATAAGGACCAAATTTGTCAGTTCAGATTTTATTTCTATCAGGCCTCATTTACTAAGCATCTTCCTTACCTTTGTCTTCTATTCTACTTCCATCCCCCTCTTCCTCTCCACTTTATATCACATCAGAACTATTGTTCCAGCAATCCCCGCTATGCTTCAATCCCACCTCGCACAACCCTTAAATAAATAAATAAATTATATATATGTATATATACATATATATATATATATATATATATATATATATATATATATATATATATACACATACATACATACGAGGGGGGACCCATAAGTTACGGGAATTGGGCTGCGGTGGGGAGTGAGAATTGGGGGAAGCCTTTGTTCGGCCAGTCGTATGTCAGACTCGCTCCACCTGACTCAGTATTCGCAGCGCCGTCGCTGTGACTGGATCGGTCCATCCACGAGAGCTGTTTCAGTGAAACAACTTTTTGCATTCCGGTGAAAAACGTGATGGCGGATTAACAAGAGCAACGCGCTGCAGTGAAATTTTGTTGCCTGTTGGGGAAATTGGCCGCGGAAACTATTCTAATGCTCAAGACTGCTTATGGGGAAGCTGCCCTTAGCAAAACCAGAGTCTACGAGTGGTTTACACATTTTAAAATTGGTGAAATGTCAATTGAAGACCAACCCCGTTCAGGCCGCCCTTCAACATCAAGAACTGATGAACGAGTCGACAAAATCAATGGCCTCCTTCGTGAAGACCGTCGCAGAACCATTGATCAACTCTGTGAGATGTCTGGAGTGTCATGGGGTTCAATTCAGGGGATTCTATCTGAAGATTTGCAGGCAAATTTGTCCCTCTCCATCTCACTCGCCGGCTCATACCGCCCTCTCCGTGATGTAGTTTTTGACAAAAAACGACTTGACATCGATTGTCCACCCCCCCCCCCCATACTCACCGGATTTAGCTCCCTGTGACTTCTTTTTGTTCCCCAGACTCAAAAGGGACATGAAAGGCAAGCGTTTTGACCCTATGGAGGAGGTAAAACATAAATCGCTAGAAGGCCTAAAGGATATTCCGCTAAATGAATTTCAGAAATGTTTCGAACAATGGAAGCATCGTTTGGAGAAATGCATTGCGGTCAATGGGGAATACTTCGAAGGCGAACAAAATTTAATGTAAATATATTGAGAACTAAAGAATCTATAACAACATTCCTGTTATTTTTGCTTCCCCCCCCCTCGTTCATGATTTTGTTTTGGTAGGACTCACTATATATATATATATATATATATATATATATATATATATATATATATATATATATATATATATGTATATGTATATATATATATAATTGTATATATATATATAAGTATTTACAGCATTGTGAAATGGTGCAGCATATCTGTCTCCATAACATTTCGGAATGCTCTTTCCGTTCGGGCCGCACTTCCGTCAGCACTCGCCTCGACAGTTGCATTTCAACTGTGCCTGGCTGATTGGCCACCGGCTGATGCTATCATCGCTCGAGAGTGACGGGCGTGCTGTAGTAGCAGGCAGGAGTGAGGGCGATGTGGATCCGTTCCCCGCCCCCCCCCCCCCCCCGAGTCAAAGGTCACAGTCGTCGAGGCTTGCACCATCAAAAGGAGATGATGGGACTCGCACGCCCTCCTCCTTTCAGAGTGGGGGGGTGGTGGGAGGGGCGAATAGTGGGCGGGGGACGGAGAGAGAGCTCAGAAGTGCGTTGCGAGGGCGCGAGAGTTAAGTCGCCGCGGAGAGGGAGGGAGGAGGGGCAAGAGGGTGAGGTTTGGAGATTAGGTGCCGCGATTAGATATTCGGGGGCGGGCCCAAAAGAGGGCTTGCGAGGGAGGGAACCCGGTCCTGGCATCGCGGGCACTTCGGGCCGGAATCGTGTAAAAAATAAAGAAACAATCTGAATGAGAAGAGCGAGTTTTCCCTTATCATCCGGGAGAAGGGCTCACGAACCCGAAGATCCAGGCCCTCATTTCAACGGCCTCCCTGGGCAGAGCTCAGCCAACTTTAAGCGACGCGATGAGAATTTGGGTGAAAAAATCATTCTTAAGGCATTTAACTGGAGATTGAAGGCATTCGTTCTGTATTAATACGAGAGATTACCTTAAGGGACATGGCCAATGGGGCAAAGAGAGGATCTGTACCTATTTTTAAATATACCAAGTTAATCGAATGATTAATTTATGAATAATCGGAACATTTGGTTAGCAGTGAAAATTGCTACAATATGTCTCTAAATATTTCCTTTATTTTATGCTAAAGCAATCGCGTGTGGCACAGTGACGCACTCCTCCTTACCCCTTCCCCCTCTACGATCCCACCACGTGCCAGAGGGCTCCGTGCCACGTCGGATCGACCTAAACTTGTTAAACACACTGCGGTCATAGTTACCAGTCGTATTGCTATATATTTCGTATACCAGTCGCTTTTACTGTACATGTGAAACATTATCAATATCGTACTGTGCATATTTATCATTATAGTTAATATGATAGCTGATTTTCATCACTTAAGTATAGATATCATTCATACAATTATATAGATGGATGACAGAATGCGGAGTAAGCGAAACGTTTGATTTTCGAAGGCGGCAAAAATGGCAGCGTATAAACGTTTACGTATTATCCATAGCACTGCAAGGAGACAGGAGAGAGGGTTATCCAGGACAGGCATGATCCTCAACTGAATGCGGTAGGTACACCACACTTGCAGGGTAACGAAGGAGAAGGAAATTGTGGTGGTAAAGGGAGAGAGCAGGGTTAGAACGAGTGGGTTAGAATGAATGTGGATGAGATGCACGGGTGGGTGATGGGCGGGTGATGGGCGGGTGATGTGTAGTTCGGAAGAGGAGTGCTGCTCTAGAGTGGTGCTATAGACAAGACAGGCGAGATTCGGATTACCAAGGTAGATTTACGAGAGAAGAGTAAACACGCAGTAGATGCGAAAGAAAGACAATGGTGCTTTTAAATTTACACCAAATCATGAAATATTCGGGGTGGCATGGCAAAAATTGGTGTTGGGAATTAAAGATGGAAACTTTCTGAAGAATAAAAGTTGGTAAAAAGACCAAGGGATTGAGATTATTGTTTTGGAATTTTGCATGAGCAATCCGGGAATTATGGGGTAAAGACTAAGCATAGGAAATCAAAGTAATGGGATTCTCAAGAAGTAGGGAGGCTCGATCAATCATTAAACCAGAAAGGAACACTGTAGTGCCGAATGGATCCAATGACCAGAGTTTGAAACAAGAGGATGAACGTAGATCTAAGGTTTTTGAGGAGTAAGAGAATTGGAGGATATGGAAAGGCTTCGTGGATATCGAGAAAATGACTTGGAAGGAGCGGAATACTAATGAGGAAATTTTCACCGGAATAGGAGAGCGGAGGAAATGTTGAGGATGAGGGCGTTATATCATTATTATTATAAGGTAATATAACAGTTAGTGTAGGTTTTTGGATGGACACAGCTACCAAATAAATATTTTGTGACTCCTAAAAAAAACCCAAATTCAGCATCTTACTCTTCATCTCTGAGTTATTTCTTCCTCCCTTCATCCTGTCCAACATCCCTATTCTGTTCCTTCCCTTTCCTCCTTTGTCTAACATTCTCCCCTCTATTACAATCTTCAACATCCCATTGCCGGTCAAAACCCCCTTCATCCACTTTTCCTGCCTCCATAGGATTTCTCCCAACAAACAAACCCCTCTCTTCGCCAACCATACCAAGTACTTCCTCATTTGTTTTCTTCTCCGTCCATTTCCCCCTCTCCATTCTTCTCCACAACCACATTTCAAAAGCCTCCAATCTATGACTATCCTCCGTCAATGACCGCGTTTCCGCGCCGTACATAGCTACGCTCCATATCAAAGTCTTTTCTTAATATCCTTACTCAACTTCCCTGTCATCAACTCCCTCTTCCTTGTGAAAGCCTCTTTGCCCAGCCCGATTCTTCTCCTTACGTCCCTACCACTGTTTTGTCTTATATATATATATATATATATATATATATATATATATATGTATATAAAAGTATTAATATGGAGAATGTTTCGGAGAAGGAAGGAGGAGAACAAGCCCTGTAAACGGGCGGCATAAAGACAATGAGCAAGTGTGAGAAGCTAAAAAAGAAAATGATGAAAAGGAATGTGTGG
This sequence comes from Hetaerina americana, assembly GCF_022747635.1. NCBI lineage: Eukaryota > Metazoa > Arthropoda > Insecta > Odonata > Calopterygidae > Hetaerina > Hetaerina americana. The sequence goes on along the minus strand of NW_027286775.1, from coordinate 4,954,630 downwards.
TGCAGCACGTAGGCCATTATAGTTAGTAGGAATCGCACAATAGCACTCATTTATTGATAGATTCCCTACAACGCTCAAGATAAGGACATAAATATCCAACTCCCAAAGAAAGTATACTAATCTGCAACGCAAAGATACGAGGGTCATCCGGAAAGTAGTACCCGTTCGTGAAATAAAGACACAAAAGTAAATATTAACAAACATAAAAAATTTTATTTGAAAGAGGATACTTTAAACTACTTCTCAACATAATCTCCAAGCAAATTAAGGCATTTGTCATAACGTGTGACAAGTTTCTGTATTCCTGCTGCATAGTCCTTCGCCGCCAGCTCATTGAGATACGCGAGGGACCCATCTTGCACAAATTTTTGCATAATGCAGATGGTGTTTAACAATTTCATGAACAATTGTTCGAGAAACATTGGGAAAATGCTCACAGATGTCATCAATTGTGACGCGCGGATCGTTCCTCACGAATTCGTCAACTGAGCTCACCAGTTGGCCTGTAATGACAGACGGTCTCCCCGAACGCTCATCGTCGTGTGTGTTCCCCCTCCCCATGTTGAAGTTGCGACACCACCGCCGAACAGACGACTCGTCCATTACATTGTCTCCATACACCTCCTTTAATTGGCGATGAATATCACATGGGCGAACGTTTCTTGCATTGAGGAATTTAATCACTGCCCTCACTTCACAACTGGCGGCGTTCTCAATTTTTTTAAACATTGTAAACAATCACAGAAACAACACAGGCAATGCTAGCGTCACGCAACTTGGCTCAGAGAAGGCAGACAAGCCACTGAAGCTATCTGACCTCGTCCAGCGGCTACTCGCGTCGTCAGCACTTCATGCGGCACGAACGGGTACTACTTTCCGGATGACCCTCGTACATTAGGTTTTGAGGGCACCCGTGAAGGGAAGGAATGGTGAACAGCACAGAAGGAAATTTGTGGAAATTACGTAGGTTCTAAATATAGATGAATGATGTTTGCCTATTAATGAAATACTTGGAAATTTTAGAAATTTCCTGGTCTAGTTTGGTATCTTACCTGGTTTGAAATATGCTACGGGATCTTTCTTGCTCGAGTTATGTAGCTTTGCAAGGCAATATATATAGCCTCTTGTCTCATAGCTCACTCGAAGCATGTTTCAATCTCGTTGCAATAAAAGATGTAATATTGTGGAATATGTAAAGCGGGGGTCATTCGATGATATTCTAAAATAAAATTTCATCAAAATCCTTTTTCGGCCGTTATGTTAAAAGTGTTTTGGAACGTCACTCGCATCATAATAAATTCGAATAGCTTGGCCAAAAAAATTGTTTTGGAGCATTTCCCGGCCTGTCATCAAAACGGGAAAGTTCGATAGTATTTCATAAATGCTTCCAACTTTCTTGAAAAGAAAAATAACTTATTGTTGAAGGTCGCAGCAGCTTTGTCGGGGAAGGCGACCAGCTGTTGCGCCCCGCAGCATGTGGGCCGCCTCCTCATCGGGAGGTAGGTTCACATTAGTTTACAGCAGAGAACACAAATAAGGATCGCAGTCACTCAAGGGGCTGCACTCCCTTCCCTCCAGACGCCAACAGCAGCACCAATGTTGCATTGCAATGGGCGGCACGTGCCCTGACGTCGAGCCCCAGCCTGCGGTGCTGGAGGTGCTCAGTCCTGATGACCTTTCTGCTTTCAGGGCAATGGGTGATGGTATAGGTAGTGTTCTATTGGGCAGCTTTCTCTCAATTATATCGAGAGCATTCCTACGTCCCCACGATGCTAATTGTATTTTGGTGCCGTACCTCATTTCTGGCGATCTTTATGGAGCAAATGCGAGAATAGGAAAGCATCATGAGAAAAACAAATTTGCACATTTCGATAGATTTATTTTTATTTATACCATCTTCAGGCACAAGGCAAGATTCAACTTGTGATAATCTACGTCATATTCATATGAAGATGAACGTGAAGATGGTTCGGTGAACTGAAACGCATTGTACATAACAATCAAATCTGTGGAAAAGGGCGAATTTGCTTATCTCATAATGACAAACTTCCTCTACATCTCGCCAGAATCTGTTGAATATATTAGGAAAGCATCATCGCAATATGGAATTGAATGGAATATGGATCGATATTATATTGATATATTTAAAATTTAATGATCATGGTATGTTTCATGACTGTAACAAAGGAATTGCGTAGTTGATTTGGTTGAATGGGAGCATGTTCATGACCAAGCAATAGCATCATTGTTCTCCTGGCAGGTGGATTTATTACCGAAAGGCTTCGATGTGCCTTGCCGTCTCCGGATACACCTGAAGATGATACTGTACATCGAAATATGGTCGGCAATGAAACATTTTTAATTTGTGGAAAAGTGATGTATGAATTAATATAAAATATCCACCAAAGTCGTGGAACAAATCTATGAATTATATAATATAAACCTTTAACTGTTAGTATACGTGTTACACAGGAATATTTTTGCATTATTTTTCTGTTACGTACACATTCATTGATTCTACTTTAGACGCAATACGTAGACTGAGCGGTCGTAAATATAACACTTTCTATTTTAATCCCATCATAAAGCGGTTAAAATGTTATAAAACTATATATATATATATAAAATATATGTGTAAATATATATATAAATGTAGCGTCCATTTCAAAAAGATAAGGCAGGGACGGCCAGTTAGAAAATGGAATGTAGAAGCATTAAATGGTTTGAAAAGGAAGGAGTACCAACAGGCGGTAGAGGAAATCATAGAGGATGGTAAAGACCTAAGTACTATCGAAGAAAAATGGGAAAGGATCAAGAAAGGGTTGTCTAAAGCCGCAAAAGACACTATTTTAAAAGTTAACACTAAAAGGACTAGAAAACCATGGATCACGGATGAGATGATTACAAAGATGGATGAGCGGCGAAAATGGAAGAATGTAAATACAGAATTAGGCAAAATGAAGTACAAAGAGTTAAACAATAAATTGAGCCGGGCAACAAATAAAGCAAAAGAAGCATGGTGGAAGACGCAGTTCGAGGATATGGAAAGTCTGCAGAGGAAGGGTGAAATCGGTGCGCAGTACAGCAAAGTTAAATCTTTATCGGTAGGTAAGAAAGGGAGATCTATGCTAACAGTTAGAGATAAGGCGGGTAAGAAAATAGTCGACGAAGGAAAGATCCAAAAGAGACGGAATGAATATATGAAAGAACACTTTAGTAAAGAAGATAGACCAACAAAGTTAGACATAGAAAGGAACATGACGCAGAGGAAGATAGCTTAGGCCCAGACATACTAGACAATGAGATAGAAAGGGCATTAAGGGAGATGAAACTAAATAAGGCCGTGGGTGTGGATAACATTCCCGTGGACCTATTGAGATGCTTAGGAAAATGGGGGGGAAGAGGCTATATGGGCTGATTCGTAGTATTTATGAGGAAGGTATCTGGCTGGAAGACTTTGTGAGATCAGTTTTGTTCCTATTCCGACTAAGATAAAGGCTACATCATGTGAGGACTACAGGACAATAAGTTTCATATCCCAAGCAGCTTAAGTTGTTCTCGGGAGCATAAACAAAAGGATAGAGAGTAGGGCGAATGATTACTTAGGGGATGATCAGTTCGGGTTTAGGAAGGGGAGAGGTACGCGTGATGCCATTGCAGTAATGAGAATATTAATCGAGAGGAATATAGAACACAACCAGGAGGTATTTGCCTGTTTCGTAGATTTCGAAAAAGCGTTTGATAAAGTGAATTGGGAAAAACTAATGAATATTCAACCTGTATGCAGGGGAAATGATCAAAGAGGCATGGGAATAACTGGAGGTAGGAATGAAAGTCGGCGGGGAATTCATAAATTCAGTTAGGTTTGCTGATGACCAAGCTTCAGTTTATCAGTCAGCCAAGGGGTTGCAAACATTGCTGAGTGAATTGGAAATTCAGTGCGACAGGTATGGGATGAATATCATTATTAATAAAACAAAGGTCATGTGATTTTCTTGAAGGAAAAAGGGTAAGCTGAACATTAAAATAGGAGGGCAAATACTAGAGCAGGAAGAACAGTTTACGTATCTTGGGAGTGTTTTGGACCAACGCGGTCAAAGTAGTCGGGACGTAAGGAGAAGAAATGCGCTAGGCAAAGAGGCTTTCACAAGGAGGAGGGAGTTGATGACAGGGACTTTGAGTAAGGATGTTAAGAAAAGACTCGTAAAATCTATGATATGGAGCGTAGCTATGTACGGTGCGGAAACGTGGTCATTGAAGCAGGAGGATAGACGTAGACTGGAGGCTTTTGAAATGTGGGTCTTGAGAAGAATGGAGAAGGTGAAATGGACAGAGAAGAAAACAAACGAGGAAGTACTTGGTATGGTGGGTGAAGAGAGGGGTTTGTTGGGAGAAATCCTATGGAGGCGGGAAAAGTGGATGAAGGGGGTGTTGCCCGGCAATGGGATGTTGAAGACTGTGATAGAGGGGAGAATGTTGGGCGAAAGAGGAAAGGGAAGGAACAGGATGGGGATATTGGACGGGATGAAGGGAGGAAGAAAGTACTCAGAGATGAAGAGGGATCTGATGTAGAGGGGGATGTTATGTTTTGCTGGGGGTCACAAATTGTTGAATTAGTAATTTTGTCCATCCAAAAACCTACCTTAACCGGTAGATTACCTAATAAATAAAATAATATACATATATATATATATATATATATATATATATATATACGATATTATAATATATTCGTTATAGCTATTAGTGGAGGCTACCGAGCGCTAATGCCATTCGCGCCATTAGGAATAGTTGGGTAGTTTGGTAGGAGTGGAACTCTCTGGGAATGAGGGAAAGGCCAGAGAGAATCCCGGCGCCGGCATTAGACTGCTCTTGACGATAGGCCCCGAAGGGTCACAAAGTTCAACGTCCCATCCAACGGACGGCGCACTCCAATCCAAGTGATCTCCTGATACAGCACCCCAAGTGCCGATCATACAGCACTCCAAGTACTGATTTCACTGAAATATATCAACGCTGGAAATCAAACGCGGGCCCTCTGGGTGGGAATGCAGTGCAGTAGACACCGCACCATCCCAATGCCTATCTTTATATTCGTGTATATGTGTCGTCGTAAAAATAAGTCCTTATTTTGGTTTAACGCATTAAAATGCACATTAGCGGATGACTCCGTTAAAAGTTACTGTTGCGGCATCTCCCGCAGTTTCTTTGGAAAGGATATATAGGTTTGAAACAATTAGAACTGCAGTATGTGTGAATTGGCTAGGTAGACGGAAATTATTTAAAGAAAATCATGGTATTCATCGTAGTAATAGCTATTTGATCACCAATCTCTTTCTTCGGGTTGGTATTAGTTGTTGTGGTTTGCATTTAAATTTACAAAAAACACTCTGGACTTTTCACAACAGGAAAATGCACTGAATACACAATATTCCATGCACCCCACGACACTAAATTATATTCCCGTTATAAGAAACCCCAAACCTTGTTTAAATCAATGTCTTGAGTAGTGATTCGTACCTTCTGATTTTTGTCCTTCTTTAGCGGCGCCAGTCGACAGGGAAGTGAATGAGCTTTGCCCTCCGGGAAGAGAAACTCTTCCGTCCTCTGGAATAGGGTCAATACCAGGAAAAACTGCCCAGGGCAGTGGTCAGGGAACCTTGCGAATATCTGGTTTTGTTTACTATTTGCTGTGTGAAATTAGAGGTACCTATTTATCAATCTAAATCAATCAATATTCTCAATCTTAAAGCTCCTACCTTCTGGGTTGAATTCTGAGTGCGTAAAATATGCACTAAATAATCGAAATCCATTAGCTACAAGGTATTCGAATTTTGGTAAATGAAAATGATACTCTTTTGCTATAAATATTCACATAGAGAACTGTATTCAGATTTTTTTAACATCATTTTTTTAATATTGCCATCCTTCATTACTTGATAATTATTCACAAATAAAAAAAAATCCTTCTGTGATGTCGAACACTGTTTAATAAATGCAGTCGATATATATGTGTAGTAAATAGCACTCTTCAATAAGTATATGGTAAGTAGGAGAAAAGAAATTTTTTGAGAGACAAAAAATATACAGTTTTGGGGATTGGTCTGAATTGAGTTAAAAGTCGGGTGAAATGCAATGGCAAGCGAAGTAGAAGAAAAGGGCGAGGAGGGAATGCCGAGAGCAAGGCATGTGGGCAGCGGCAAGACTGAGACAACGGTAGGCAAGAAAGAAAGTATTCCGGGACACGTTTGCCTTGAGTTGATTCAATTTGCCTTAATGGCAGTCAGATGAAACCCCGGACACGCTTCGGTGGAATAACCAAGTCGGCAACAAGGGGAGAAAATGCACATAAAACACTTGGAACTTTGCCACAACTCCTTCCGATACTATAACGAGGGAATTCAAAGATCTAGGTAATCACCCAACCCCACAGACCGTAAAGACGCCCGCGACGATTTTCGGCACAGAATTAGTTTTCGGGGATCTCCATGAATGACGAAATTTAGAAACAATATGTCGACATAATTTTTCTTTGATTTTGGATTAACGGGTGTAGAACGCGGAATGACAAACTAAGGAATCCATGTCAGGAGGTTTATTTTCTTAAGATATGCTAAATTATTTACTTTATATTTGAGTTCAATCTAATCTTCTAATGTTGGTATAACTCATCGAGTTTAGGACTAGAAGAATGGTGGAATATTAAGATTTAAATAAATAAAAGTCTATGATTAGTGAAAGTGACCTCTTTAATTAATTCGTTTGATTGGTAATTGCATTTACATTGAGAATGATGCCGTAATTTTCGTTTCAAACCAGACAAATGTACGAGGGTCATCCGGAAAGTAGTACCCGTTCGTGAAATAAAGACACAAAAGTAAATATTAACAAACATAAAAAATTTTATTTGAAAGAGGATACTTTAAACTACTTCTCAACATAATCTCCAAGCAAATTAAGGCATTTGTCATAACGTGTGACAAGTTTCTGTATTCCTGCTGCATAGTCCTTCGCCGCCAGCTCATTGAGATACGCGAGGGACACATCTTGCACAAATTTTTGCATAATGCAGATGGTGTTTAACAATTTCATGAACAATTGTTCGAGAAACATTGGGAAAATGCTCACAGATGTCATCAATTGTGACGCGCCGATCGTTCCTCACGAATTCGTCAACTGAGCTCACCAGTTGGTCTGTAATGACAGACGGTCTCCCCGAACGCTCATCGTCGTGTGTGTTCCCCCTCCCCATGTTGAAGTTGCGACACCACCGCCGAACAGACGACTCGTCCATTACATTGTCTCCATACACCTCCTTTAATTGGCGATGAATATCACATGGGCGAACGTTTCTTGCATTGAGGAATTTAATCACTGCCCTCACTTCACAACTGGCGGCGTTCTCAATTTTTTTAAACATTGTAAACAATCACAGAAACAACACAGGCAATGCTAGCGTCACGCAACTTGGCTCAGAGAAGGCAGACAAGCCACTGAAGCTATCTGACCTCGTCCAGCGGCTACTCGCGTCGTCAGCACTTCATGCGGCACGAACGGGTACTACTTTCCGGATGAACCTCGTATCTTAATGTTTTGTGATTCACGCACCGGTCGACTTTCATTCCGAGAGATCTCCCGAAACCGTTTACGATTTACTAGGATTTCGAGGATTTTTATTTTAACGCGAGTGACATATTCTAACTTTCCATCTCTTACACGTGCGAGTGGGTTTGTGTCCACTCTATGAACACCTGGAACTTATCCAACACGAGAGAGAGAGTTGGCGGATGCAAGCGTCGACCGGACTTCCAAATCGGCGCTGCTTCGTGTTGTCCGGGATCAACAATCTGTCACATGGATATGAATGTTTTATCTTGCTTAGCAGCCAAGAAAATTACCCATCTGCAGTGAACCGGTACGGAGTGTTCTTACTCTACCTTTCAACGCATGGGTGAAGCGTTTCCAAATTCACGCGCATGCCATTCTTTCCGTCTCAAACTCACACATATGTATACATCCCTCGAGTAAGTGTTTCAGATCGCGAATTTAATTTTCTGTCATGTTATGCTGTTTTCTTGAGCGAAACCTTTTTTACAGGACGACATTACCTACTTTATAATTCTTTTTGCTTCGTCAGTCAATAAAGATCGTTTTTCTCGAAAAAACGTCTTCCGATCGTGGAAGACAAGGAGGAAAACAAAGACTTTGCGAAAATCCGAGTCGCGAATCGCTTCCAGCGTCCATACCCCTTCCCACACAGAAACGCACGGATCCCCGCAGACTGGCCGACGACGCGTCCCCCTCGGAGGCCACAATGGAAGAAGAAGCGAAGCACGTGCTCTCCGCAACCGCCCCCCGCTCCCCCACCCATTCCTCAATCCGGAGCGGAGCAACCCCCACCGCCTCTCGTCCGCTTCGCCTTCGTCTGCAGGTGCGCTGCTAGAGTTGTCATTTGTAGGGAGGACTCGTCCACCCCCCCTTCACTATTTATGTATTCAACCCCCCCCCCCCCCAACCCCCCCCCCCCGCTCTTAGAACCCACGCCGTGATCATTCGCATTTAGGAATTATTTAAAATTTGATGACTCAACCATCTTTTAACAAAACAAACCTTGTTACTTTGGTTGGTTCATGTTTGGAATATTAGCTGAGCAGATTTATAAAACAAAATTTTGAAACATCAATTGCTAGCTTTTAGTCAATCCATCGTCGGATGGAGTTTCTTTCGCGTGGGGTAAAAGGTGAAGAGAAAGCAGAACGCAATTTATAGCGCCCCAGCCAAAAAAAGTCGAAAGGTAATGACGGAGAAGGCAGTAGGGAGTCGTAGTGCAATATTCCAAGAAACTGCGGGAGATGCTGAAACATTAACTTTTAATGGAGTCATCCGCTAATGTGCATTTCAATGCAACTATTTCAGAGTGTAAAAATTATTCCCCCAGCCCAGGATTAGAACCCGGATCCCGGTCCAGGGGAATGAATTTTACACTTTAAAATTGTTGCTTGACAGTTCATTACAATGAAATCTTATTCTGATAATAATAAATTTGCGCTTTTCCACAAATTTATTTCTAACGTACAACGTTTCAGTTCATCGAACCATCTTCAGGTATAAGATGAGGCACAGGACTTGTACCTGAAGATATTCCGATGAAATAAAACGCGTTGTGCGTTAGAAATAAATCTGTGGAAAAGTGCAAATTTGTTCTACTCATAACGACGAACTTTCTCTGCATTTCGCCTGAATCTGTTGTGAACTCTTCCCTTTCTTCAATTTATTTCTTTACGAATTTGTTCGGCGATTTCCTGCTAATTAAAACTGCGTGAAACATTGAAATCCTGGGAGAGCAGTGCCTCAGATTGTCATATGTTAATTATGATCCATGTCCTCCTATAAACGCAGATTTCTCTCTCTCGTGAACTAAGCCACAGTCCTTACTTGGCCAGACGACTCTGGCGAGAAAGTGTTGGCACCCGCTTCATTGGCACTGACTGGAATCTCCGAAGTGGTAGAAGGGAAGAAGGGATGTCCCCCCACCCCCTAAGGCACGCTGTTTTCCCCTCACACCCTTTTGTCTTTACCACCCCCCCTTCCCCTCTCCACTCAGATACTTTCAGTATCTCATAATGTCAAATTCCAAAAAATGGGACAGGATATCCTCATTACCGTTATTATTATTGCCTAATATGGTGAGTACGCAATTGAAAATGGCAATAAATGAGAGCATTCCTATTTTATCTTCTTAATGGAAAAACTGTCCAACGGCTGTTGATCAAATGGTTGACCGTTCAAGTCGTAACCGATCTCTGCTTTTCAACGAGGACTGTGTTCATCATGTCCTTAACTATACTGGAGAAGAAGTCTTGTTGTCCCTGTAGCTAATGGAGCATTGACTCCAGGGACAAGATGCCTCAAGCGAAATGTTTTCTATTTTTCATCTCATAGAACTGGATACGCGATGACAGTGAACGATTTATTCGAAGTCAAAACCTCCATTTGAGGTCATGACTAAATGTGTAAAATTATTGAACAAATAGAGTTAAGTTCTTCATCTTGTTTTTTTGCAGTAGTTAACATATTCAATTATTATAATGAAAATATTTTCCACGCCATACTTACTTTGTTTTCTTCAGCTCAGTGGTGTCACTAAAATTTAACATGCAGATTCCCCGTCTGGTTGATTAATTGTCATCGCCCATTCGTTAACTTTCAGTCCATCTATACTAAGATTTATGCCCTCTCATCATGAACTCGGTCGTTGAAAAAAAACTCCTGCATAAATATGTAAATCTAACAGCTCGTTCCGTAAAAAAACAACAAGTGATATTTCTACGCATTGCAAATGTTTCCGATCGCCCGAATCGAACTCTTGTGTTCCATCGCCATCACTCCCGCCCTCCCATCCACGCACACGCCTTTCCTTGTTCATTGCTTCGACTCGACTCGAAGGCGCTCCCTCCTCTCAAATCAAGGAACAATACACACACACGCAACCTCCTTCCTCTTCATCACTCTCAAATTTTGCAAATTCATCTCGATGTTGAATGCGCCCGAATGAATGAATACTCCTTCATTGCTCCATTCCTTTGTACTCCACGCCGATTCCTACAGTCTCGAGCCTAACCCCTCCCCGACACCTACTTTCATTCTCGACGTTCGAATACGACTTTCATTTCCTTCTTCCATCCCTCTTCACCTTCTTCTTATTTTGAGTCCCTCTTTAACGCCCATCCCCCGGGGCGAGTGCTTCGCCCATCATTTCTAATTTACACCGCTCCCACTCAATCAATCCTGAACCAGATTCCCACAGAGTGATTTCCGTCGCTCGTTCCCGACGTCTCTTTGCAACTTCTCGAACTTCGTTGAAATGGTAATCCATCAATTTCCGAAGCACTGGAAACTCGATGAAACAGCAGTCAATACAATATTGCACCAAGCTATAATTTTACCTCTACGCACACGATTAAGAAACCTTAAAAATAATATTAACTTATTCATAAAACAAGTTAACTCATTTATTTTCTTTGGGAAAAGTGCCAACAAAAATGCTGTGAAATGCAGGTGGGAATGAATAAGGAAAACATTGCGAGACTTTGTTTTGTATCTACCCCACTCTCTGGGAATTTCTCGTGAGTAGTCTTCGTGGTGACAAGTAAGTTCGAGTTTACACGCTTTAGTGCTTCGTTGAATTACTCAGTGATTCTCATCCATGAATTAAGTTAATTACAATAAGGGAAATTTGCGGAAGAATGTTACGGGCATAGAGTTAGTTTAAAAATAAAAATGTTATTCAATAACATCCGAACACTTACCACATATTAATTCATATTACATAACAGAAATGAAAACACTTTTCACCTGACAAAATGCTTTAAGAAACAATAACATAGAAGTTGGATATCAAATTTGACTTCGCACTATCATAGTTAAAAAACGATTTAAATGCTGCCAACGATAATTTCAGTGATAATATTTCACAATGAACCAACACCACAGGTTTCTGTCCTCAAGGTGGAAGTAAACAGATTTTTAGTGACATTACGTCCATGACATGCAAGAGGATTTCGATACAAGGTAATATACCTAATAATAATTGACTCATGATACTTGGGGGTTCACTCGCCTTCCCGAAATTTATTCACGTGAAATTTTTTGGCTTAAATATTGTCATAGAATGGAAGTTGATGTGGTATATGCCATGTACGTGGATTGAAGGGAATCTTTGATGTGGGAACTCGTGTCGTCGAACGGAAAATAATTTTCCTACATGGGCATTTCTCAGGACGAAATAACAATGTGAATATAAGACATTGCAAAATGAATGTTAACCCGAAGACGACTATTCCTCACGGGAAGGTAGTGGTTAAGTGATTAAGGACCTCCGCCACCGCCAAACCCCAGTGAGCACAAAAAGGCATCGAGTCACAAAGTTGCATTTCTCGACGAAATCGAGTATTCATTCAATTTGGCACCGCATGGGGTCGCGTGCTTCCTGCTCTCTGGATATGGAGCGCGTCTTCAGTGTGGGTTTGGTACGAAGACACTCCGAGGAATCAAAGAGAGAGAGAGAGAGATGAAATCCTGGGTGGAATTTCTTCGTTCGGTCAATTCCCAAAGACGAATGCTGGCTGGGGCTGGAAGAAGCGTGAAAATCGAACCAACACTCGAGAGTTTTTTTTTCCCCTTGGATGAAATATGCTTTCTGTGTCATCAGGAGTGACCGAATTTATAATTTGATATCTTTTTCACTAAGCAGTTAATTAATAAATTTGAATACCCATTCTTTCTTCGAGAAAATAGGCGAACGATATTCGGTGAGTTTATTTTATACCTGAACTGTAAAAATTGATCGTAAATGGGTGGAGATGATTGAACATCTAATTTAATGTTTTATATCCAATTTAAACAATATTCAACTGTAAATTTCCCCCGACAATATAACCGGAAAGTAAGTCTAGATCATTATTACGCATGTGTGGAATGGATTTAGTGGATAATTTGGTCTTTTTGCATATCAGAATTTTATTTATCTTCTGATAACCGTATGAACATTTCTATTTGTGATCAAGATTATAGGATTACAATGAGCTCCTCCTTACATTTTTCGGTCAGACCACCTCTTAAGTAAATAATTAAAGGAAGCATGTACTGGTTGACATGAGTATCTATATAAATACTTCATGACGTGAGTATCACGTCATGAAATATTTAATGAATGGGAACTTTTGAAACAATCATTCTTGTTGCATTTTATCTCAAACCTTTTTGATTTTTGAGTCAACTTTCGCCTGTTTTATTTCACATTAAATGATTAAATGAGCAGACTGGATGTTTTTAGCATTCCATGCTACATCTTTGCTAATATCAATGGGGGGCGCCCGATCTCTGGAGAGCGTACAAACAGGAGCAGAGGGGGCATTCATTTCAATTGACCATGGTGACTCTCTCCCGCCTGTTTTCCTTTGAACACATTTTAATGTTTTACAGAAAAAAGGGCAAAGAGCAATTAGATTTGTGAAGACCTCAAAATGAGACAATCAGTGAGACAGGAGCGGGCATTTTGTCTCTTGGACTCGAGTGGACAAAGTCAGCAAAATATTTCAGAGCTTCTGCATAAATCAGAATGAGACAGGAGTGTAGTTTTGAGGGCAGCACTCGAGTCGAAACATAGACGGGGAAGGTCATGATCACTCGCAAAAGCTTTTGAAATTTGAATTCTAATCCTCGTTCGTAAATATGTGAAAAAAATCTAAGAAAAATACTCCGCCCATGAAAATATCACCCTTTCAAACACCTATGATTGCCCCTAGCTTTTTTAAACTCAAATCAGGAAAATCCTAATCATACTCCAGAAGAGACACACATAGTTCCCCATAATAGTGGAGTTAGTAGGGCACTGGAGCTCATCCTCATGAGTCCTAGTTGGTGATCTAGCATCGCAGCGGAGTAATCTTTATTGGCGTCTGCAACGCAACTAAACAACTCTTCCTCCCAACTCAAACCACAGTGGCGCCTCATTTGCTTCGGAACGAATGATCTATAAATTTTAACAAAAAGTCAACTCCATGTGATTATTCTAGGCGCTGTTATGGAAAGTGAGGCACCGTGGGATATAACCGCCGCCCGATGCGAACTCCACCCCCTGGGAACCCCCCCCCCCGGGCGGGGACGCTGAAAGGGGGGGCGGAATGGGTGGAGGCGTTCTTCCGTACACTGCAAGCATCGCCGCTGCGGGCAGACGTGAAGAGGGTCCCGATCGCGCATCACGCAGACGTCTCTTGGTCATCCGGATCAGCGACGTTAAAAATAAACCGTGGTTACACATCCTTGTAAAGGGTTTTCCGTTCCGGAGACGAGTCCATATTTAGTTGCGTGGTCTCAAGTTATGTAACGCGCTGTCCGATGTGAATGGTCCGAGGGAATCTTCTCAGGAGTGCTCCATTGTTCCTCTCCCGACCTGTCTCCCCTGTCTCCCCTGACCACTCAATGCCCCAGCCCCCGCAACCCACCCCCGCTCTCGCATATCCTCCCCCTCATAGAGGGATTTTTTCCCTCTTGCGGCCGTTGTCTCCCTCCGTGATCCTCTAATTGCGGCTGGGATGACGCAACGTTCGGAATCCATTCCATCCCCACCCTCAGATACCTTCGAATAGGGCCGAGGTGTGAATCATCGCTCCTTCCCTGCCCGCCCTCCTCTTCCCACGGGGTTGGGCCACAGGTAAAAGAAACCACGGAATGGCGGTCGCCACAGTGATAGCCTGCAGTGGTAACCTCTCATTCTTTTAATTCTACTGTTAGCTGTCTCTGTTCTTTTCGACTCCCAGCCGTGACCTCAACAGTCTCCGATTGCTCTGCTCCGATTGGCTGAGCGAGGAAGCTAAGCTCTCCAGCAATTGATTGAACTCATTACTCACACAACTCTGGTAATACTATTCCCATGCAATAAAAAAACCGAGGGTAATGGTTTTTTTCAGCGTTCACAATCAATAAATTTCTATACCCGGGGATTATTTGTTTTCTGAGATGTGATAAAACCTCGTATCTGGGCATCCAGTGGATGTGCATCCATGCTTTGTGTTGTACTTTGTTCTTTTTTTATATATAACCTGCCTTTGTAAATGTCTCCTATTTTGCCGTTTGTGTCGCATTGAAGACGTAATAAAACATCCGTCTAATAGTCGACACGTAACAGGGGGTTGCATATTTTGAGCATCCGCGTTTCATCAGATTTCTTCCGTCTCGCTTCGACTGATTCGGGGCATTCGTTTCGCACCACCCGCGAAGCTCTTACCCCAGGAGTCATCCGACCCCTGCCCAAGGAACCCCGGAAGACACGCCGCGGAAATTCCTCGCGAGGATCCATGAGGATTTTCAGATTTGTCAAAAAACATGTAAAACCCTGGTTTCCGAGCATCTAGAAATCTGTTGAATTGGAGGTTCGGAGGTTGCTTGTAAAAGCGTGGGTTTCTAAATAAATCTGAAAAATGAAAAAGAAAATTATCTGCGAGAATAGTAAGAGGTATATTAATTGCAATTTTAATTGGATCATAAACTTTTCTTGTTATAATGACGTTCCTGGGCAACAACATGCACTTTATTGAACTGGTTCACTGTATGTTGTTAATTGTTTCCTATTCCAGGTAAAAACGTGTCTTTAAATATTTATATCGCTAACCTTTTCCTCCCTTATTCCAGATACACCTGGAGTGCGAGAGCTCAATATTTCCCTAGATGCCAGCCATAAATTCTCACTCGTGCTCAGCGTTTCAATTTGGAAGATGCGCATTGTATTCTCAGAAATTATTGTTATGAATCGCTTACTTTTACAGCTACTTAATACCCTGCAAGCCGCCGCAAGGGCGTGTGGCGGGGGATGTTAGGACACCACACGTAATTTAGAAAAGAAAAAGAAAAAAAACCGCATGCAAAAACCACAAATTCATGCATCCACAAAAGAAATGGCATTCATCCATGCAAGAACCCTTACACCCCACTCACATGCAAACACTCAAACCACCAACTAACATACACATGCACCTGAAAGTATACCTAACATCTTTGCAATGTTTAATTTTCTCCCGACTTGTAAATTCAATGTTTTTAATATTTCTAAAGGGACTTCGGTTTCTTACTATTATGATTTCTGATTGTTCGGGGAAAGAATGAGTATTTGTATCTATCTGTCCTGGAATCTACCTCCCTTATTTTATCTTTGTGGTCTGATCTACCTAAGTAGTGTTGGAATGCATGCCTCGCAGTTTAATTAAACTGCGAGTCACGCCTTTCCAACAACCGGTCGATGAAAATTAATCTGCATCTCTTAAGAATTCTGTGAAAATTTTATTATTTATCCTGTGAGATTTTCACGAATAATTTGTATGCTATGTTATAATATTGATTTAAAATTTCCCTGGCATTAATTCTGTTAATGCATTTCATAGATATTCGTTTAACAAAGCCAATTCGTTCCAAAGCGCTAATAATTGTGCGATTCCCTTCCTAAATCTATATCCACATAATACCTCGTAAGAGGCCACAAGGGCGTGTGGCGGGGGGTGTTAGGCCACCACCCGAAAAAGTTAACAATATCACATGCAAAAGCAACAACATGGGAAACTGCACCCATTGCAGCGCACACACTCATGCAGAAATCCCTTCACCCTACACTCATGCAAACACATATACCATAAATCAACAAACAACTGCACCCCAGGATGCAGCACGAAAGCCATCCAACAACACTCAAGCCAGGACACAACAAGCAAGAATGCGAAAATCCACCACCACATGAACATGCAACACAAAACACTCTACCTCCCGAGAAGACTGTGAAAGGCAGTGAATGCGACCCAACGTTGCAGGTATCAGGAAATTCCCCTCGCGGAGAAGGACGAGGGATTGAAAGGGAGACTTAAAAAGAGATTAGCAGAACACGAATAAGGTCATTCGGAAGAAATGGTTTATGATAACAAAACACACGAGGTGAAAGAGCATGCATTTAAGTAGAACTAATTATTTTTTAGACGCTGAGGATGGCAAGTGGAATTTTTGCTATCTATAACCCTGCAGTTGCTATCCCGTATTGTCCGTGGGAAGGAGTCCTTGAGTCTGCTAGTTATGGCATCCATTTCCCGAATTTTATATTCATGACATTTTTTTACCAATGAGTGTTGCTTAAGAGTTGCTTTTAGAGTGTTGCTTAAGATGTGACGTAAACTATATTCTTCCAAACTGCAACTTGAAAATTAAAAGCGATTAGTATTATTATTTTTTAGAATTATATTAATTACTTAGTGCTTTTCCTGAAAATTCCCGAGTCATTCGGCTCATCTTGCTATCACCGTGCCATTCACCTATTGTGTGCTTGTATTCATAATACATTCATACATACATACATATATGTACATACATGCTCGTACACAAATAAACAGGGTGCGTTTCGAAGGTTGTGTAATTCAATTTTCCGCACCGCTCCTATTGGTTGGCGTGGGATCAAACTACTTCCAGTAGGTGGGGGGGAGGACGCCAGGCTTTGCCTCGAAACCGGTCTCAGTGCTCTCCAAGCTGTGGAAGCAGTGAGACATCAGTCATTGCAAACCTCTGCGCGCCGACCGTGTCACGAAAAAAAATTTAATCGACGATTGAGCAACGTTCCGCCATTATGAGGTTTTGTGCAAAACTGAAAACATCTATTAAGATGACTAACAAAATGATTCGTGAGGCCCGAGGGGACTCTTCTTTGCCCTACTCACAAGTTTTGAGGTGGTTAAAAGCCTTTAAAAGGGAAGGGGTTCACGACGAACAACGCTCTGGGCGGCCGTCAACCAGCAAAACCGACAACAATGTGCCTCGTGTTCGACAATTGTTGGACTCTGACCGCCGATTGAGTATCAAAATGGTTGCCAATAGACTGAAATTGTCGTGTACTGTTGTGCTTCGCATTGTTACTGAAGATTTAGCCATTTTGATTACGAATATCCAAAAAAATGCCAAATCCCTGAGTGGCACACTAACCAGTCCCCCAAGCCCAAAAAGGCAAGAATCAGCAAATGAAAAGTGAAAACAATGCTCATTGTTTTTCTCAGGAGTAAAGGAGTGATTCCTAAGGAGGTTTTTCCTCAAGGTCAGACAGTTAACGCTGCCTACTACGTGGATGAGTTGCAAAGACTCCGAAAAAGGGCTTATCAAGACGATAAAGGACATCTTCACTACCTGGCAACTCCATCACGACAACGCGCCACGAGTTCGTGTGTTCCTGACTAAGCACAAGGTGCCAACGCTACCCACCTTCCCAATAGTCATGACGGAACCCCAGCAAATTTCTTATTTTCCCTCAGATTAAGGCAGCCCAGAAAGGAACCTCTCTGTAGTCCATAGAAAAGATCAAATTACTATATGCCGTGACGAAAACCTTGCGAGGGATCCCCAAAGACGCCTTCCAGGGCCCGTACCGGTCTTCACAGAGTCGCTAGAAAAAATGTATAGAGGTCAAAGAAAATGGCTTTGAAGTGTTTAATGTGTTTGCGCATATCTGTTCAATAAATTACCAAAAATATAATTGCAATACCTCCAGAGTGCGTTCCAAAGGTATTGCAATTATATTTTTGGTAATTTATTGATATATATATATGTATATATATATATATATATATATATATATATATATATATATATATATATATATATATATATAATATATATATAGATATTATATACATATATATATATATATATATATATATATATATATATATATATATATATATATATACATACACCCCTCCTCGAACTAGAACATTGACTTGGTGGAAGGGCTTGCGCGTTCCCATTACCCCTAGCGCTGTGCTGGCAGGAGTAATAATAATTGCTCCCAATAGGGTCACCGATGCCAGATAGCTCGAAGGTTAGGAGCCAGGCGAAAGGTAGTCCACGCAGTGTCTGTCCTAAGTGAGGCGGTTGCAATGGCGTCTGACCCCAGTAGGGCGGCCAGTAAGTGATGTTGTCACGGTAAAAACACTATTGAGGAAGGCAACGGAAAACAACCTCAACTATTATTCCTAAGATTTAAATAATGGACTATACAGAGATTTTGAGTCCTGGCAACTAAAGGGCTCAGAAAAATCAGCCGTGCTTCGTACCCGGCAGCTGGAGAGGCAAGGCTTCCGAGGTCGTCATCCCACGAAACCTTTGCAAAGGAACAACGGCAGCAGAATGGCAGCAGACGTAGGAGAAGAAGGCCAAATTAGTTAGAATAGGAAAGTGGAATGTTAGGACAATGATGAGGACAGGGAAATTGGAGAATGTTAATCGAGAGATGGACAGGGGAAAAATAGATATTTTAGGTCTATGCGAGAGAAGATTGAAGGATAGCGGGGATTACTGGAGTGATAATTATAAAATAATATACAGCGGCGGAGACGAGAGCCAACGAGGGGTTGCCATAGTATAAAATGAAGTGGTAGGAAGAAGCGTAATCAGCATAGAGCAGGTAACGGATAGATTGTTACTAATAGTCACATTTGATAAAAGCAGAACCAACGAACTTGGTTATTATTCAGGTATGCTTGCAACCGAGCAATCATAAGGAAGAAGAGATCGATAGGATATACGATCAGTTAGAGGACATGATCGCGTGTGTTCCTGCAGGGAAAAATTTGATAGTGATGGGGGATTGGATCGCGACGGTAGGCAGAGGGGGGTTTTTTGGGAGCAATCCTATGGAGGCAGGAAAAGTGGTTGAAGGGGGTATTGACCGGCAGCGGAATGTTGAAGACTGTAATGGAGGGGAGAATGTTAGGAAAACGAGGAAAGGGAAGGAACAGGATAGGGGTGTTGGACGGGATGAAGGGAGGAAGAAAGTACTCAGATCTGCAGAGGGGCCTGATGTAGTGTAGGATGTTGTGTTTTGCTAGTTGTCACAAATTATTTAATTAGTAATTATGTCCATCCAAAAACCTACCTTAACCGGTAGATTACCTAATAATAATAATATATATACATATGAAGTTGGCACCCTGCAAGTCGAAACATAGGCCACGCGATATACGATCAGTTAGAGGACATGATCGCGTGTGTTCCTGCAGGGAAAAATTTGATAGTAATGGGGGATTGGAATGCGACGGTAGGCGAAGGAACAGATGGTGATGATGTCGGGGACTACGGTTTAGGCACGAGGAATGACCGCGGGGAGAAAGCAGTTGAGTTCTGCAGGAGACAGGGGTTAGTCATCACCAACACTTGGTTTAGACACCACCAAAGACGCAGGTATGCATGGAAACTGCCAGGTGTCTCAGAAAGATATCAGCTGGATTATATTCTGATTAGACACAAGTTTAGTAACAGTGTGATAAATTCGCACAGCTTCCCGGGAGCGGATACAGACTCTGACCACAATTTAGTTATTATGAAACGGACGCTACATTAGGAACAGGCGGTAGAGGAAATCATGGAGGATGGTAAAGAGGTGAGTACAATCGAAGAAAAATTGGAAAGGATCAAGAAAGGGTAGCAAAAGACACTATTGGAACCGTCAACGCGAAAGGGACTAGGAAACCAAGGATCAAGAATTAGATGCTTACAAAGATGGATGAGCGGCGGAAATGGAAGAATGTGAATGCAGAGTTAGGGAAAATTAAGAACAAAGAATTAAACAATAAATTGATGCGGGCAACAAATAAAGAAAAAGAAGCATGTTGGAAGACGCAGTGTGACGATATGAAAAGTTTGCAGAGGAAGGGTGATATTGGTGTGATGCACAGCAAAGTTAAATCTTTATCGGGAAGTAAGAAATGGAGATCTATACGAACAGAGATAAAGCGGGTAGGTAAATAGTTGACACAGGAAAGATCCAAGATAGATGGAAGTAATATAGAGAACAACTGTATAGTAAAGAGCTTAGACCAACAAAGTTAGACATAGAAAAGGAACATGACGTAGAGGAAGATAAGTTAGGTCCAGGCATAATCAGCGATGAATAAAAAGGGCATTAATGGAGATGAAGCTAAATAAGGCCGTGTGTGTGGATAATATTCCCGTGGAACTATTGAAATGTTTAGGAAAATGAGGGAGGAAAGGCTATATGGGCTGATTCGTAGTATTTATGAGGAAGGAATCTGGCCGGAAGACATTGTGAGACCAGTTTTAGTTCCTATTCCGAAAAAGATAAAGGCTACATCATGTGAGGACTACAGCACGATAAGTTTGATATCCTAAGCAGCTTAAGTTGTTCTCAGGAGCATAAACAAAACGGTAGAGAGTAGGGCGAATGATTACTTAGAGGATGACCAGTTTGGGTTTAGCAGGGGGAGAGGTACGCGCGATGCCATTGCAGTTATGAGATTATTAATCGAGAGGAATATAGAATACAACCAGGAGGTATTTGCCTTGATTGATTTTGTTGATTTTGGGATTCTTGAGTTTTGTTGATTTCGAAAAAGCGTTTAATATAGTAATTTGGGAAAAACTAATGAGTATATTGCAGAAAATAGGAATTGATTGGAGGGAAAGGAGGCTAATCCGCAACCTGAACATGTCTCAGACTGCTCAAGGGCGAGTGGGGTACGGGGAGCCCGGATGGGCAGTGTTAGGAAGAGGTGTTAGGCAGGGTTGCCAATTATCACCGTTGCTGTTCAACCTGTATGCAGAGGAAATGATTAAGGAGGCATGGGAAGAACTGGAGGTAGGAATGAAAGTGGGCGGGGAATGCGTAAAATCAGTTAGATTTGCTGATGACCAAGCTTTAGTTTGTCAGTCAGCCAAGGGGTTGCAAGTATTGCTTAGTGAATTGGAAATTCAGTGCAACAGGTATGGGACGAGAATCAATATTAATAAAACAAAGGTTATGCGATGTTCCAGAAAGAAAAAGGCTAAGCTAAACATTAAAATAGGAAGGAAAAAAAACCAGAGCAGATAGAACATTTTACGTATCTCGGAAGTGTTTTGTACCAGCACGGTCAAAGTAGTAGGGACGTAAGGAGAAGAATTGCGCTTTTGAGACTTTCACAAGGAGAAGGGAGTTGACTAGAGGGACGTTGAGTAAGGATATTAAGAAAAAGACTCGTAAAAACTTTGATATGGAGCGTAGCTATGTACGGTGCTTTTGGTACGGTGGAGGATTTTGAAATGTGGGTGTGGAGAAGAAAGGGGAAGGTGAAATCGACAGAGAAGAAAATAAATGAGGAAGTACTTGGTATGGTGGGCGAAGTGAGGGGTTTGTTGGGAGAAATCCTGTGGAGGCAGGAAAAGCGGATGAAGGCGGTATTGACTGGCAGTGGTATGTTGAAGACTGTAATTGAGGGGAGGATGTTAGGCAAACGAGGAAAGGGAAGGAAAAGGACTGGGATGTTGGACGGGATGAAGGGGGGAAGAAAGTACTCAGAGATGAAGAGGGGCCTGATGTAGAGTAGGACGCATGATTTTGTGTTTTGTTAGGTGTCACAAAATATTTATTTGGTTGTTGTGCCCATCCAAAAACCTACTTTAGCCGGTAGATTTGCCTGATATGTATGTATTTCATACATACATACATATATATATATATATATATATATATATATATATATATATATATATATATATATATATATATATAAACACAGATGTAGATTTTTAGAATATAGAGACACAAAGAAAGGACACTCACAATTTGTTATTTGACGTTTGGACAGCACGGCTGTCGTATTCAGAATGGCGTTCTCGGGGAAGAGCGGAGAGGATGTGCGGGGGAGAGGTGGGGGAAGGAGAGGTAAAGGGACCAATAGGAAAGGAACAAGGGGGGGGGGATATGTAGGCAGCCATGTTCATGGCTTCATATTTGTGCGTCGTCGAAGAGCGTTCCATTTCGAAGATATTTTATATATATGCAGGGCTGGGCTGTATATGTACATATATATATATATATATATATATATATATATATATATATATATATATATATATATATATATGAATAAATTATACATATATTTAATATATAAAATTTAGCGCTAGTGGACACAGACGAAAACATAGAAACACACTAAAAAGAAAAATCTCACGAGGTTTCGAATTTTCCGTGGTCGCAGCCACCTTCCTCAAGGAAGAGAGGGACAGAACTGAGGGAAATACGAAGGCTGGAATGATGGGTGGAAGGGGCAGATTGGGAGAGGTTTCCGAAAGAAAGAGTTGGAGGGGAAGCGTTAGAGGGTGGTTTTTTAGAAGGGTGAGGGAAATATGGAAGGTGATGGGGGTGGAGGGAAATATATGCAGATCAAGGTATTTAATGGCTAAGACCTGGGCAATTCCAGGGATTCAAGAACCAGATGAAGGACTGCTCTATTGTTTTGAGTTTCAGTGGAGGATCAGAGGGTGGGAGGGTTGCCAAGATGGATACACTATAGCATTTATCAAAGGAAGAAGAATAATACTATAGTGGGGGTATAATCTAGAAAATGTAGGATATCCTGTATTTTGTCAAAATATTTAGATTTTAAAAAATTCGTTTAAACAAATATGATGGAATTGATTTTTTTTAAAAATATATTTATTGAATTCTGTACTTCTTCCCACAGAATCCGTCATGGTTCCCAAAATCAATAATGAGCCCAGATTAATTGCATGAATCCGGAGAGATTACAATATGAGTGCCAACTGTTCTCCCTTATTCTGAATTACTACCTGTAATGAGCACTTAAGCGATATTTTCCTTTAAATAACATTTCTTTCCTTCAATGTGAACTAACGCCACGACAATCGAAGTAGTGTCAAACATATTTATGTTATATTTTATTTTGCGACATTAACCGTAGCATAATGATTAGAGGTAGGATTTCTCTTGTCCCTCATTATTTTTTAAATGTCGCCATTGGCTATGAGGATCCCCCGTCAGTTCAAACTCTTCTTTGTCCTCCTCCAGTTCTTCAGACTTTCCCCTACCTTGCATACCCTTCCCCCTTTTGCCCTCTTTTGCCTTCCATCATCACCTTCAGCATGCTATTGCATCTCAAGTTTGTTAAATGGAAGACCGGAAATTAACAAAAAGAAATTAAAAAAATAAACCAGCAAGAGCAAAAATCGAGATAATATATTCGTAGGGTTATTTATTGTTTCAGGAAAAAGGGTGAGTTTCCCTCCATCTAGGGCTTGAGTGTTTGTAAATGTGACCATTGTTATCGTTGTTAATAGTTCGATGTAAAGGCCAAAATGTGCTGTTTTCGGACTTATACTGAATTAAAAAAAAAAAGTTGTGTTTTTCTATGATGATTCGGTTTGACAGCGGTGGTCTTGAGTTCCTCGTCGTATCTAAACCATTATATTCTCCAGTAAGTTGCTATACCGCAAATCAAGTCCAACAAATTTAATTTGCCTTTTCTCCATCTATTTCATTGAATTCCTTTCATCTTCAATTTCTCTCAATACTTTTATGTTGCCTCTCTTGTCAATCCACGTCGTTCATACTATCCTTTTCCAATTCCACAATTCCGTTGCTTCCAACCGAGACTTCTCCATCATTCTTAGTGCCCAAGTTTCACGTCAGTGAAATAATTTATTCCAAACAAACATTTTTGCAAAAGATTTTCTAATTTCCAAATGAATGTGTTTGTTCTTAAACAGATGATTTTTTATTTTCATATTAGTCATCTTCGCCAAGGCTATCCTTATTTTCGCTGCAAGAGGTGCATCTGTTGTATTTTGTAATTATATTCCCGAGGTAGCAGAACTCTTCTGCTCGGCTTACCCTTGATTCCCCCATCATCAGATTTACAGTGGGTTATACCCAGTTTCAAGAAACTATGATATCTGACGTTTTCTCCACATTTATTTTCAGTTTCCATTTTGATAAAGCAGGACAGGCAATTTTGACAGGATTATGATAATTGCATTCATATCTTTCGCTCATTCTGCCTGGGTTACGATATCATCTGCAAACCTAATATAGTGTGTATCCATTTACTTTTATGTCATTAGTCTTCTCCTTCCTTGTCCGCATAGCCTCTTCAATGTATACGTTAAATGGATATGCCGGAAATGAGACTTAGGGTGGCCCTTATTTTCAAACTTTCCTGAACTTTAGCTCCCACCCACCTATTTTGTTTTTTAATCAATAAAAAAACGATATGCGTAAATATGTCGCTCAATCGAATAACTGCGAGGCGACCAGCAATGACCATGAAGTTTTTAAATATTCACTCAGAAGGTCATATTGTCACATAATTTCTTTTTAGTTGTTTTATTTTATGGAAGATTAGCTTGGTCAATTGTTATTTTGTCAGCTTAATAATCAATTAGTAAAGGAAATTCCTGCTAGAAGAACTGACCACTGCATTGATAAGGTAGTTAAAATTTATGATGAATGGGAACATTTACAGAAAAATGTCTACAAATACAGGCAAAGAAAAAGAAAAAAAGAGATCTTTTCTTGGAAACTCTGGACGATTTGTTTGCCATAGCTCATTCCGATGCTTTGAGGCAAATGAAAAATGAGGACAAACATTTCTTGAAGCTTCAGCGCCGAAAAGGACGGCCTGGCTCCATGGTTGGTGTTGATCAAAAACTAAAACACAAGGGAGAAAGAGCACTAAAGGACACTGCAATGGAAGCAGCCAGGAAAAAAAGAACTTAGGAAGCAGTGGAACCACATTTTGAGATATCAAAAACTTTGATGATTTCACATCAGATTGCAGCGTAAGCAGTTATGTAGATGATGACATTGATTGTTATTTTGGCAACGATAAGCAAATAACAGTAACAACTACAGCAGCAGCCGCAGTTGAAACTCAAGGTACATTGCAGTTTTTTGCTCCCCGTCTCTCTGAGGTTTTTGATATCTGCAGCATCACTGATAGAAATGGTGTTTACATGTTGATGGCTGCTGTAGAAGCTTCTGGGCGTGATACTAAAAACCTGGGTATAAATCGAACTTCATTTCAACGCCTTTGGAAAAAGTATTAGAGAAGCGAGACACACAGAAATTCAAACTAAACGACTGCCAAGAATTAGTATTGCACTGTGATAGAGAGCTGCTTCCAGCACTCGGAGGTGTTGTAAAGACTGATAGACTGGCAATAATAGTAACTTTTGAAGGCAAGGAGAAACTGTTGGGAGTCCCTGAAATCCCAAAATCTTCAGGAGAAGAGCAAGCCATGGCTGTTTACTAAGCAGTGGATAAGTGGGGTACAATCGATAAAAATCAGACACTTTGCTGTGATACGACTGCAAGCATCAGGGGTAGAATAAATGGTGTCTCCGCAGATCTAAAAAAATTGTTCAATCGAATTCTGTCGTATCTTTCTTGCCGTCATCACATTAGTTTTGAGGAGCTGTGTCAACTCAGTGATGGGTGCAAATTCTGGTACAGGTTTCTGTACCAGAATTTCTGTACCAGAATTGTACCAGTACAGAATTCTGGCGCTTTTCAAAAGATTTAGAGAATCCTGGAAAATATTCGACAAGGGGATTTGCAGAACCGGTGGCAATGAAGTGCCTGATGATGACTGCTCTACCATTCTTGGATTTCTTGAAAGCCATCTTTGTGAGCAGAATTATGGAGAACAGTGAGATGATTACTGAGAATTGTTGGAGTTAACTATGATCTATCTTGGCGGTATTCCGAAGAGCGGGATATCGTTTCGTAAACCAGGAGCTGTGAGTCATGCTAGGTGAATGGCCAAAGCAATTTATTTACTCAAGATTTACCCATTTCAAGATCAATTCCAGTTATCTCTGATGGGGAGGATCTTCAAAAAGATTATGTATTTTTCTTGCTCGAGTCTACTCTACTCTGCTTTAGTTTTGTATTAATATCCTGAGTGTATGTAGCTTGTCCCAATAAAATCTCTGGCGATGATCACAGGAAAGATCAATAATAATTCAAAAGTTAATTTCATAGCTACACACATGCTTCCTAAACACACGTCGCTCTTTGGCAGCTTTTTAAAGCAATCCGTCAGCCTTAAACTCTTAAACGGCTATTTCTAACATTTAATCCCCATTGATATATTTTCCATCAGCCCCCCAAGAATACCATTTCTTGCATCTGCCGCGGTAAGAGCAATTAAATGCATTTCTTTCGTCACAATGACTCAGTCAAACTGGCATGTAGAACACAAGAATGGATAACTTTTTTTTTCGTTTGACTCCAAACGCGATCTCCACTGCTAAAGTCTTCAGATTCGAATCTCCTCTTTCAGAAAATAGAAGAAGGCCAGAAATATTCTCGCCATATTTTAATTAGCACACACTGAATCGAGCTCCACAGAAAATATTGAAACTCTTGTTTAACCTCGACACATCCGCTACACTGACCATAATGGATCTATGCGTGAAATTTGATAAGGAAAGCCGCAGTCATCTGAAGTTAAATTCTTACGCCTCTTAGAACCATTCGCGGTCATATCGTTCATCTGATCCCCCATAATTACTACACGAAGAAAAAATCATTCATTGCAGTTCAGTATGTATCAACAGTTCTTTCATTCAAATTGCGTCCTTATCGGCACTGAATTGTTTGGTAATTTATATTATTTTAATTATTATTTGCCGTTGGATGTCGAGCATTGGATGCATCATAAATTATGGAGTTTCTACGAGAATAATTGTTATATTCAAGAATTCGCATTTGAATCGGATTTGGAAATTCTATTAACAATTTCCATTTAGTTCAATCGTTAATTGGTCTTCATAGTCATTTGTTTTCGGCATGTAATGACGATCGGCAATTGAGTTTTCTCTTTTCCGGCTCGTTCCTGTTCTTGTGGCATTGCTATTTTCCTTGTTTTTTATGAAAGATTAAGGTTTTAGGAGTCTTCTCTGTTTTTTTCCCTCTAACAATCTATCAAATCGCAACCAATATCTATCCACGTGTCTATTTGAAGGCATTTTGATTCGATGGCTCCAGGTAACTCACTGAAACCCATTTTCAAATCAGACCTCATCCAAACATGATTGTTGGCCACAAGTCAGAATTTTAATCCACATGGTTGCCGTTTTTCCTCTTCTCCGCATCTTTATTCTTTATTTTTAAGCAGTGGAAAGATCACGACCGAACAGTGGACACGCGTATTTCTCAAAAAAATATATAAATATATATATATATACTCATTTATATAGAAACAGATAGTTCCTATCCCTTTTCCTTATATCTGTTTCTATATAAATGAGTATTTATTCGCCGTTTGGCGGGATTTTGTTTGAATGTGTGTGTATATATATATATATATATATCGTGCACTCTGCCCGAGTGGAATAAATGAATACTCCCGCATGAAAAATGTCACGCCGGAATCACGTTCACACCAACGGCCATCCAATACAGCGTGACCAATTGGAGCGAGCGGGGAGGAAAAGGAAAGAAAAAGGCGGTGCTGGGATGAGTTATAGCCGCTCGTCTCGCGAGGGCCTCGCGCCATCATCCACCCCTGACGAGAGGGACGGTGAGGCGGAGTGGGGGTGCAAGGAGGGCGGTGCGTTGAACCCGACAATCTACCCCCCGACCACCAACCCCCGAAGTGCCCACTCCCTCCCCCCGCCACTTGCGGACGCCCGTCCACCCCTCCCTTAGCAGGAACGGGGCAAGGGTAGGGCCTCGAGGCGCGCGCCGCTCAACGCTAATGAGTCGGCGGAAGTATACATTTAAACGAGCCCCACGCAAATAAAAACATGAGAGAGAGGAGGAGGAATTGGAGGAGGGAGTGGGGAGGGGGGGGCACGGCACCCGCTTCTCATTCATCAGGAGACTGGACCCGCTCTCTTACTGATGAGCGACTCGGGGCTCACCCTATTCGTCGCTAGGGTTTTCTGAGGAATCATTCCCCCTCGAGATATAATGTGTGCCCAAACGGAATTGTATGAATGTACGAACATGTATTTATGAACCTTAATTTTTCCCTTTGCATGAATTATAAAACGGGGAGAGGAAAAACGGGTAAGGGAGCATACGGATCTCTTAATCTACATAAATCATATATATATATATATATATATATATATATATATATATATATATATATATATATATGTATATATATATACATATATATATATACATATATTATTATTATTAGGAAAACTACCGGTTAAGGTAGTTTTTTTGGATTGACAAAGCTGCGAAATAGATATTTTGTGACTCCAAAAAACCCTCAAAATCCAGCATCCTGCTCTATATCAGGTCCCTCTTCATCTCTGAGTACTTTCTTCTTCCCTTCATCCCGTCCAAAATCCCCATCCTGTTCCTTCCCTTTCGTCTTTCGCCCAAAATTCTCCCCTCTATCACAGTCTTCAATATGCCGGTCAACACCCCCTTCAGCCACTTTTCCTGCCTCCATAGAATTTCTCCCAACAAACAAACCCCTCTCTTCGCCCACCATACCAAGTACTTCCTAATTTTTTTTCTTCTCTGTCCATTTCACCTCCATTCTTCTCCACACCCACATTCCAAAGCCTCCAGTCTTCGTCTATCCTCCTGCTTCAATGACCACGTTTCCGCGTAGCTACGCTCCATATCAAAGGTTTTACGAGTCTTTTCTTAACATCCTTATTTAACGTCCCTGTCATCAACTCCCTCCTCCTTGTGAAAGCCTCTTTGCCTAGCGCAATTCTTCTCCTATGTCCTTACTACTTTGACCGCGTTGGTCCAAAACACTACCGAGATACGTAAACTGTTCTACCTGCTCTAGTTTTTCCCCTCCTATTGTGATGTTTAGCTTAGCCTTTTTCTTTCTAGAAATTCGTATAACCTTTGTTTTATTAATATTGATTCTCATCCCATACCTGTCGCACTGATTTCCAATTCTCTAATCAATACTTGCAACCCCTTGGCTGACTGACAAACCAAAGCTTGGTCATCAGCGAACCTAATTGATTTTACGAATTCCCCGCCCGCTTTCATTCCTACCTTCAGTCCTTCTCATGCCTCTTTAATCATTTCCTCTGCATACAGGTTGAACAGCAACAACAGTATGTAATTAGTATGAATTAATTACTATGTCGTTTGTTAATACAGGATGCGGCAACATAACTTCCTTTTTTCCTACGAATATTGACTTGAAAAAAAGAAGTTATGTTGCCGCATCCTGTATTAACAAACGACATAGTAATTAATTCATTCTTTCTTATAGGACTTATTTTACTATTGATTTGTGTATGTTTGGGTGTATGCTTAATTTATATATGGGTACATGGATGTATATATTTTTTATGTGCAAATCTTTGCATAATGTTTGTCTGTCTATGTATGTGTATGTATGGATGTAACTATAAATTTGATGCCTAATTAGTATGTGTACGACCATGGGTTAAATGGAAGAATGGGCCATTTGGTCTCAATTTCGCCCAAATAAAGACTTCTATCCATCCATCTATCTATCAAGCGCATGGGGAATGAGCCCCCGACGAGCCCGAGCAAAGAAACTGCGGGTAGGAAATGCAAACGGCAAATGCCGAGTCGTCTCCAGTCAAGCACTCCGTGTCCGCACAGTCGCTCTCCAAGAGCCGCCGTTCCTGCCTGACCCTTACGTCTCCGGGGTCATTGGTCCGACTTGCTGGGGATGCTGTGGAGGGGGGTGGGGGAGTGGGCGACTCTCGTTAGCGAGGGGCGGGGATGAAGGGGTTGCACCCCCCCCCGCATAATGGCCAGCGCGTGAGCGAGGGTGTCGACGGTCGCAAGGGGCCGCGGGGAAGGGGGGCCTTCCTGGGGCCACGGCGTGGGACTCGCTCCCGCCTGCGATAGCTGGAAGCTGCCCGCGTGCAGGGGCCCTCCATATAATTGCACATGACGGTGCGACGGATCGTGTGCGACTGCATCACTCACCGAGTTTCCCCTTTCTCATCTGATACCATTGCGAGCAAACGTCGGTAGTGACTTAATCGTGAGCGATGCATTTTGCATTACCTGATATTGCGTCCAAACCCTTCAATGTCCAACTTTGCGCAAGATCCAGTTCTATTTTTAACAGAGTCAGTGGTGACTGCGAGGCAGTTCTTGACATCTATTAGGCGAAACACTGTTATTTTCCACTGTGGAGTTTCTTTTTGATTAACGAGTCATCTAGCCTTTGTATTCTAGTCCGAGCTGCACGGGAAGGGTCACCTTCTTAAACGTTGGATATTTTCGGAAATAAATCCAGCCCGTTAATTCAAACGTGTCCTTCCGGGCACTTATGGGATGGCATCTTAATGACCACGCACTGCAATTGTTGCAACACACGACATTATTGAGTTTTGCTCATTGTTTAGCTCCCCTTCCCTCTCCAAATGTGGAGTCAATTCAACTAAGCGACATGTCCTTTACCTCACCTCCTTCGTTTCCTCGACACTTTCCTCCCCGCCACCAACTCCATCGGAAGCGAGAGAGATTGATTGCATATGGTGGGTGCTACATGACCGCCATCCACCCCCATTCCATCGTGGGTCAATGCGTGTGTATGCACATGCATGGATAAATATTTCCAAACTCATCAGCAAACCTAACTGATTTCACGAATTCCCCTCCGACTTTCATTCCTACCACTAGTTCCTCCCATGCCTCTTTAATCATTTCCTCCACATTTAGTAAGTCGAACAGCAAAGGTGATAATGGCCAACCCTGCCTCACACCCCTTCCTAACACTGCCCATCCGGTCTCTCCGTTCCCCACTCGCACCCGAGCAGTAGTAGTAGTATTTATGGGAGGCGACCGACAGCTGAGGTCGTATGCGGGTGAAGGATGAAGGGTGGAGAGAAACCCGGCGTCGGCATTAGCCTACTCTTTACGAAAGAAGCCAAGGGGTCCGCAGCTTAACGTCCCATCAGACGGACGGCATACTCACTCAAGGTGCCGTCCACAAAGCACCTCAAGTAGCGATCGAGATACCACTGAAAAATATACAACACCGTCGGGATTTGAACCCGGGCCCTATGGTCAGTTCTATAGCCACCGCACCATCTTGATCCCTTCCCGAGCAGTCTGAGATATGCGCTCAAGTTGCCGATAAGTCGAAGTATGGCGAACTGCCCTCTTTCGGTGGAATTGGGCTCACAGTCCGGATTTTTGTGTCTAAATAATTCATGAGATCAGAGAGTTTCACCATTGCCTAAAAGATCGTTCTTTTGAGCTTATGGGGGTTTCTTCAGGATGCATCTTTGTTTTTCAAGTTGGCCTTGTAATCCTGCGTATAGCATGCTTCAGTTGAAGTTGCAACGGACGTAAGGGATGATATCTGAGCGCATCCTTGGTAAGACCGCGGAAGGCTGACTGCGGGGCCCAAGAGAAGGGGCCTCCGAGGGGTTAGGCAGGGGGGCCGACGCCGTCCGCCATACGGTGTCTTTATTCTTTACGGCCCATTAAGTGGGGGCCGGCCATTATTTCCTTTGCCCTCTTCCCAACGCCCGAGAGTTGTCTGGGAAAGGCGTGCTTTTCCAGTCGACCGTTAATTGTTTAGCCCTTCTATTTAACTCTTATTGGCTGTCGAAGCCGAAATGATACTTGATTGGACCGATTTTCACCCTTTAATGGAAGTGTCAAGGAAAATGATTCACCACACCGTGTAATATATACATCAGACGCATAATAACGATCAATCACTAACTGAGGAAATTTTCCCTTCGCCTCTTCCACGTCTGTTTGTTCTGAGGTTTGGTTAAGTTACAAACCATTATCATAGGAAATCAAGATTTCCTTGGAATTACTTCTTGACTTCGAAATGAAAATAAGCACGCCTGTTTATCGATTATAGGCTAAAAATACCAAATTCCATGAACAGTTTAAGAACACGTTGCTTCAGATCTTATTGACTATTAAGCTACAACCTACATGATCGACTTTCCTTTTATTCGTGAAAATTGGAATGTTTTTTTATGGAGCTTGGATATTGGGGAGATGGTAATAACGGAATGAGGTTTCTGGGCAATGGTTGATGCGAATTTCGTCCTTAAAGCATCGTTGCAGCCCAGGCAGGAGTTGGCACTCCCACGTCCACTAATGGATAGTCCACTCCGGTTTGTTGGCTGCGAAGTTGCTATTCATCGTGAAATGATCGAGTCTGCGGCTCAGAAAAATTTGATGGATCCACTAGTTAATCATTCGAGGTCACGATTAGTCCTCTACTGGCAAATCGCGACCTTGACAATTAACAACGTAATCGAACTACGTCCCATTGACCTTGAGGTTAATCACCTCCGTTGCGTTCCCTTCATTATTCTTACCCAAGTGTGAAAAAGAGAAATTTAAGATATTCCGAAGACAATCTGTTCTGCGGATGCGACTTTCCTCGATGGGTCCTTCGCTAGGCTGTGGAAGTTAGCGCGCAGTGTCTCAGTTTTCATGCAACATAAAATTTTCTTCAATCAAATCATGGATGAATTATTTCAGCATTACCATTTGACGTATTTTTCCTTCTCTTTGGGTGCATATTAACCAGCTTCATTACCTGTACCTACTTCTTCAGTTGTGTTCCCACTTTGAATTTGGATTTGTATGACATTTCAAGATGATGGGAAACTCTTTTGAAGATTAAGGAATATTCATCGGGTGAAATTTATCCGCCTACGTACGAATTTCATTTCAGCAACAGCTATTTTCGGTGGCGAAATGCGGCGCACCCGAGGACCCACCTCGATTGCCAAGGCATAATGGAAAACGCGCGAATCCTTCCCTAGTGAGTACGTAACTGCCAAGTTAAACGAAAGAGATTTTATCATGGTGCATAGGAATGGACATGGACCGCGTCGTATTATTATCAAGAGGGACGAGCTATGCGATTGCATTCCTTAACGCATCATCCAAATCAAAGAATATGCGGGGAAGGGATCATTAAGAAAAGCTTTTGGGGGAAGGAGAGGTGAGTCAGTACTAGTGAGCACCGATCCGGTAAGCTAGCTTTTGTCTGAAACAGTAAGCTGAAAATTACTTATGAATGATATGGGAGGTATTTACGCTCCATGATTCCATTCCTACGCTGCGCATGCGAAGTTTGGCACCATTGCAGCAGCCCCGTCGAGGACTGGATAGTTTCATTCCCAACCCTCGCTTAGCTTCACTCATATTTCAAACAGGATTGTCAAATTTTTCTTTGTGATTTATTAAACTCGGACACTCCATACAACGTCGTTCCCCAAGGTGTCACGTAACGTATTTAATTGTTGCGCTGCATCTAGTTCCATTACCGGCCGGCCTACAGTTAAAGCTCTCCAGCAAAGATGAAAACTATTGCTTTTCAATTCCGTCCAACTTCCTCGGTCTTTCTAAAACTCATTCCAAATGAAAGCCACTTAGCCTTTCATCTAAATGCGTACTTAAGCATCAAATGATACAGCTCTTAATCTAACGGCTCATGAAGTTAATTAACGCGGCATGTACACGGAAAATTTCAATATCGGCCCAAGTTATATTTTATACAAAATACGTAATTAGTGATTCGGAAAACCAAACGCATGATGTGCTTTTTCAACATGTAGCAATCACAGCCATATGATGTTGGGTGATTTGAGTCCATCGGAATTTAAAGTTCATGTGCACCTGACAAATAGAAAGAAATAGAGGGAAAGAATTGATATCATAACGTCCATGACTGTGGTAGTTCCTAGTATTTTAACTTAAGCGGTGGGTGCGGCTAGAAGTGCTGACCTGTCGTAAAAAGTGTGCGCTTTTCCTCCATCGAGAGCCTCGGACTCCCGAACTCAAGATACGCTCTGCCTTCGAGAAGTCATTGAAACTCGAGCCTTTGAAAATTCGAGGTAACTTGGATCAGAACATTTTCATTGATATGCTGGAGCATTTTGCGATCATCCGCAAGCATATAATTTTTACTTATTAGCTCTTACAAGGATGTACAAAAGCTCTTTTGTAGAAAATAATGTAGCTATAAATCGGATAATTCTCAGTAGAGGTTCATGCGTTTACCAATTTAGACTCTATGAAACGCAAGGAAAATATCGTCCCTTTCTTATTATTTTTTACACATGAAATAAATTTCAACATTTATGCATTATGTGTAATCAATGTGCAATGCTAATTATATCTTTTGTATAATTTGTTTGAGTATGTCAACACATATTGGTCCACACACGAACATTAGTGGGGCATGTTGTCACATACTCCAATAGAAAACCATAATTTCATTATCCTGAAAATTCTACTTCATGTTGAATGCCATGTCCGCTTCATGTCTTTGGAACGAATGCGCTTGTAATCCGGCTGAGGACGAATCCACATCCT
The DNA here is from genome assembly GCF_022747635.1 of Hetaerina americana. NCBI lineage: Eukaryota > Metazoa > Arthropoda > Insecta > Odonata > Calopterygidae > Hetaerina > Hetaerina americana. Next base: position 4,919,967 of record NW_027286775.1, on the reverse strand, counting down.
TTAAGATTATCTTTTAATGCCAGTAAATCTTCCAAGCATGAAACCAGTTTTCTAGTGGAGAGAATCTTATTTGTATGTATATGTACTTTTAACACATAATGTCGGCTGATTTTGATAATTTAGTAAAATATATAATTTTGGGATTATGCAATCAATATAAATTATGCCTCAAAGCATAAAAATGAATTATTTTATTTAAATCATCTTCATGCACAAATTTACCTGAGGGTATATGATATTGGAAACTTTATGTTACGATAAACCCCAGCCTTCGCTAGCGTCCTGGCTCTCTCAAAACGCTTTCTCTTTCAACCGTGCATATGTTATCAACAGATTGACGGAGTTCGTGGGGGTGTCTCCTTTAATAAGGACCATCAACTAAAGGTAGCCTCGCATGTGCAAGAAAAACTTTCCAAATTCTTGTCAGCATTCATATTCCCACGTTCAGAAGATTACACAAATTTGCGTTTCCTTAGCAAAAACAACTCTTATTCAATTAAAAATTCTATTTAAAATACTTACACATCTGCCATTGTTTTAATGACGCGATTCCTTGGATCATTCGTAAATGACAATGACACCGTATTAAACCTACTAAATAATAAGTGAAGCAATTTCATTTTTCTAACCCCTGCAGAAATGAGCACGGATATAATACGATGAGTTTCAACTTCTAATTTTTCGAAAACATTGCTGACATTTGTTTTCATATTTTGTGAAGATATAGAGTAAGAGAATTTAATGGAAGTAGTTTGCACGCTAATGGAATTTCACTTGAAATGTTAACTCTAATATATATTATTTGCGTTCCCCTCCCAATCCTGCGTATTCTATAACAACTTTAAATTATAGTTATGGTTTCCGACCGCGTCTTGCTCTTGAATATTAGCGAGAGGAAAAATTACGCCCTGATTCGAGTCCGAATTATTCAGCTTCTAAATAAGGAAGGACGGGAGGACTCACTCCAAGAACTACTTGAATGACGACACAATGGAATTTTAAGTGGTTTCCGCACAGCGCTCGATGAGGAGGCCGCCGAGGTCCCTCTCACAGCTAACAGCAATAATTTAGATAGCCATTAATTGCAATACATTTAAATAACACCATAAAATATGCTATATGTGGTACTCGAATTTAAACTGCCGAAATCTTATTCGGTGATGTCTCCAAGCCGATTCATGGTTAATTTAATATTCTGTCAAATGTAACCTCAAAGGCACTGATATCACTTGGATCCCCAAGAGACGGGACTAGAATGATATTTAATGTTCCTCCCCGAAATCGAAGGCTGGATAGGATAGTTCTAGCTATGACTGCTATCACTGCTATGTGAACTGGTGCAACACATAAGTAACTGTTCGTTCGAAGGTTTCCGCGGCGATGAGTAGGTGATTTCCACATTTTTCGGGCTGCGTCCGCGTATGTCGTTTAAATGTACAACAGTTTCGCCAGCTATCCTGCTGGCGTCCTCAGGTCAAGGATGAAAAGAAGCTTGTTGTCCCGTCTTATATAGGAAAAATCCGGCGCCAATACCGGGAAATTTCTTGGCCAATCAGGGAACGTCCTCATATTTGCGCGGAATAATTCTTTTCCACGCACTGTGGAGTGGATATCCATCCTCTCTGTTAAAATTTTCTGGCCTTTTAACGATTTCAATGGCCTCTCTGATTATTCTCTGGAAGTATTTTCCTTCTTTCGCTATTATTTTAGCGTCGTCGAAGAGAATAGAGTGTCCAGGTTCACTCCACTGCGTCACCAAGATAGCTGACACCCTACCCGGACCCAAGGATGGAATTTCACCGTTAATATCAGAAGGCGTGTACCAAGTGCCATGCTCCTGTGGCAAATGGTACATCGGTGAAACATGCAGAGCGCTGAAAACACCCATGAGTGAACACCAGAGGGCAACCAAGGCCAAACAGTTTAGAGCATCGGCCATCGCTGAGCACGCCTGGAGTGAACCTGGACACTCTATTCTCTTCGACGACGCTAAAATAATAGCGAAAGAAGGAAAATACTTCCAGAGAATAATCAGAGAGGCCATTGAAATCGTTAAAAGGCCAGAAAATTTTAACAGAGAGGATGGATATCCACTCCACAGTGCGTGGAAAAGAATTATTCCGCGCAAATATGAGGACGTTCCCTGATTGGCCAAGAAATTTCCCGGTATTGGCGCCGGATTTTTCCTATATAAGACGGGACAACAAGCTTCTTTTCATCCTTGACCTGAGTACGCCAGCAGGATAGCTGGCGAAACTGTTGTACATTTAAACGACATACGCGGACGCAGCCCGAAAAATGTGGAAATCACCTACTCATCGCCGCGGAAACCTTCGAACGAACATTACTCACCTCTACGGGGAGGGGATTCACAGGAAGATAAGGAGATTCGAGAAGCTCAGAACGAGGAAGGAGAGACTTTTGACATCGTTAGCGTTCCTTCAACGATGCAGAGACACGGAGACGATTCCTACCTGCGTAGAAGTCAAACACCACCTGAACACACCCAAGGCTAAGAAGATCCTCCGCCGCTGCAGCGAAGACCTTCTGAGAGAGAGAATTCACGATAAACGTTGGAACCTCGACCGCCTCTCCGAAGAATTGTACTATATTCATTTGGAGCTGGCTGCCACCCTACAAGCTGACGATTGGGACACAACCGAGCGGATTACGTACGACTCTTCCCGAGCCAGTCTAATGGCGACGCGGGAAAAGCAAGTCAACAAATTCAACAAACTTCATTGTAAGCAGCATCCACTGACCTCGATTAATGGGGCTGACAATGGCCAATCGGTTGTGAACTTGACGGACCTTCATTTAGATGAAGCCACCCTCGCAGTCTTATCTAAGGGTCTGAACTTCGCTTTGACCCCAAGGACGATACCACTTGAGAAGATCATCGCGGAGGTAGAGTCATCGATCCGGAGACTTCCGAAGGCGGCCGCCGACGAAATCCGAGAAGATGTCGCACGTATCCTCCATGGCGCAAAACCACCAAGATCAAACACCATCGGCAAAGAAAGGAGAGCACTGAAGGAGCTAAGGGACAACGAGAGTATAATCATTTTACCAGCTGACAAAGGCAACGCAACAGTCCTGATAAATAGAGAGGATTACGAAGGGAAAATATCACTCATCCTCAGCAGTCCGACTTATAGGAAATTGAAAAGCGATCCGACTGCCAAGACGGAGAGAAGCACAAGGGCTATCATTAAACGATCGCTTATTCCAAAAGAAGAGCAACGACGCCTGCTTCCGACTGCACCGAAACCACCGAGACTGTACGGCCTGCCCAAAATTCACAAGAAGGATGTACCTCTCCGACCGATTGTGAGCCAGATTGACGCTCCGACTTACCAACTCGCCAAGTACTTGGCGCGGTCTCTGCAGGACCACGTCGGACAGACACCCAGCTTCGTAAAAAACTCGACGCATTTCATTGACGTAATAAGAAACATCACCATCCACGACAACGATCTCATGGTCAGCTTCGACGTTGAATCGCTTTTCACCAGCGTCCCTATTGAGGAATCGCTGAATATCATCAAGGAACTCACCTCCCGCGGAATCCCTAAGGACTTTCCAGGATTGGTGGAGCATTGCCTCCGCAATTCCTTCTTCCTATGGAATGGTGACCATTACGAGCAGATGGAAGGAGCTGCGATGGGCTCACCCCTCTCCCCGGTTGTGGCCAACCTCTACATGGAGAGCTTCGAAAAGAAAGCACTGGAATCCTGCGACAAGCGGCCCTCACTGTGGCTAAGATATGTCGACGACACTTTTGTCATTTGGTCACACGGAGAGGGAGAATTAAAAAAGTTCCTGAAACATCTGAACTCACAGCATCAAGCCATCCACTTCACTATGGAGGTGGAAAAGGATCATCAACTGCCCTTCTTGGACGTCATGGTGAAGAGAAATAAAGGGAATGGGAGGCTTGGACACAGAGTATACAGGAAGCCTACTCACACCGACCGCTACCTTAATGCTGCATCGCACCACCATCCCAGTCAGAAGACCTCACTGGTAGACACACTTGTCAACCGAGCATATAAAATATGTGACTCCGATTCTATTGCCAACGAGAAGAAACACTTGACAAATGCCCTGCAAAGGAATGGATACAGCGCTCATATGATCCAAAAAAGGGCCGAGAAGGAAGAAAAGAAGAGACAAACCACCGCTGTTCCTGACAGGGAGGAAGACTCCAGACCACGACCGAAGGCTTACGTCACCATCCCCTTCATCGCAGGGACTTCGGAAATAATCGCGAGGGCTTTAAGGAAACATGATGTGGTGACCAGATTCAACTGCGTCACCAAGATAGCTGACACCCTACCCGGACCCAAGGATGGAATTTCACCGTTAATATCAGAAGGCGTGTACCAAGTGCCATGCTCCTGTGGCAAATGGTACATCGGTGAAACATGCAGAGCGCTGAAAACACCCATGAGTGAACACCAGAGGGCAACCAAGGCCAAACAGTTTAGAGCATCGGCCATCGCTGAGCACGCCTGGAGTGAACCTGGACACTCTATTCTCTTCGACGACGCTAAAATAATAGCGAAAGAAGGAAAATACTTCCAGAGAATAATCAGAGAGGCCATTGAAATCGTTAAAAGGCCAGAAAATTTTAACAGAGAGGATGGATATCCACTCCACAGTGCGTGGAAAAGAATTATTCCGCGCAAATATGAGGACGTTCCCTGATTGGCCAAGAAATTTCCCGGTATTGGCGCCGGATTTTTCCTATATAAGACGGGACAACAAGCTTCTTTTCATCCTTGACCTGAGTACGCCAGCAGGATAGCTGGCGAAACTGTTGTACATTTAAACGACATACGCGGACGCAGCCCGAAAAATGTGGAAATCACATAAGTAACTGCTAGAAAATCTCTCGACTCTATTCTTCGCCTAAAAGCAGCAAGTATTGCAACCTCACCTCGTTTTTTTCCCCAAATCGCCAGAAGAAAGTTTGGTTGAGGGTTTGCGATTTCGTCCTTCAAAAGCACCAACAACTCAATGTAATAGTCGCTATTGATATAGTTTCCCTTTTCAAGGTAGTCGGTGCAAATTACACCTTGCGCATCCAAAATATCCCGTTGAATAAGTCCCGAGACTCATTGAATGATGGGTTGTATACTCTAAATACTAAGAAGACAAGTTTGGTCATCGCGCAATCTTTGTAAATTCGATACATTGAGTGAGCGAATTCCGTGAAGAGGGCCTAATTACATCTTTTATTTTCATGCACTTATTTTGAATGCTCGAGTAGATACGAATCATCTGAACAAACTATTCACCTCCATGTACCAATATTTAACGCTATTACAGCTGCTCGTTTGTACAACTGAAGAATGCACGGAACATTGTGATATATTGACAGTCAAGGTTTTTAATGACACCCATAAAGTATCCCAGGAAAAATACGTACTCTAAATATTATGCGACCTCAAATAATCCAAGGATAAAAATACGGTGTGCGCCTATACGAATTATCCTGGACGTTATGCTTTCAGTTTCGTAACCTAGCAACTACATGTACCTGAATATTATGCGTGGGTGGCATTGGCCATGCATTGTATGGAAATGCAATCAATCGCGATGAAATTCTTCCGTTCTGTGAATTCAAACTATAAAATCGAAGAGAATCGTGAAAAAGTGTCAAGTACTGTGCATTATATATATATATATATATATATATATATATATATATATATATATATATATATATATATATATATATATTTCAAGCTTACGGTACTCGTCAATTATGCATTACTGAGCTTTTTTAAAATACGTGTCACGTTTTCTAAAATTCATTTTCTTATTTTTCAATATCTATTTGACGGTTAACTCAAGTCAAATCGAGAAAAAGATATTTGTGCGAAATATTAGCCATGGCAAATACTTTTAATGTCGACAACTGATAATTTACGTATCTGAGGGTAAACATCTTCAAATTACTTTCACGTGCCATCTTCTTTCTGTATCTCTACGTACTTATAACCAGTATTACAATTCACCGTTTCATTTGGTATTTAATATGAATTTCCTAAGCTATTCAACACTTAAGGGTCTGTGTAATTACTGGAGTCATTCAGGATTAGTTACGGAGGAAAATGTGGTCGTAAGTTATCCCTAGCTACTTACATATTCACAATAATTTGCGGTGATTTTTAAAATTTATAACAAAAGCCGAATAGAAAGGACTTGTAAAAATTAGTTTCACACATTGTACCCATGTTTAGTTTGTTTTCCTATTCTCTGTAATCAGCGAAGTATTTGTTCATTTTCTTTAAATTGCCAATGGCACCATTGGACGAGGATATATTTTTGCTTTTATTACAAAGTGGTTTGGTAATACGATAACAAAAATGTTATTATTCATTCTGTCACTAATACAGTATTCTACCGTTGCATACTGGGCGCTACATGAAAAGTATTTCAAGATTTAGTTAATATGTAGTCATTGTTATTTTAACCAAATGATAAATAGCACATTCTCAGTTATAAAATGTACCACTTCAAACTAATGTTGTAATAGGATCAACCAAACCACATGGTGTGTTATCATCGCGAAAAGTTTCGCATATATTTAGTTGAGAAACGCGCCATGCATTTTTCATAATGGCGTTCAGTTTTTTTGTAGAATCATTGTTTTAAGACGGTCAAAGGCCCGTCTCGTCCTTCGGTGTGATGGCAAGAGGAGCAGAGAGGAGTCGAGTCCTTTGGTGGGAAGTAGTAGGGAGTCCGGTGGAAATTTGCTTCAGGAGTACCTTTATCGCCGAGTTTCATCGCCCATTGTTCTGAAGGGTAGAACGGATGGAGCAAAGAAAGAAATGCGATCGCGGGGGCGAGATGGAATCCAATTCAATCACCAATTCCTCCACGCCTACCCTTTGTCAACACACCCTTTGTCTGAGTTTTCTGAAAAAATAAACACCCATTCATATATTTGTTTCTTGCGGAACACTAGAGGGAGGACACTATTTAGACAACGCAGTAGGCCACACCATCGCATGCTTTCAAATCTCCTTGAAACACGGCGAAATCACAGCTGGAAATGTCACCCCGAATGGGCTGTAATGCGCGAGGCACGCGGATCAATAAGGAAAACCGTCATTTCTTATTTTTTTAAATATTGTTATTTGGCTGCCATTGAGTCAACTCGTTGTTAAATGTTGACAAAGGAGAGAGTGTCACACAATCGTTGAGAAAACCTGGGTTGTCGAGAGCTCGCTGCCGTAAAACAGCTTGAATCATTTAACAAAAATAATACAAGTGACCCAAGCAGAATTGATCAGAGTAAAAGTCTAAACGAAACGGAATATCGAAAAATAGCTCTCTTAGTGGCAGAATATATCTCCGGGATCAATTTAACGAGAAATTTCCACCGGAAAATCTAATAAATAGGAACGGAAAAGGGGACGACGACTAAAAACTACATCTTCATATTATTTTGTTCATTTTTGAGAGAGTCGATAAGATTGCAATCTACATCTCAATTCATGGAATATTATCCCTTACTTTTATTTCCTGAATTTCTGCGGGAAAAAATAGAAGGCTAAGAAAAAGTTTTCCTGAAAACAATTTCGCACGCGCACCGACACATTCGACAAATATACTCGAACAGGCAACCGAGGCCGAGAAGGAAGAGAGTGGGTGGGTGGGTGGGTGGGGGGGGAGGGGAAGCGAGGGCAATAATGTGTCATGCGGGCGACGTGGACGGATTACGACCACTCCCGGTCCCGGCAAAAAATGAGCCTCCCGGACCAAATGTGGGTTGCACATAATTTATCGATTTGAGCCCGGGAAGAACAACGGTGGGGAAACTTGTTTATTATGTAAAAAAAATTAAACTCATTCAAACATACGTACATTGTTGAATTGACAGGAAGCAAAAGATCCGTAGATATTAATCCAATCTGCTCTAGATATATTGATCAGTCCATATTCTGCACCCTCCCTGTATAAATTACGTAATTAATTACGTGATTCCCCACCAGAAAAATACGTAATTAGGAAAAAGAGAACGAGCTTTGAAATGAATTAACTTCTAAGAAGATATTGCTTGGGATAACATAGCACAACATGCACCACTAAAAACTGGAATTAATAAATATAGATTGATGTAGACAAAGCAACTGCATGATGAGATCGCATCCAGAACCAGCAATGCACCGTACATATACATAGAGCACTCGAAGGAGTGGAGAGAGGAACTTATGGCAGTATATCATCAAAACAGACATCATTCGGCGCACCAAAATGGCATGGAACACTGTGAATTCATCCTACCGTCATGAAAAATTGTTAAGAATAAAATACATACCTACATCTTACCATGCTACAAGAACTTATTGCTCAGTGATTGGTTGTTAAAAGTATTCGGTGCTCAATTCGTAGCATGTGCCTTTTCCTATTATTATGGCCACGAATTATGCTAATTATGTAATTTCTAACGCTAACGCTAACGTTAACGCTATCCACGGCTAAGGTAACACCAATATTTAAAAACGGAGAAAAGGAGAAACAGGGCAATTACAGACCTATTAACCTGAATTCCATTTCGTACAAGGTATCATGGAACATATAGCAGCTAGTTCGATCGTGAGACACCTCTATAATCGGGAGGCATTAATGAAAAATCAGCACCGTTTCCGAAAAGGTAGACCCTCCTAGACACAACTTGCACTTTTTGTTCATGATATCCTTATTTCGGGATAGAGCAATGTTCCAGTGGACGCGATTTGTCCAGATTTTAAGAGAGCCTTCGATGAAGTACTTCATAGCAAAACACTCGCAAAGCTAGATGCATATGGTATAGAAAAAAATATCCGGGTTTGGATTCAAGACTTTTTGAATGGTCGGGTTCAAAGAGCAGTGATAGATGGAGTTGGCTCAAATGCAATAGAAGTTACTTCAGGTGTTCCCCAGGGAAGTGCTATCGGACCTCTTTTATTCCTACTTATATTAATGACATTGACTCCGTAGTCACTGATAAGATACATTTATTTGCCGGCGATGCAGTGGTTTACCGTGATCCTGAGGACACAGCAGCTTTGTCAGATGATCTTAATGCTATACAACGCTGGTGCGACACTTGGCAATCAGAACTAAATTTAAAAAAGTGCGTAGTCATTAATTTATGGAAAAGGAGCAATTCTCACCCGAACGCCTAGTGCATTGGAAACTCCGAAATCGAATGTGTCGACTCAATTAAATACCTAGGCGTAACCCTCACTCACGATCTCTCCTGTGTAAAAAACATACGGCGTGTGTGTGGACAACCCAACAAAAATTAGAAGACGGCTGTGTATATGTGATGAATAGGTCATAGAGAAATGTTATCTTTTACAGGTTAGGCGTCATTTAGAATATGCTGCAAGTAATATATGGGATCATCAATAAGTTGGATTGATTCCCGAATTGGATCGCAGGCAGAGTAGAGGAGCTAGAATTATAAAACGCTGGTATGATAAACTTAGTACCGCATCTAAAATATTTGAGCAGCTAGGCTGGAGATAATCACTCACGGAGCTAAGGTTAAATTACAGATGGAAGCTCTTACATAAATTGGAAGTACGTCTCTATAGCAGAGATGTTGAAAATGTATTATTACCCCTATTACCCCTCTTCGGTAGGAGAGATCATGTCAATAAAATTATAGAGATCAAGTGTAAAAAAGATAGGTTTCAGACGTCTTTTTTCCACGGACGATTGGGGATGATAATAGCATTGTTCGACCGCGGTAGGGTCATATTCGGATAAAAATTAGTCTTAGGGTATTTACCCCCTGCTACACACCCCAGCGGTGGCTTGTTGGATATATAAATAAATAAATTAAAATAAATAAGTGGTTTACACCGTCCCTCCGCCGATGGTCGCCGAGGACAGCCTCCTTCCTATCTCAGCGGAGGAGTGTCCATCCGAGAGATAGGTCGCTCCGAAATTGCAGAAGGATGAATTGGGTGACGAAAGGGAAAGACGGGAAGCAGGAAATGTCGCGTGAAAGATAAAGAGGAGAGATGAAGATGTCTCGGAGGAGGTGATTAAAGACGAACTAAGTCTCTCCCTCCGTGCACCAGATGATATCCTCGGCCCGAGGAAGACCTATGGCCTCGATCCCAGCCGGCCGTCTAAGCCAATCCCCTCTGCCGCCTAGGTCGGGGTGATATGGAAGGAAGCCGGGGGTGTCATGAAACTATCGGCCGAACAAAACTTAGCTTGTATCGGCCTTTCTTTGTCATATAGTTTTTTCCCTGGAAGTTAGTTTTCCATAATGGCCAAATATCTTTGCACTTTCAATAGGCACAACCCAAAATTCCTAAGGCATGATAAATCGATATAGGAGCACAATAAATCCAAATGCAGGCATATTGATTAACGCAAGTATGTTATCAGTCCAGGGAAATAGGTAAAATAGTTTTCGAGCCGTGTCAGGCTTGTACCTGTCCGACCCAATTTTTGGCCAGGGCCCGGCCCGTGGAGGCCTCTATGGGAGACAGCGTACTCCTTTTCTATGTCTAACTTTGTTGGTCTAAGCTCTTTACTATACAGTTCTTCTATATATTCCTTCCATCTCTCTTGGATCTTTCCTGCGTCAACTATTACCTTACCCGTCTTATCTCTAACTGTTAGCATGGATTTCCCTTTCTTACTTCCCGATAAAGATATAAAGATTTAACTTTGCTGTACAGCGCACCGATTTCACCCTTCCTCATATATATATATATATATATATATATATATATATATATATATATATATATACTAATTTATAGTATATATATATACTAATTTATAGTATATATATATACTAATTTATATAGAAACAGATATAAGGAAAAGGGATAGGAACACACATGAAGGACGAACACAATAGAGGTGGGGAAGGCGGAATCGAACGGATCGCAAGAGTAAAAACATTTCCTTGACCGGAAGTCGAACACCGGATCTTTCCACTTGCCGGGCGGATGCTCTTAACCACTTGAGCTATCGAGGAAACGTAATTTACTCTGAGATCCGTGGGTCTAACATGTCGCCAAGCGCGCCGGTTCTTTAGCCAAGAGATGGTGTCAAGGGGCTGTTCCACCCACCAAAGGAGAAATTGACACCACACAAGAGGAAAGGACAGTGGGTTAGAATTTTTGTGTGTTCCTTTCCCTTTAAATGCCTCTATATAAATGAGTATATATTCGCCGTTTGGCGGTATTTTGTGTTTGAATGTAATATATATATTATATATATTATATTCCCGATATATATATATATATATATATATATATATATATATATATATATGTGTGTGTGTGTGTGTGTGTGTGTGTGTGTGTGTGTATTTCTTAATTCATGGGTGAATGTGTACGCGACTGCATAAGGCCCACTCCTCGATTTTTCTCCAGTCCCTTCCCCCCCCTCCCCCCGGAGGAGGAACGACCCCGCACCCTTTATCACCCCTATCGCCCTCGGGATTTTTACGCAATGCTCCCTTCCCCGACAGTGTGACCACGCACTCCACCCATACCGGAGTCTCCCGTCAAGGCTTTCCTTCAGCCGCAGGCCGTATTTTGTGGCCTTTCCTAATTCTAATCTCCTCCCCTAACCCCGGCGTGCAAATAACCTCGGCGGCCTCCCCGTTTGCCCCCTGCCGCTCCTGGCACTTGGCGTCCTGAGTTGTGTGACGTTTTATCCCCGGCGTTTCGAAATCCGACGCAGGTCGGGGGAGGGGGCCACCAACCCCCCGTCGGTCTTCTTCCTCGCGGGAGTACAGATATTTCCATTTTTCAGTCGACTGAGTGTTTGCGAGGCGATCCCTCCGTCCTCTCACGCCTTCATCTTCTATTTCCAGTTCTTTGAATGCCAAACAGCCCATCCAACAGTTTATTACTACACTATCGTGGTAGAGTAGTGCTGATTTCCATGCAAAGAATCTCATTTCTCCACGTTTCGCGCCGCTTAAATTCTTCGCAGGTTTTGGAAAAAATGCAGGCCTCTTCGATTTCTCCTGTGGTCGAATTTAATATCCCCATGAAGCGAACATATTTTACCATAGTGATAAATGAGAAAATTTATAAAAACTTAAAAATATCTCTGGAACTCCCTTTAAAAAATCGGAACACCTGCTTGTTATTTTTATGTGCCGATATACGTAATCCAGAGAGGTCTCTTCACGTGTTTATCGTAATATACCACTCAGTTGTGTAGCCCTGACACCCAGTCCATCGAAATGCCCATTAAAAGGAGTTCAAAGAGCGAAGATGTTGCATTCCAAGGAAAGAATTTTATGAGACAAGTGGAATGTTCGAGATGTGAATAAATCAACCTCGTTGCGCTGAAGAAACGTGAGGAGTTTCTCCTTTTCTGTGCTCGGATGATGATTATCTGCGTGTCAATGAAGTGCTCTGAATCACAGCTACGCGCGTAATTATTTCTGGTAAACTTTTGCACCTCCTCTCTCCCCCTCTCTTCCCCCTCTTTCCCCCCTCCCCCCTCTCCCTTTGCACCCCTTGAACGGCGGAAACTCCCGCCCATTACGCGCTTCCTCTCGAGGTGCAGGGCGCCACAGCCGAGCCGAGTTCATTTTCCTTCCAGCCGAAGGTTGATCTTCGAAGCGTCGGCGAGCGGCGTGGGCCACCCCAGCCCCGCCCCGCTAAGTGGAGGGCCGCGATCAGACGCATCAGACAGAGTGGGATTTCGCGCGGAGGACGAGAATTGTTCGCCGTCTCCTTGAAAATAACCCTCGGGGGATGATGATGCACTCACTCGGTGCACTCTCGCGCACTTGCGCCTGTGCACACCCAGCGTACGGTGTGCATAAATGTGCGGTGCTAGGTTACTTTCGGGAAGAAGTGGGAAGAGATTTCGCCAATCAGGGGTTGCTGGGCGCAGTGTTCTCCTGATGCTCGGTGAAATTATGCGTTCCATTCAATCAGAATCAATGCGAGTCATTCCAGCGGAGAAGTCATTCCATGACGGCGGGTTGTGTTATTTTCTTGAGCTCAACTCTTAATCCTTTTTCTACGCCGAGGAGAATAAACCAAGACCGTGAGGCCATGCAGCGGCTAAATAGAAGTTGGTGGAGACATTTATGTGATGTCAGTTTCCAACATTTCGTTACAAAATATTCAATGAGATTAAACCATTCTGCTTCATTATTCCCTCTTTCGAATGTATGGATGTCCAGCGAAAAAGAAAATCATACTATTCCACAAAAAATTACGATGCCCTTCATCGACCTGTGACACTATCGGGTCTGATGACATAATAAATGCTAGGCTACGCGATACAATCGTAGCAAATTGAAAGCCGTCGCAAAAAATATCTTGTTCTTTAAAAATATTGCTTCAATGTGTAATGAATTCTCCGTGCCCTCTGATTCTGCGTTGCTTCCTTAGTGCGCTTAATTTATTTCTAATTGTTTTTCATAAGAATGAAATCTTACTAATGAAAGAAAAATCTTACTACAAAGATTGCGAAGAAAAAACTAAAATATATTTACGAATTGCTTTGATACTGTTTCGTTAATGAGTAGTTTACAGCGCTTAGCTAAGAAACAACGATAATATTGGGAGATTTAAGATGAGGGCCGCTAGTTGACCGTAGGATTAAAAACTGGTTAAATTTTCTTCGTAAATTTGAGATAGGTTACTTAGCTGAGGATGAGAAAGACATGTTACATGCCCCCATTTACTATGGTAGATCAGATCACCGACTTAAATTTAATGCAGAACGTGATAATTATCGTAGAACGGAGAGATTTAAAATGTCGTTTTTTCCTCGTACCATTATATATATATATATATATATATATATATATATATATATATATATATATATATATATACATATACATATATATATATGTCGATATCGTACATGTTATATTTTTTATTTAATAGACCCATCTTTTCAAGAGTTCTACAGCATGATTTCAATATATGTATCCTGTTATTCAATGGTGTTGCATATAACTACTTTCTTTCGTGTGATTAACATTTTTCGAGTGTATGATCACACTAATATTTGTGTAGGTGACATGATTGGGATTGTGCATACATTGTTGGTGACCTAACATCCCCCGCCACACGCCCTTGCGGCGGCTTGCGGGGTACACTGTGGATGTTGAGGTCACTTCTCACATCAGGGAGGAAGTTAGTGCGCGTAAATCGAAGGAGGTGGGAAGGAGGAGGCCATGTTGTCAGGCTTGTGGGGTTGTTGCACGTGGAGGTTAATGAATGAGTGGTTTAGTGAGTGGGTAAGAGAGATAACGAGTATAAACATTCTGTCGAGCATTAAGAAGATACAGGAAATAAATGGAGCTGATGATATAAATAATTTAGGATAAAAAATGTTAGTTCAAATGAGTACTAAAATGATGATCACTTTGGGTATAGAATGGTAATAAGCTATGCAATAAGTTCCAGTCATTTCGAAAGGAAAATAAAGAGTATAACCGGGATGTATTTGCATGCTCCATGAGTTTTAGAGGTCATTCTACAGTGGGAACTGGACACCATTCATGAACGCGTTGCAGAATATAAGAAAGGTAGGCTGGAAAGAACGAACGACTTATCCGTAATCTGAACATGGATGGCTTAGACTACTTTCGAGTGCTAATGGATGGATGGAGAGTCGAGATGGGGAGTGCAAGGAAAGGAATTCAGACAGAGATACAGGTAATCTGTAATTTTGATGTAATTTAATCTGTAATCTGTTCTTTTCAATATATATTAAGAGGAAATGAGAATTGACGCATCGGGAGAGTTGGAGATTGGAATGAAAGTAGGTGGGGAACTATTGAAATCAGTTAGGTTTGAAGGTGAAAAGTTGTTAGTTAATCACCCGGCTGAATGATCAATTGGCGAATTGCAATATAAGTTGGGTTGGTCGGGGAAAAGAATTATTCATAAGGAAACGAAGGAAATGAGATTTTCAAGTAATAGGAACCATAAGATAAACACCACAGCGAGGGGACATGAAAGAGAATATGCAGAACAGAATTCATTAACCTAGGAAGTATTTTGGAGGAGGGTGGGAAGTGACGTAGGACGTTTAAAAAAAGAATTGCGTAAGGTAAAGAAGATTGCAGAGAAAGCTGGGGGATGTCGAAAGGCACCTTTGGCAAATATTTTGAGGAGGGCAAAGAAAGAAACTTTGCACTTCCACATAAAGATTTAATACTTCACACGACCATGGTTTCAATGCTACGCATATTGCCCTAATCATGAAGGAATCCCACAAAGTTAAACCTGAAACAAATATGTTATGGTAAAACACTCGCGAAAAATCTAACATGGCGCGTAGTTATGTATGGCTCGGAAATCTGGTGGTTGAGGGAAACGCATAAACATAAGTCGGAGGCTTTTGAGGCGTGGGTGTGAATAAGAAAATGGACAGGAAGGAAAAGAAAAGTATGCAGAATGGAGGCATGGGAGGGAGGGAGGCGGCTTTTGCGAAGACTTTGAAGGAGGTAAGGCAAGTTGATGTAGGAGATACTGAAAGACAATGGGATGCTGAAGACACTGATAGAGGGGAGGAAAGGCAGGTAGGGTGAGAAAGAGAATAGGCATTTCTATAACTGCATCTGCATAACAACCCGCAAGCCGCCGTTAGGGCGCGTGGCGGGGGTTGTTAGGTCACCACTCGAAAAAGAGAATAAAACCAATTGAAAAACGGGCTATTCAGTCAAATCTACACCAACAGAGGCAAATGCAAAATTCATGAGAAAACCTTTTTACCTCACACAAATGCAAATGCATACATATACTATCAACTAACATGCACATGTACCTACGATTATACCTCATGTCTCCGCAGATTTTAATCTTGTCTTGACTTGTAAATCGAATATTTTTGATAATTCTAGAGTTACTTGGTTTCTTGCTGTTATGATTCCCGATTACCCAGGGAAGGAGCGAGTATTTATATCTATCTCTATTGGGATCTATTTCCCGTATCTTTTCATTGTGGTCTTACCTACCTGAATAGCATGTGGTCATAATAATTCTTTAAGGGTAATTTTGGATGGTAAAGACGGATATATATAAAATCTTAAGAATGATCAATAGTAACGTGTATTAATTGGTATTATTACATTTTGTGTCATGCTAGTACGTTCTGTTAGCGTTTACGCGTACATTTATAAAGCCAGCTAATCCGGTAGACTGTTGTTGCAATATTTTCTCTGAGTATAGTAAAACTAATCGCCAATAGGAAACTCAGGTATTGAGGAATAATGGCGAAAACAATTTCAGCTGCGCGGAGTTGTACGACCAAAGCTCGAGAAAGTGAATTTCAAAAAAGTATTTCCACGCCTCGCCTCGCATTATTCGCCCCTCCCCTCTTCCCCCTGAGGATACGGCCCCAGCCTCCCACGGCCGGACCAAGAAAGCAAGGATTGAGATATTAGCCCCCGATAGCGGGGGGCCTCATCCCCGCCCTAGTTTGTCCTTGGCGGGGCTCCTCCCGTTCTCTCTCCACCCTTCCTCGGAGCAAGCGAACTCCGCCCATCACGACCGAAGTGCCCGCCGATAAGTGGCGAGGAAGGGGCGAGTGCGCCCCTCGCCTCGCGCCCCCGTCCGCCCCGCCGCACCCCATCCCCGGTGGCGAGCGGCGGCGTCGCCGATATCGCCCGCCCGACCGCCGCCACCAATCGCCCGCCGCGCCACCCTCTCCTCCTCGCGCCGAGGGCATCCCAGGGGCGATCTGGTGCCCTCGGCAGGATGGATGTATGGGACCCGTGCCCGCCCTCCGCCCCTGTCACACCGGACGGGCATGGGGAACGACCCTCCGGCCGGGCGCGTTTCTGCTCTCGGGGATTGAAACTATGAGAGCGTACCAAAAACATGCTTCACTTAGCACTGGTATCTATCGGAATATTCCAATGCTGCTCCAAGTGCCCAAGCATACATGCATTGCCACGCATCCGCCCACGGAGAGACGTTAAAACTAGTTTTGTATACGACTGTGCACCGCTCGTGCAAGAGTCGTCCATCATAACGGGTCGGACCGAAGACAAAGAAAACTGAGCAACAAGATAATTTTGTGACAAGACAACGTAAACGCATTGGGAACACCGAAATGGAACGTGTAGACTCGATGAAACACTTGAGCGTTACGCTCACTCTCGATCTTACCTGGGCGAAACGCATACGGGGAATATGTGGATAAGCTAACAAAAACGTCAAAGAGAAATGTTATCTGTCGTTGGTTAGGCCTCAGTTAGAATATACTGCAGTTTGATTGATTGACGAATTGGTCGCGTGCAGCGTAAAGGAACAAGATTTGTAAAATGTTGTCATAATAAACTTAGCAGCGTGTCCCAAATATTAGAGCAGCTTGGCTGCTTCCTCACTTCAACTTGCGTTGTCGTGACGATTCACCTTCAGTACGCTGAAGAGGGCTACTTTGTGGCCGAAATACGCGTATCCGTATTCACCTTCCTTATCCCTTTCCTTTTTTACCCTTTACCCCATCCTTTGACTTGTGGATTTAGCCAACTAGTCTCAATTGTACTTTGTTTTGAAAGGTAAACTGTTCACGGCTATTGGAGTTTTCGTTTATTCATTCAATACTACTAGCCGTGAGAGCTCAGTTCAATAGAGTTCAGTTCAGTTCTGTATTCAATCTTAAATTCCAATAAACAAATACATAATCCTCATAACAACCAATTTGTAAGTTTATTCCATGAAAATAGAGTCCTTAAATTTATTGTATTTCATAGCATTGGACGATAAATCGGGGGTTAAAATATCCGGGCGGGTGGAAACCTGAGAGACATGTATTCACTCGGAAGATTTGCCGGAAAAGATAGGCACGCTTGACGCGACAGAAATACATATTGCAACACGTGCGGTCCTATCTAATATTTTTAACTCGGAATGTAGACTTCACTTTCACTCCAGTGACGAAAGCCGCTCTAAATATTACCTAACTTGTAAAACTCAGGAAGTGGGACCACAGTTTAGATATCGAGGATGGTCGTCCACTCACAAGGATTGCATTAAAATTATCGGTCGCAATTTTTTCCTGACATGTGCATGAAGTGCTGAATTCAGGCCGTCGGTTAAGTGTGCGTATGATCGCAGATCGTATTGGCATTAATAAGACGACAGTGCAACCTATTACCACTGAAAATTTGGTGATGCGAAAGACCTTCGCTAAACTCGTCCCTAAGTTCGTGACGGACGACCGAGAGCTTAGTCGAGTGTCTGCTCGCAAAGACCTTCTTCAACGGCATCGAGACGATTCCCCAACCCCCTTACAGTCCCGACTTGACACCAGCTATTTCCTACTCCCAAAAAGTGAAACCCTTCCTCAAAGGACAACACCTAGGGATCCTAAGTACCGTCAAAGGAGCTTACACGCGTACCTTCAAGGACCATCCGGAATCCACTTACCAGGGATCCTTCGACTAGTGGGAAAGCCACTGGCAAGAGTATGTCCACGCTCAAGGGATGCACTGTAAAGAATTTTGAGGATTTGTAGCAATATCTGAAATATGTGTGGTACAGTATTAGCCACAAAGTGTGAAATAGAGCATACGAAGGATACGTTCCCCCGCCACACGCCCTTGCGGCGGCTTGCGGGGTATTATGTAGATATGTTTTAGCGGAATAAATCTTGAAAGGCAGGCGACCCTTCTTCCATCGTTCACCCACACCCTCGCCACGATCGGGGGTGCAAGCGGCGACAAGGAGGCCGTCCGCAGTCGTCGTCCCCGGGAGGAGTTGTCGGAGAGCAAGAGGAAGCTCACTTGACCTCACCGGCAGCAGGAGGGAGGAGAGGCGCCGCACGGCGGGCGGGAGTGCCCCCGGTGTCTGCCCCCCTGCGCACCCCGTCCGGAGTGCTCGCTCGTCGTCGCCCGAGAGGCCATTCGTCAATCGGAGTGCCCCGAACACCGCCTCCGCACCTCCCTTCCACTACGCATCACCCGAGGGGTTGGGGGGAGGGGGGAAGCGCGCCAAACGCCCCCCGCCCACCCTCCTCCCCCGCAGGACTCGAAACACACCCTCGCGAGCAATCGGCTAAAAAATCCCCTCTCCCCTCCTTAAGTCTCACTCTCACCTGGAACACGTCCCTTGAGTTCGAAATGCACTCCGCCCTCCAATTTCCTCCCCCTCCGCTCCTCATTTTTTCCCTCGCCCCCTCTCCACATGAGTCGAGAGCGCAGAAGGACTGACGCAATCCTCCGACGCGACAAAAATCCCGGCCAACTTTACCCAAAGTGTGAAAAGTCCACTGTATTTCGATGAGAAATTCATTTCGCTCGCAAAATAATGCGCCATTAATGAGAAGCGTGTGGTTCGCGAGAGATTGCTCGACTGCTCAGTTTTCTTTCTTACTGGATATGATTTTTATTTAACAGTGCTTTCGCGAGCTGCGACGTTTGAAATCACCCGCTATAAGAGAGAAAGAATGGAAAAATCGATGAAAACGTACGCTTAACCTCTTCTGCTGGTAACTTCAATATGCCTTAGTGAATTTGTAAATAAATATTGATGGATATTATTTGTTTATATCGCTAAATTAATAGGTATTCCGCTGTGTCGAAAACTTAACTATACTGAGTGGTACCTACATTATTTACTTCCTAATAATACCGCAAGTAGTGAAAGTATAATATATTCTTTTCAGTCGCATGATAGATATAATCATATTCTTGGTCCAGTCACTACAATAGAACTCTAACTCTATAATAGAACTAAAATGTGACATCCAAAATTAGTTGACACAAAAAATGACCACCCGTTGCACCCTTTGTAGGAAGATAACAATCCATATTCATTACATAATCGTGCACGTTAATAATGCAATAATGTTTTGGTTTTAACAACTACTACAACATTAATTGACATAATTTTGTTGGCATTGAATATAAAATTGATTATTGAAAGTTAATGGCTTTGTTGTAAAAGATATACCTATTACAAACCAGAAGTTATGTTACGGCATTTCAGTGATCAGGACTCGGGTTTAATCATAACGAATATTTCAATACCAAAATTTTTTCAATAACAAAATTGGCATAGTGGAGCGTGGAAAATGCCTGGGGACTCGGAAAGATAGGTTAGACTAAATTATGGTTCGGCGCAGATCTAGCAAGAGTGAATATATTGCACAGTTGTCCCCAAAATAGAACTCCCTACTCTACATATACGAGGGTCATCCGGAAAGTAGTACCCGTTCGTGAAATAAAGACACAAAAGTAAATATTAAAAAACATAAAAAATTTTATTTGAAAGAGGATACTTTAAACTACTTCTCAACATAATCTCCAAGCAAATTAAGGCATTTGTCATAACGTGTGACAAGTTTCTGTATTCCTGCTGCATAGTCCTTCGCCGCCAGCTCATTGAGATACGCGAGGGACCCATCTTGCACAAATTTTTGCATAATGCAGATGGTGTTTAACAATTTCATGAACAATTGTTCGAGAAACATTGGGAAAATGCTCACAGATGTCATCAATTGTGACGCGCCGATCGTTCCTCACGAATTCGTCAACTGAGCTCACCAGTTGGTCTGTAATGACAGACGGTCTGCCCGAACGCTCATCGTCGTGTGTGTTCCCCCTCCCCATGTTGAAGTTGCGACACCACCGCCGAACAGACGACTCGTCCATTACATTGTCTCCATACACCTCCTTTAATTGGCGATGAATATCACATGGGCGAACGTTTCTTGCATTGAGGAATTTAATCACTGCCCTCACTTCACAACTGGCGGCGTTCTCAATTTTTTTAAACATTGTAAACAATCACAGAAACAACACAGGCAATGCTAGCGTCACGCAACTTGGCTCAGAGAAGGCAGACAAGCCACTGAAGCTATCTGACCTCGTCCAGCGGCTACTCGCGTCGTCAGCACTTCATGCGGCACGAACGGGTACTACTTTCCGGATGACCCTTGTATATACAGGGTTCGTCCGGAAAATAAGTGTACTGAGCTCAGGAAAAAAAATTTATTACACTTTTACATATCTTAAGCTAATATTCCTCAAAATAGGATCCTTGTGAGTCGATACACTTGTTCCAGCGGCGTTCCCATTCCTGGAACGCTCCCGCGAAGGCATCATCGGGAACCTCTCGAAGACTCGTCGTCGACCTCTTCTCTGCCCTCCACGAACATCTTGTGCCACCGAAAGATCATGTTTCTGGACATGGCTGACTCCCCGTAAGCCTGGTTAATCATACCGACAGTTTCGGTAGACGATTTCCCAAGCTTTACCGCAAATTTGATGGAATAACGCTGCTCCAAAAACTTCGGCATCGCGTTCCGTGAGGTGGGTCGAAGCGTGGAGGTTCGCGTTAACAGAGCTCCTCACTACACCACAGCTCAGAGCCGACTGCCTTTTTCAGCGTCGCTTGCCAACATACCCCCCTCCAATCGCAGCCCGTCAGAGCGGTCCTGGGCGCGCCTGGAGCGGCGCGCCCAGCCCAGGAGTCAGTACCATTATTTTCCGGACGATCCCTGTATATATATATATATCCCTCCCCGGACTACAACCTTGACGTGGTGTAAGGGCTTGTGCGTTCCGATGACCCCTAGAGCTGTGCTGGCGGGAGTATTAATAATTGCTCCTGGTAGGGTCACCCGTCCCAGATAGGTCGAAGGTTAGGAGCCAGACGAAAGGTAGTCCACGCAGCGTCTGTTCCTCAGTGAGGCGGCTGCAATGGCGTCTGGCCCCAGTGGGGCGGCCAGTAAGTGATGGTGTCACGTTAAAAACACTATTAAGGAAGGCAACGGGAAACCATCTCAATTATCATTCCCAAGATTTAAATGATGGAAACTACAGAGATTTTAAGTCCTGGCAACTACGGGGCTCGGCCCAATCGGCCGTGTGTCGTGCCCGGCAGCGCGGAAGCAAGGCTTCCGCGGTCGTCATCCCACAAAACCCTTGCAATGGAAAACCGGCAGCAGCGGGACAGAAGACACACGAGAAGAAGACCACCTTAGTTAGTTGAGGAATGTAGCGTTAGGACAATGATGAGGACAGGGAGACTGGAGAATGTTAAGCGAAAGATGGAAAGGGAAAATATAGATATTTTAGGTCTATGCGAGGTGAGATGAAAGGATAGCGGGGATCAATGGAATGATAATTATAAGGATAATATACAGCGGCGGAGACGAGAGCCAACGAGGGGTTGCCATGGTATTAAATAAAGAGGTAGGAAGAAGCGTAGTCGACATAGAGCAGGTAACGGATAGATTATTACTAGTAGAGATAAAAGCAGAAACGACGAACTTGGTTATTATTCAGGTATACATGCTACCGAGCAACCATAAAGAAGAAGAGGATGATAGGATATACGATCAGTTGGAGGACATATTCGCCTGTGTTGCTGCAGGGAAACATTTGATATTGATGGGGGTTTGGAATACGACGGTAGGCGAAGGAAGAGATGGTGATGAGGTCGGGGACTACGGTTTAGGTACGAGGAATGACCCCGGGGAGAAAGCAGTTGAGTTCTGCAGGAGATAGGGGTTAGTCATCACCAACATTTGGTTTAGACACAACAAAAGACGCAGGTATACATGGAAAATGCCAGGTGACTCAGAAAGGTATCAGCTAGATTACATTCTGGTTAGACACAGGTTTAGGAACAGTGTGATAAATTCGCACAGCTTCCCGGGAGCGGATGCGGACTCTGACCACAATTTAGTTGTTATGAAATATAGCATCCGTTTAAAAAAAATAAGGCAGGGGCGGCGAGTCAGAAAATGGAATGTAGAAGCATTAAATGGTTTGAAAAGGAAGGAGTACCAACAGGCGGTAGAGAAAATCATGAAGGATGGTAAAGAGCTTAGTACTATCGAAGAAAAATGGGAAAGTATCAAAAAAGGGTTGTCTAATGTCGCAAAAGACAATATTGGAACCGTTAACGCTAAAAGGACTAGGAAACCATGGATCACGGATGAGATGATTTTAAAGATGGATGAGCGGAGAAAATGGAAGAATGTAAATACAGAGTTCCGCAAAATGAAGTACAAAGAATTAAACAATAAATTGAGGCCGGCAACAAATAAAGCAAAAAAAGCATGGTGGAAGACACAGTGCGAGGATATGGAAAGTCAGGAGAGGAAGAGTGAAATTGGTGCGCTGTATAGTAAAGTTAAATCGTTATCGGGAAGTGAGAAAGGGAGATCTATGCTAACTGTTAGAGATAAGGCGGGTAAGAAAATAGTTGACAAAGGAAAGATTCAAGAGATATGGAAGGAGTATATAGAAGATCTGTATAGTAAACAACTTCGACCAACAATGTTAAACATAGAAAAGGAACATGACGTAGAGGAAGATAGCTTTGGCCCAGGCATACTCGACGATGAGATAAAAAGTGTATTAAGGGAGATGAAACTGAATAAGGCCGTGAGGACGGATAACATCCCCGCGGAACTATTGAAATGTTTAGGAAAATGTAGAAGGAAGAGGCCTGATTCGTACTATCTATAGTATGAGGTAGGAATCTGGCCAGAAGACTTTGTGAGATCAGTTTTAGTTCCTATTCCGGAAAAGGTAAAGGCTACATCATGTGAGGACTACAGGACAATAAGTTTGATATCCCACGCAGCTAAAGTTGTTCTTAGGATCATAAACAAAAGGATAGAGAGAAGGGCAAATGATTACTTAGGGGACGATCAGTTTGGGTTTAGGAAGGGGAGAGGTACGCGTGATGCCATTGCAGTAATGAGATTATTAATCGAGAGGAATATAGAACACAATCAGGAGGTATTTGCCTGTTTCATAGATTTTGAAAAGCGTTTGATAGATTTAATTGGGAAAAACAAATGAGTATTCTGCAGAAAATAGGAATAGATTGGAGGGAAAGGAGGCTAATCCGCAACCTGTACATGTCTCAGACTGCTCAGGTACGAGTGGGGAACGGGGAGTCCGGATGGGCAGTGGTAGGATGGTAAGGCAGGGTTGCCCATTATCACCGTTGCTGTTCAACCTGTATGCAGAGGAAATGATTAGAGAGGCATGGGAAGAACTGGTGGTAGGAATGAAAGTGGGCTTGGAATTCCTAAAATCAGTTAGCATTAGTTTGTCAGTCAGCCAAGGGGTTGCAAGCATTGCTGAGCGAATTGTAAATTCAGTGCAACAGGTATGGGATGAGATTAATATATGGGATGAGATATTAATCAAACAAAGGTTATGCGATTTTCTAGAAAGAAAAAGGCTAAGCTTAACATTAGAATAGGAGGGCAAAAGCTAGAGCAGGTAGAACAGTTTACATATCTCGGAAGTGTTTTGGAACGACATGGTCCAAGTTTTAGGGACGTAAGGAGAAGAATTGCGCTAGGCAAAGAGGCTTTCACAAGGAGGAGGGAGTTGATGACGGGGACGTTGAGTAAGGATGTTAAGAAAAGACTCGTAAAACCTTTGATATGGAGCGTAGCAATGTACGGCGCGGAAACGTGGTCATTGAAGCAGGAGGATAGACGTAGACTGGAGGCTTTTGAAATGTGGGTGTGGAGAAGAATGAAGACGATGAAATGGACAGAGAAGAAAACAAACGAGGAAGTACTTGGTATGGTGGGCGAAGAGGGGGGTTTGTTGGGAGCAATCCTATGGAGGCAGGAAAAGTGGCTGAAGGGGGTATTGACCAGCAGCGGGATTTTGAAGACTGTAATTGAGGGGAGAATGTTGGGCAAACGAGGAAATGGAAGGAACAGGACATGGGTTTTGGACGGGATGAAGGAAGAAAGTACTCAGAGATGAAGAGGTACCTGATGCAGAGTAGGATGCTGGATTTTGTATTTTGTGTTTTGTTAGGAGTCGGAAGTTGTTTTATTTGGTAGCTGTTTCCATCCAAAAACCTATCTTAACCGGTAGATTACCTTATAATAATATATGTATATATATATATATAATATATGTATATATATATATAAAATACTCACCACTATATATATACTACCTTGATCAAAAAGTTCCCGGAATAACCACCGTGTGGCGCTCCCATCGTTCCGATTTGAGTTCTGTTTTTTTGTTAAATTGGTACATCTGTTGTTGATATTCCCTTTAAATCTTAGTGTCATAACTTGACATTTGCAAAAGTTACGTAGCCAAGAGTACATCTATCTCTGTGTGTGTTGGCGATTTTTTACAATTTCAGAAATGGATTTAAATTTGCAACAACGAACTTGTATTAAATATTGCGTAAAAAACGGATTTAGTGGCGCACGGACGTTGGAAATGTTGGAAAAGTGTTTCGGCAACGATTCTCTTAAAAAAACGGTCGTTTACCAGTGGCACGAGCGGTTCAGAAGTGGTCGTGAGTCAATCGAAGATGATGAACGCAGTGGCAGACCATCGACATCGAAAGTCGGTGAAAAAATTGATAAAGTAAAAGAAATGTTGGTCAATAACCGCAAATTAACCATCAGAGAAATAGCGGAGGACTTGAACATTGCCTATGGATCCGCCCAAGACATTGTGGTTAATGATTTGGGTTTCCGTCGTGTAGCAGCAAAGTTGGTGCCAAAAGACCTCAATTTCATGCAAAAAAGAGACCGTGTTGACGTCGCAAAAGACATGATTTGCGAGGCTGAATCCGATCCCACATTCATCAAAAGGATCATTACTGGAGACGAGACGTGGGTTTATGAGTACGACACGCAATCCAGACATCAGGCAAGTGAATGGCGTTCACCAAATGAGCCGAGACCAAAAAAACCACGTCGTTTTCAGTCAAAAAAGAAGGCAATGCTGACGGTTTTCATGGATTACAACGGTGCAGTGCATCATGAATTTTTGCCAGAAGGCCAGACAGTAAACAAAGAGTATTATTTAGGCGTTATGAGACGTTTGCGTGAAGCAATTCGCCGAAAGAGACCAGAAATGTGGGCAGAAAACTCGTGGATTTTGCACCATAATAACGCACCGTCGCACAGTGCTATCATTATTCGTAATTTTTTGACGAAAAATGCAACAAATACCATCCAACAGCCACCGAATTCACCTGATTTGGCTCCCTGTGACTTCTTTCTGTTCAATCGAGTTAAAAAACCATTACGGGGAACGCGTTTTAGCAGCCGAGAGGAAGTAATGGAAAAATCGCAGGAAGCACTGATGGACATACCGAAAACCGAATATAAAAAATGTTTCGAGGATTGGATCAAGCGCTGGCATAAGTGTGTTGCAGTCGATGGGGATTACTTTGAAGGGGACAATATAGATTTAGATGAATAAACTTGTATTTTTAATTTTCTGAATAAATTCCGGGAAATTTTTGATCAAGGTAGTATATATATATATATATATATATATATATATATATATATATATATAGTGGTGAGTATTTCATATATATATATATACATATATATATATATGAAATTTCTTCGCTTTGGATCCCGCATAATTCCACAAAAGCTCAAAAAGAAGCTTGTGTCATTTGGTACAAAGAAATGCCCTAGGAATACTATTGCGGTGCATCGTAAGCTGTGGATAACGTCTCCACAGGTGTCGAATCTTGGAGCTATGCGTATGAGCCCGAAATAAAACAGCAATCCACTGTATGGGTGGGTCTTCGAAGACGAGCCAAATCAGACAAAAGTGATTCGTGCACGAAGCACATCGAAGCAAATGATCGCCTGCTTCTTCGGAATTACTGGACATGTGGCAACCGTACCGTTAGAGCAACGTAGAACCGTGCGTACTGAATGGTACACGAACATTTGTTTTCCAGAAGTGTTTGGTGACATACGGAATAGGGAGTGGCAACGAAGGATCATTCTTCATCATGACAATGCAAGTTTGACTGGGCAAAACATCGAATCGATGGGTCATGCAGCCCTGATTTAGTACCAAATGACTTCTTTTTATTCCCGTTTATCAAGTAAAAACTGCGTGGCCAACGTTTTTCGGCGCCTGAAGAAGCCGCCGATGCATTCAAAATCCATGTTTTGGAGGTACCTCAATCGGAGTGGAAAAAGTGTTACAAAAATTGGGTCGAGTGCATGCAAAAGAGTATTGATTATCATGGAGAATACATCGAAAAACAACAAAGCCATTGAATTAAAATAATCTGTAATTAATTGTAAATAAATCAAGACTAAACAGTATTTGAGAAAGAGGAAATCTAAGTTAAGCATAAAATTTTGAGTAAGATTTTTAGAAAGGGCTCTTTCAAACTTTGATATGGATCGTGGTTTTTGCAAGACGTGGAAAATGTGGGTGAAAAATGTGGGTAGAAACGTGGGTGCGGAGAAGGATGAAAAAGGTGAAGTGGACAGAAAGGAAAGCAGATGAAGAAGTGGTGGGCGAGGAGAGGAGACTGACTGTTGGGAGAAATCAAAAGGAGGCAGGAACGATTGACAGGCAGTCAGATGCTGAAGGCTGTGATAGAGGGTATAACGTAAGACAAACAAGGAAGGGGATTGAATAGAATAGGCATATTGTTTGAAACGAAAGGATGAAGTAAGTATGCATAATTGAAGAGTGGCTCATTGCGCCATCGGATGTTTGGGTGTGTATTTGTTAATAGTAGTAAAACATTGCCTCGTTTTTCAATCTGAGTCCATCCAAAACGTACCATAAACGGAACGTAGAATACTGATATCAATACTGATATTAACCGTCAGTAGCGCATGAGAGAATATTGACTAATGAGTGCTTTCAATGAAGAACTACTTGTAATTGCCTCTGTTATTTTTGATAATATGATCAATATGAGCCTTTGGCTTGCTGAAGTGATTCGCTTAAATGGGGCAATGACCGGCGTACACTCGAATTGCGTTAATATTATTTGCGGCCTGCAAAATGCATCTCTGTGTATTGTGAAAAAGTTATAGAGGTGGTGCAGAGGTGCCCTTTGTGAAACAGTCAACCCGAAGCCGAGGACACTGAATTGCCGCAACCGCAACGCAGATTTCCCCAGACATCGCGTCCGCGCCATCGCACGGACTCCGCACGCCTCCATCCCTTTCTTCACCCCTTCGTGCCCAGACTGGGGTCCACCCTCCCGCTCTCTATTTCAAGGGAGAGAGGGGGCGTCCCCGGCAACCACCCACACGCCTGTGCGCCATACGCCCTCGTGCGCCAGCCAGCTCCCCCATTCCCCGCCACGCCTTTCCCCCTTTGGCCCCACACCCTCTCCCTCAACGCCGTCGCAACCAAGGACTCCGCCACACCGCTTTGTCCTTTTCCAGCCTCGCTCAGGAGAGAGTGCACTTCAATAATCAATGCGCGTGTTTCATATTCCAATGCTTACCCCACCTCATAATATCCTGCTAATAAGCAGATAAGCATAACAGTTTCAGGTTTAACTAGTTTTCTTTTTTACCCTAATAAACAAGCAGATATTTTGGTTATAGCATAATACGATACTGTTATCCTTTCTATGGACAAAAACCTTGACTTGGTGCATGCGACCTGACATTCTGATGACCCCTAGAGCTGTGCTCCCGGGAGCAAAGATATTTGCTCCTGGTAGGGACACCCTGTTCAGTCAGATAGGTCAAAAGTTAGTCCGCGCTGAGTTTGTTCTTCAGTGAGACGGCTGTAATGCGCTTGACCTCTGGGAAGTGGCCGTTTGATATACCCTCTCACGTTACAACACTGGTGAGTAAGGAAGCAAGAAACTACCTTATTTATCCATCCCAGAAAATTATGATGGAACCACATATGAAAACTGGCCGTGGCAACCAAGGGAATCTGCCGATAGGAACGGTTGCCGTGCCCGGTAGTGGGAGAAATAAGGCTCCCGGGGTTATAATTCTACGAAATCCTTGCGAAGCGAAATTTACGGCACCGCAGGAGACACAGAAGAAGACCTAATTAGCTGGAATATGGACTTGGGATGTAAGGACGATTTTGGGGGTGGGAATTAGAGAAAATAATGCGAGAGAGTAAATATTAAAGACTTCGCGGGGTGAGAACGATAGCGGGATTAGTGAGGCGATTGGCATAGAGTAGTAAACACCGGAGAGGTAGAGAGACAGCGAGGGTTGTCGATAAAATTAAACCAAAAGGCATGACGAAGCGTAGTGAACACAGATCAAGCGACTGCTAAAATACTATTATTACAAATTACTAAAACCAAAATTACGAAGGAACTTGGTGATTATTAAAAGTCTACGTTCATGCCACCATGCAATCATAGGGAAGAAGAATTCGACAGGGTATAAAATCAATTGAAATAAATGATTGCAGGTGCTCCTGGAAGGATACATTTGATAGAGATTAGGAATAGGAACTGTTTTGGGCGAAGAGAGCTATGAGTAAAGTAGGGAGCCATGATTTAAGAATAAAGAGTGAGAAAGTGGTGAGAAAGTAATTTAGGTATGGAATATGGTTGGTAGGAATTATGGTAGGTAGGAATTATGGTTGAGTTACATGATTTAAACCCTACAATAGTGCAGTTATACGTAAACAATTTTTGGAATAAAGAGAAACATGAGTTAGACTATTATGATGAGGAACAGATTTAGGAACAGCGTGATCAATTCGCACCGTTTCCCGGGAGCCAATGCGGATGGATTCAAATCTTAAATTAGGAATAATGAAGTACGAGTATAGCGTCCGTTTCAAATGCATAAAACGGGGAAGACGGTTAAAGAAATGGAATGTGGAAGCATTAACTGTATCGACAAGGAAGGAGTATCTGCAGGCCGTAGAGAATATTACGTGTGAGGTCAGGGAAATCTAAAGACAGAGACGAAACAATAAGGACGAGGAAATAGGAAAGGGAAGAGGAGACGACGGACTAAGGACGAGATGGTTAGAAAGAGAGAATGGAAAGGAAGAATGCAAACACAGAGTTATGAATGCAGACACAGAAGTAAGTATAAAGATTTAAATAATAAACTGAGGAGGGAAACAAACAACAGTGTCAGCCAGGATACGGGAATTTTGAGAGGAAGTGTGAAATAGTTCTGCTATACAGGAAGGTAAAGGCACTCTCAGGAAGCGAGGTGTGTACCTGTTTACTTCACATATGGATCAACGATTCGAGAGCGACAGGAATTCCATTGGCAATGTAATCGAACTTCTTGGTATTTTTGCCGTCTTTGACCTATCGTCGAAAATTGGAAATTCAAAAAAAAGCTTTTGATCTGTCTGTTCTGGAAAAGACTGCTTCGTCTTAACATTAAATCCATAACCTCTTCTCAGGCTGAATATTCAAATGTTAATTGATCCCTATTATTGCCCTTCCTCTTTCCTCTCATTTACTAATGTCTCCGCTTATTGCCATATTTTAAAGAAATAATAATAGTCTATCAGGAATCAGTAATCTAGTAGTTTAACTTTTCCCATATTTATTTCCTAAATATGAAGTTCATTAGGGTTAGAGTGAATTCAAGGCTTTTGCCGGCGACATCGAATGGATCCTGAATGCACCGTTATCAGAAATTCGATGGCTGAGTCGTCGGCAAACGCCTTCTCATTCTGGGGTAACCGCATGTTGTAAGCCGTTGTGTTTCTTAATTACCTGGCTTGGAGAATCAACGTACTTATGTCGGCATAGTGATAATTAGTACCTCATGAATACGTGAGTCAGACTTTGGTCGTTCAATACGAAGTGGGACGAAATTTATTTGTAAACTCCACAGTAATTACACGTTAAAGTTAACTGAAAGGCGAACGTGGGCACTCTGAACTTTGGTGAAAGGGACGCTTTCATTCAGTATAACATGGTTTTCTTACATCAAATTTGAAATGGACTCCATCTTATGCAGGTTACTCCAAGACAACAATTACTTCAAGGAAAAAGAGTTTCAACAATTAATTAATTTTAAACTTTAAATAGCAGGATTATACTGTGTCAAAACGCGAGACTGAAGCGATTAGGTAAGTGCCCACTATTCTAGCACTAGGTTGCTTACCTGTTCATAGTTCCCATACGTTCTACGGCCACGTCTCAAGGTGCCTATTATATCTTCCATAATCAGCGTATTTAATTCAAAACTCTTCTAATAACAATCCTTAGAATTAATAACGTACCAAATTGACGGCGGATTACAAGGCAATTACCCGTGATTGCGTACGTTACCAAATATCTGTTCATATGCATGTGAGAACTGATTTGTTCATGAACGGCTGCGGTCCCAACACCCTCCTCCCTCCAAACGCCTTCGCGGGAGATCATAGGGTATTATTGTGAATGCGTAGTTGACCCATAACATGTCCATGGAAGCGAACATTCGAATAGAACTCAGTTTTCAACGTGGGACATAATGTCTAAAGCAAATGAGGAAATGTGAATGCTATAATTCATACGTGGGAATGTATAACAGATTTAAGATTGCGTAGCGTGAAATGACTATGAATAAAGAAAAATATACAGACACATAAAATTTATACTCCACAATTCTGTTGCAGTCGCGACCTCACGAGAGAAGATTTTGACAAATCGTTCATGGTTATGAAAGATTTTTTGCTCGAATGGTACGGAAATAAATCACAGTCTCCCTATAATCACGTACTATTATTGCCCGTTTGAATAATGAGACCCCAATTTCGACGCTATTATAGGATTGCACCATTCATAAAAGGAGACAAAATCAATGTGAAATAGCTCGGCCATATACCGTAGTTTTTTTTAACTACGAGAGAGGAGTCCGCGTTCCATTGCCACCCGTTGAACGAGAACCGTTGACTGCCGCAAATTTTATTTCTCTTTTTTTTTTGCTCTGGGTTCGCCTCAATGACCGGGGATAAATCATCAACCAGGGTGGAGTTATCCTTAAAATGCGCTGCCCCCCCCCCCACTCGCGCGAGGGAAGAGAGTCGCGGTGGTGTCGAGGACTTCCGCCGGGAAACGGATTTTCGGGTCCCCCCCCTTCTCTCTCCCCCCTTTCATGCTTGCGCGCGAATGAAATGCGAGCAAACGAGTGTCCGCTCCGCAAAAATCTCAGTGTCGCTCGCAGGGCATTCCACTCCTCCTCCTCCGCTTCCACTTCCTACCTTCGCCGGGTGGAGTGGTGGTGGATGGAAGGGGGGGGGGGTGTTGGAAGTCGGCCGGTTCGTGCCTCGGGATGGAACATTCCCAACAGCGCACTCCACGTCGCCACGGTAACCGCGCCTCCCGCACTTGACGTCGAGTGGGGCAGTTTGGAAATGAGATCGCAATAACTGCCTCCTCGCCGGCTTTTCCCTCCCCCGTCCCACTCCGTTGAGTCGCACCCTCCCATTCCCCTCTCTCCAGGGGCACGCGCGCTGCTCGAGGGGCCGGGCGGGCGGGTGGTCGGGTTTGGCCGGGGGTCGGTCGGTCTCGCTCGCCTCGGCGTGGAAGTCGCCGCCATCTCCTTTCCATCGCCCTCTCGAGGGAGGTTAATGCTCCGGTTATATGCGCGAAGGCGCCCGGTGACGACGCCCCCGCCCCATTCGACCGGACTACGGGAGGAGCCCCATTCGACCGCCTCCGCCGCCAACCCCACTACACCCCGCCCCAACCACCCTCCTCGGAACCTCTCTCGACTCAAGAAAGCTCCACGGCAACGCTCCCCCTCCCTCCCTGCCTCACCTTCTTTTGTCAGAGATCCAGCCCGGCCATATGGCGCTTCGTGGGGCGCATTTCCGCTTTGTCCCGGCGCCCCCGACCCGATGGCTTCGATTAATTCGTCGACCTCGGGATGACTTCGACGACTGGTCGATTCGTGTCCCTCGATGAAACAATATGGCGATGCTATAAAGGGTTAACAACAAGGGCCGTTCGAGTCTCACTTCCCCCCCTCGTGTGTTCATTGCGCTACTTAGGGCGAAGCGAACGACTTCTGTCCGTTCCCCTCCCTCCTCCACCCCCCCCACCCCCCCATTCCGCCCCATCCGGTCTTTCCACATGCCTCGTCGGATCTCGAAAAAGACCGGGGTGAAATTGGACGTTTGCGGCCGTAATATGAATTTCGTCAAGCCGGTCATCGCCAGTGCTATCGAGAGGGATGGAGGGTGAGAGGGAGAGGGCAAATGCCATTCCTCTATTTACATGTTCATTTGTGGGGTCATTCCGAGTTCGATATTTTGGGAGAGATTAATATTTTCAAATAATGCACTAACTATTTCTTGATGACTAGCCCGGTGAAAGTGAAAATGTATTGAAAGGGATGGACCAATTCTATGAAACATAGGAATTCAATTTTTTTTAAAGAAAAATCTGAACTTACTTTCCAGCTGCTTTTCAATCAACGCAGTGAGTGTGTATATTCTATTGTTTCAGGCTTCACTTCGTGGAAGTATTTAATATCCATACTAAAAGGAAAGACTTGTACTTTTCCACAGATTTTATCATACGGTACAACGCGTTTCACCGACTTGCGGCATCATCAGGTACAAATTTGCAAAACAGACAGAGCAAGAATATATACCCTCAGGACAGAGTGGGGGCGGGGAGGGTTGGAAGGGCCTGAGAGGGGTGGGGGCTCTCAGGTGCGTTGAGGGGTTGCTTTCACCATTACCAGGCTAGATTCTCGGAGAGGAGTGGGGAGGGGTATGGGAACAATTGCTCATTACAAAGGGTCGTGTTGGGGTTTGCCAAGTGCCTTCTTATCTCTAATTGCTCGAGAGAGTCCATTTTTAATCCTTTTGGGAGTGTGTGTAATATCTCTGGGACAAAGTCACTGCTGTGGTTGAATTCTAGTAAATGCTTGGCGGAGAGAGTTGTTATTCTAATTTTTGTGACACCTTGCGTGTTTCTTGACTCGTAACTTAATATTCCTACCTGTCTGACCGACATAAACGCTGTTGCAATCCTCGCATTTCAATTTCTAAATGCCTGATTTGAGAAGGCTATCCTGGGTGTCTTTTCCATTGGCTAGAAGTTTGGAGAGGGCTATGGGTGGGTAGAAGGCTGCTTTGAGTGAGGTGGGTAGGCAGTTGGAAATCCTATATGAAAGATCTCCCAGAAACGGGATCGAGCACCACTTAAAATCTTTAGATACTGCGGGCTGAGATACGAAAATGCTTTTTATGGCCATTGCTTTTTGTTTTTTCCGTAGTAATGTGTCAACAAGTTTAGGGTTGTAATCATTGTTGGTAGCTATATTAGTGATAGTCAGGAGTTCAATGTTGAAGTTTTTGGGGGAAAGGGGGATGTGTAGGAGGCGGTGGATCATGGAGTGGAGGGCTGCGTGTTTGTGAGGAAAGAATCGAAAATGAAAATACTAATCCCTTTTCCTTTTTTGGGAAAATAAGGGTCAACATTATATAGTTTTCAACTGAGATTCAAAGATATCGATTTCGCCTGAGCGAAATTATTCATGCTAAGGTCAATTGCGCTACATAGCAAAAGTAAATGCTATGAATGTAGGCGAAAATTCATTTCTGCTCTTAAGGATCATTATGTATCGACTAGCGAATACTGTCATGCTAGAGACCCCAGAATCCAAGGTTCAGCTTCGTAATAAACGACCAAAGAAACAGAAATGCCAATGCGAGCAGGATTATAGCTGATATCTGGTTTGCCTTGAGGTACAGGGCGCATATTCAATATGTGAAGACATAACGTTGTACGCATAGAATTCTCGTGATTTTGACTTATCGGGATGATTTTACTTATTTAATCACTTTGGACTTAACCAGTGTTCTATCGTAATGGAATCACATGAGCATAGCAACAATTAATTATTCTAGGCTTTTCGTAGACCACCCATTAAGAAACCGTTTAGGTTATTTACTTGATTTCATACCAAATACCCTCCCTAACAACGTTGACGTGGTGGAAGGGTTTTTACGATCCGATGGCCCCTAGAGCTGTGCTTACGGAAGCCACGATGTTTGCTCCTAGTAGGGGACAGATAAGTCGAAGGCTAGGAGCCAGACGGAAGTTAGCCCGGGCAGCGTTTGTTCCTCAGCCTTGGTGGGGGGTGATGGTGTCACGCTATAGACACTACTCAGGAAGGCAACGGGAAACCACCTCCCACCGTCGATGATGAATGCTATTACCATTTTATTCATGGCCTCCCTTTTTACCTGTCGTTCATTTGAAGAGGAGTTCAAGGGGAAAATCAAAAACTCAACATTAAGATAATAATTTACCTTAATTTATTTATTTAAGTTATTATTTAAATATACGATATTCTCACTATCCTATAATTGCGCTCGCCACTCCAAGCTTGTATGGTCCGTATTTAAACTTATTTCTACATTTAATTATGTTGCGATTCTCAATATATCAGGATTATACACAAAAGAAAGGGACTTTAAATTAAATGGACTCTAAACTTAAGCGTCAACCATTATATTTCTGCGGCTACATAATAAATTTCTATGATATTTTAGCATGACCTCTGTGCAAAACTTTTACACTTTCACTAATCCCTAAGTTTAAGATTAAAAATAAAGTTCTAAGATCCTTGAATGCAGTAGCGTCGAAGACAGAATCTCGTAGGTAGCAACTAAGCATGTGTGCCAATTACATCCATTACCGGTTGTTACAATAAAAGGGTAAAGAAATATGAAGAAGCGATTCGATGTTCTAAATGTAGTGTTGATAAACTAGAACAAAGTCTTGTGCATAACGTAAACTCCTGAGGTGACTCTAACATACCGGTGGCCAACGCCCTCTCGCCGGCAGACGTGAAGGTCACCGTTTGGCCGCCCCTCGATCGCTCGATGATTCGCCGTCGCTGCCCGGCTCGTGATTCTGGAACTCGACTTGATTCATACCTGCGTCACGTCAATCGTGAAATGGCTCCAGTTAACCCAATCATTATTTCCCCCGAACACATTCAATGTCTTCAATGGCAATGTTTGAAAAATGAACGAGTGCTCCACACCAGGTAATAGATTTATGTAGATATCTTTCATACGAAAAGCCGATGAAATGTTCAGGAAATCTTAGGATTGAAATCTGAACGTGATTGACGGTACAACACATCAGTCTATTGGCCACAAAAATATTACAATGAGTAGCGAATGATTTCATGTATTTTTATTAATTCTAAAAACGAATAATTAATTCCCTTCCTGCACCTGCGGGAGTTTCCCATTCCGGAGTTGGAAAGTAACTCCAATCGCAAGCGGATGAAAATTTCGGAGAAATTCTATCCTAAGAATTCATGTGTTTTTGTGCGATTTTGCCCATTGTCATTTGATTTCATTTATTTGCTTTCCTGATCGTTTTCATCAGTTGAAATCGTGTATTCATTAGCCGGACACACAGCTTCCACTCGTTTCAAACTGGGCTGAACAGAATGCTGCATCGGTGGTGAGACATTTTCTTTCAAATCATTGTTTTAAATGCCTCTCTTTATTCGTCGATTTCAGAGGTTCTACATCGTCGTCGTTGTTTGCTTGTGTGTGCGTGTGTGTGTGTGTGTGTGGAGGCGTCTGTATACTGAAGTCCCTCCACGCGATTGCGACTCTCCCATCGCTGTGGGAAGATGAGAGAAAAGGACGTAGAGATAATTCCTGTTTCGCTCCCGCTCCCCCACCTCCCTTCTCTCCCCCTTTCTCCCCCTTTTTTATCCAATCTCCCCCCCCCTCCCACGACAAATTGATGGGAGCGATAATATTTATGGCAGTCGCCTTTTGTTTTCTTTTCGCTTTTGGGCTGTTTAACGAGCGATGAAGCGTGAATTTTTTTCGGGAGAGAAAAAAAGAGAAGAGGACGATCGTCCTTCCGGTTTGCCGTTCTCCGCGGTGTCCCCTGCCCCCTCCCCCCCTCCCACCCCGCCTGCGGTCCCGCCGCCCTCTCGTCACTTGCGTTTCACGAGACAACTCACGCTACGCCTTCCGAAGGGGGGGACAGGGACCCCCGTCGACGCTGCCGCTCCGCGTATCGCCTTACCCGCCTCCCCCCCTCCCAGGGACCGGAGCCGGTCGGAGAGAATCAATCTAATGAAGTCCGCAGAAATGGAAGGGGCAGTCTGCGACGGAGTGCTAGGCCAGTGACGATTCCCTGCCGGCGACAGCGAAGGTGGGAGAGATACACGTATGTATTGCCGGAGACTGGAATGAAGGCGCTCACTTTGAGTTTTAAATTATTCATTACCCGAAAATGATAATTATTGAAACAAGAGTGAAAATAAGAACCGTGCCTTCCTTCCCTGGGCAATGTCTGCAAGATCGTCACGAAGCGCACAGCTTTACTTTGCAGCACTTATTCGAGTCTCTCAAATGGTGAAAAAGGAAATGTTTTTTTGCGTGTCCCAGAGAAATGCTGCAGGCATCGAGTTTTGATACAAAAGGCGTCAAATTATTTCCAGTCATGCAACTGGTGGATTCTACGTGGCTTTTAAAGTCGCCAGGATAAATTTGACGACCCCTGCGTTTCTAAAATGATTGTAATTTTCGATCAGAGTTATTTAACGCTGCACTTTCGTTATATGCTCAAAATATACGTAAAAACCAGTTTCAATTTTGTCAGGGATTGAGTAACTTGGGCGTAGGCATTAAATAACTTTGGCGTATTTTACTATCCTAGCTACTAGTCCAGAGGTATCAGAAAATATATTAGCCAGGGCATTAATCCAAGGAAAGGAACCCATACTAATGGAGGCAATTGGAAGTCCAGTCCCGGACGTCATTCGAAGAGAGTTATCGGGGCAGTGAAACTGGAAAGTCCCAAGATGTAGTCTCGTTCTCACTTCTGGTTTTTACAGCGCAATTGGCACTGACAATTACTGCAGCATAAATGCAAAGAATACAAGGCGATACGCGATTAAATTTACATCTCTTGCAAAATTAGCTTCCAAAATATATTTAAGCTTCACTTAAAAAATATTGAATAATGTAATTGGGTGCGTGTAATTCCTTTTGTGTTAGCTGAACTCTACCTTTGAGAAACGCTTTTGTGTTTGCGTCAATTTTCGAAGGCTTTACGAGGCCGGAAAATCATTCAAATATGTATTTAGCCTTTAAGACGGAAGTTCAATTTTCGTTTAGGGAATTGGTTTTCCAACATTGCATCCTCGCACGCTTACCCATAAAAGAAGTTCACAAACTGTGGAAACATCGCCATTCACGTGAGACCCATGAACCACAAGCAGAGTCTCGCGCTGCGACCCACGAAGCTCACGCCCTCAAAACTAATGGGCCCGTCCTCGTGAGTGCCATTCCGGAGATATATATACATTGGCTGTCATTTGAATGTAGATGAGCCACTTTTTCTGAAATTGTTTCCACCTCATCACATCTGTTAGGCTCTTCATGCATGTATGCATTTGAAAATTAGCGTTTCGTGAGCTGCAATCGAATCGCTAATGGTTGTTCCTATGGCAGCACATAAAACAAGAAATTGAAACAATAAAAAAGAAAAGTCTCCTAGAATAATGATAATTTTCTCTCGAGCATGACTTATCTCCCCAAGGCGACCGACCGGTCATCGACGACCCCGTTGCATCGTGAGCAGGGGGAGGGCTTGAACGGAGAGCGTTCTGATTTCTTTTCGTCGGGGAGAAATGTCCGTTGTGGCGGTGGCCGGCCCTCGGAGCCGAGTCGAGAGACCCGGCCCTTATTTGGAAGACAAAAATTGACGCGGTGTGGAAGATGGGGGAGAGAAAGAAAGAACGGGGCATAATTCATGCATCATCATCAATTCCGTGCTTTACACGTAATCAGGTCCGGTCATCTCAGCCGTTAATGGGATCCCCTTGGCACTCTCCATCTCCTTGATTTATCTCCGGCGGTCCGCAAGGCTCTCTCCGGTGCCGGAAGGCGTTCTCGCTTCCCCTCTGCCATCCAACGCGGCATAAATCACTCCGTCCATATAATTCACCCTTCGGGAGGAAGGCGGGGGGGGGGGG
This sequence comes from Hetaerina americana, assembly GCF_022747635.1. Taxonomy (NCBI): domain Eukaryota; kingdom Metazoa; phylum Arthropoda; class Insecta; order Odonata; family Calopterygidae; genus Hetaerina; species Hetaerina americana. The sequence goes on along the minus strand of NW_027286775.1, from coordinate 4,881,273 downwards.
CAGAAGAGGGACCTGCCCGCCTGGCCCCTCTGCCCCCTCGCTCCCTCCAAAATGCTAACTACACCTCGAGGCAGCAGACTCCCACCATCACTCCCGCCCAACACCGCGGACCTCTTGGATCCGAGGAAGGGAGGGGGTTCACGTGTTGAGTTTTGGGGGAGAGGGAACCGCGCTTGTCGAGGGCTGCTGGGTCAATTGGGAGCAGACAACCCAGCACGACGGCCGCCCGCCCTCTCACCCGGATGGAGCTCGTGGTACTCGAATGAGAGCACAGCGGGAGGACTCACCTCCACCAAGCCATCTCACTCCGGTGTGCCGCCCCCACTTGATACTCCATGCGCGCCACACGAGCTCAAAATAAATATTAATTCATTTCCGTACTTACATTAACTGCACGGCGGCAGGGGAAGATTCAGGAAAAGTTAAAGCAGACGTGCGCATTATTAGCGGCAGTGATTCCATATCCGTCGTCGTTATTAAATGCATGCCTACGCTTAGCTTTGTGGGGACGTCCCAAAACGACCTCGAATCACATTACGTCATAAAAACACCGGAAAGTGCCCTTGGCCACTCTCTCCGTGCTCTGCGTTGTGCTTGCTAGCGCTGTGAGACATTCAAGTATCGGGACAAGTTTCAGAAAAATAGATTTATTTCAGATAATGCTACAATGCGTCAAAATTCTTCAAAGTAAATCCCTTGTGCGTCGACAAACTCTTGCCAGCGGCCTTTCCACGGCTCGAAGGCTCCCTGGTACGTGGATTCCCGAAGGTTCCGAAGGGTTTAGCGTAGATCTTCTGCATCGCCCAATTGTCAATGATAATAGCGAGCAATGTCATCTTATCATTGCCAATACGATCTGCGATAATGCGCACACTTAACCGACCGACTGAGCTCAGCACTACACGCACACGTTGCGGAAGAATTGTCACCTATGTATTTTAAAACAAACCTTGTATTAAGTCATTTCCTTGTTCTCATGAGCTGCACGTAGGAGGGGAAGACTCAGGTAAATGTTCAAACAGTTTTAGTTCCTATTCCGAAAAGGTAAATGCTACATCATAAACAAAAGGATAGAGAGTAGGGCAAATGATTACTTAGGGGATGATCAGTTTGGGTTTAGGAAGGGGAGAGGTAGGCGTGATGCCATTGCAGTAATGAGATTATTAATCGAGGGGAATATAGAACACAACCAGGAGGTATTTGCCTGTTTCGTAGATTTCGAAAAATCGTTTGATAGAGTGAATTGGGAAAAACTAATGAGTGTATTGCAGAAAATAGGAATAGATAAGAGGAAAAGGAGGCTAATCCGCTACCTGTCCTTGTCTCAGACTGCTCAGGTGAGAGTGGGGAACAGGGAGTCCGGATGGGCAGTGTTAGGAAGAAGTGTAAGGCAGGGTTGCCCATTATCACCGTTGCTGTTCAACCTGTATGCAGAGGAAATGATCAAAGAGGCATGGGAAGAACTGGAGGTAGGAATGAAAGTGGGCGAGGAATTCGTAAAATCAGTTAGGTTTGATGATGACCCAGCTTTAGTTTGTCAGTCAGCCAAGGGGATGCAAGCATTGCTGAGTAAATCGGAAATTCAGTGCGAAAGGTATGGGATGAGAATCAATATTAATAAAACAAAGGTTATACGAATTTCTAGAAAGAAAAAGGCTAAGCTAAACATCACAATAGGAGGGGAAAAACTAGAGCAGGTAGAACAGTTTACGTATCTCGGTAGTGTTTTGGACCAACGCGGTCAAAGTAGTGAGGACATAGGAGAAGAATTGCGCTAGGCAAAGAGGCTTTCACAAGGAGGAGGGAGCTGATGACGGGGACGTTGAGTAAGGATGTTAAGAAAAGACTCGTAAAAACTTTAATTTGGAGCGTAGCTATGTACGGCGCGGAAACGTGGTCATTGAAGCTGGAGGATAGACGTAGACTGGAGGCTTTTGAAATGTGGGTGTGGAGAAGAATGGAGAAGGTGAAATGGACAGAGAAGAAAACAAATGAGGAAGTACTTGGTATGGTGGGCGAAGAGAGGGGTTTGTTGGGAGCAATCCTATGGAGGCAGGAAAATTGGCGGAAGGGGGCATCGACCGGCAGCGGGTTTTTGAAGACTGTAATTGAGGGGAGAATGTTAGGCAAACGAGGAAAGGGAAGGAACAGGATAGGGATGTTGGACGGGATGAAGGGAGGAAGAAAGTACTCAGAGCTGAAGAGGGACCTGATGTAGAGTAGGATGTTGTGCTTTGCTAGGGGTCACGAATTATTTAATTAGTAATTATGTCCATCCAAATACCAACCTTAACCGGTAGATAACCTAATAATAATTGAGTTTGCACGAAGGAGAATTTTCTGGGCTCTGAGCCTGAGCTCCGCCGTCTGAATCAATTTGCTCGTGAGATTTGTCAGTGTTAACTATAGTTCACCACTATCCCATGGGAGCGGTGTTGCTTTGAGTGTAGGCGAATATCACTCCATAGTTCCTCTTTTTATCCTTCCCTTTCTTCCTTTATTCCGTGATTCGTTATTGTAGGACGGCAAGGAAATTACTCGATCACTTGGAGCTTTACAACGACAGTTACTACTGCAGCTTCCCCTGAACTCTCGATAGGGAAAAATTGAAATTTCCATCATACGGTATATACTTTTCAAATGTGGGTGTCGAGAAGGATGGAAAGGGTGAAGTGGGCAGAAATGAAAACAAACGGGGAAGTGCTGGGTTCGGTGAGAAGGTTGGAGAGGGCATTAATTGCTGGGGGAAATCCAAAGGGGCCAGGAAAGATGGTTGCAGAGCGTTTTATTTGGCAGCGGGATGCTGAAGACTGACAGAGTGGAGAGCGTTAGGCAAGCGAGGAAGGGATACAAATACAGGTAGAATAGGCATGCTGAACGGAAGGAAAGGAGAAAGGAAGTATATGGATATGAAGAGGGACTTAATGTAGTGTTGGACGCCGTGGTGTGTTTTGTCAGGACAGGCAAGTTAATGTATCGTTGTACTATTGTACAATCGGAACACATATCGAAATCTTAAAATATTTGACACATTCTATATCGGAATTCCGCTTATCGTTCTTGATATGAATGAAACTGCGGCAATAAGAGAATGTGGTTTAGAATTATTTTATTATTATTTCCGCGCTCGCACCGTTTTTTTTCTTAATACGATTCCCACCGTAGCTCTACAAAATTGAGTTTATAATTTCTCATGTTTATTTCATTAGATATTTATTATATTTTACTCCATCGTTATAAAAATAACAAACCTTCACCCTGGGTTATCGGTGAAATGAAGACAAGTTATCCATGGACGTCATCGAGTAGAAAGAAGTACAACTGTCGCAGTAATTCCCAAACAAATAGTTTCAAAAAGGAGAGTCAATGGCCAAGTTATGAAAGCAGAGTTGCAATTCCAGTAATCAAGCGGAGGTATAAGTGTTCAATTGGCTGCTGCCAAATCAATTACCAGCGACGGATTCAATCAAGGTTAAACCCCTAGAAGCAACAATTAAAACATCGTCTTTAGTCATTCTGTTGCGTGCAGAATTCTACTCGAATTATCGTCATAATATGCTCTTGGAGTGACTTCATCGTATCAAGTAAGAAGCCCTCAATTTTCCAACTTAAGCCTAGCAAGTATTTCTTTTCATATAAATTATGAATTGAAATGTCTCCAGCTTAATACGGCATGCAATATTTCCAACGGCTGCCGATCAGTACCTACTGCTTCTTCCAGAACAGAATCAACGTGTAATGAGTTGTGGCCATACCTCCCAAGGGTACTGACCAGAGATAAAAAAAAACAGTGGGCGAACCGAGAACTCTTCGTTCTATGCCTCGGAAGATTATTGCTAACGAAAACAATTCTACAAGAAGCGCGACGATAGGGCAGAGGCCATGCATGATTCCTAGAACGTGGCGTCGGAAAGAAAATAAAGCCCTTGCTGGAAAAAACAGTTAACGTTGAGTAATTCCTGGTACTTAATGCAAACCTTCAGTGAGGCAACCGTCCACACCTCTCCCATTCCACCTTATTCGCCCCGACCAAAGCACCTCCGTGCACCCCCCCCTTAACCTCCCTCTCTCCGCCCGTATTACAGCCGCCCTCACTGGAAACCTCCGCGTCCTCCATCTCGGGGTGCGATAATGGACGGGCGGGAGCAGAGAGAGGGGGGGGCGCGGATTGGGAGTCTGAAAGGAGGGGCGTATTGGTGCATTGTGTGGGTTGAGGGGGGGTCCACGGGGGTGAGGAGAGGAGGAGGGGGGGGGTCAAGAGTGCTGGAGGGAGGCTGGGAGGAGCGAGGGATTTTGGGGGGCGAAGGGGCGAAATGATGATGGAAGGGGCGGAGTCTCATTCCTTATCGGTCCCCGCGAGAGTGCCCCCCTCTCCTCGGATCATCCGCCCCCCCCCCCATGGGATGGAAACGAATACTTCGGAACCGCCCGTCTCAGCGAAGAGCGACTTCGGAGGCGGAATTCATTGGCACCATTCGCCCTCACAATGTCTTTTGTTACGCATCATGCGAGGAAAGGGCGTCTTTGACTCTCACACAACCATTCCTCCTCACTTCTGTGATCTATGCAATTGCGAACGAAAGCACGCAATCAGCGTATTAACAATTGACGCAATATTATGACAATACCCTACCATATTGATATAAATAAATATTTATGTAGAAATAAACAGAAAGTATTATTTGCTATTGTGCCGTTTTAGGTAGGTTTTGTATGGACATTTAATGGACATAGATCAACATTTATTAGAACTGCCCAGCAAAAAATACCTGGCATTCCCCACTACTGCAAACCCACCTTCAATTCAGCATGCACTTCCTTCCTCCCTTCATTCCGTCCAACATCCACATGCCACGCCCTCCCCCTTCCTCCTTTGTCCAGCATTTTCCCCTCTATCCTTCTTCAGCATCTCATTGCCGATCAAAATACTATGCACCCATCATTCTTGCCTCTCTTTGGTTTCTCTCAACAAACCCCTCCTGTCGCCCACCATACCAAGTACTTCCTCATTTGTTTTCTTCTCTGTCCATTTCACCTTCTCCATTCTTCTCCACACCCACATTTCAAAAGCCTCCAGTGTAGGTCTATCCTCCTGCCTCAATGACCACGTTTCCGCGCCGTGCATAGCTACGCTCCATATAAAAGTTTCTTTTCTTAATATCCTTACTCAACGTCCCCGTCATCAACTCCCTCCTCCTTGTGAAAGCCTCTTTGCCTAGCGCAATTCTTCTCCTTACGTCCCTACTACTTTGACCGTGTTGGTCCAAAACACTTCCCAGATACGTAAGCTGTTCTACCTGATCTAGTTTTTGCCCTTCTATTTTAATGTTTAGCTTAGCCTTTTTCTTTCTTGAAAATCGCACAAGTGTTCTTTCTTACGCTGCTCTCATCCCCTTACTCGGCCCAATGATTGCAAGGCCATGACTGACCAAACTTGGATTCTAGGCAATTTGGACTTTTTCTCTTTCCCAAAACTCAAAGTAACATTAGGGATTGGAGAATTTAATAACAGAAATTACGTCATTTAAGAGGTGAAACAATGGTTTTCAACTTAATGTGTTGAGTTCTACAATGACGATCTTCGAAAGGTCAATAAATGCCAGGAGAAATATGCTATACTATAAATGCATTTTATACGATTTCATCGGCAAATGCAAGGGTCTATAGTAAACTATAAATTATTACTGGAAACAATCGAAATAGAAAGTTAAATTTTTATTTGTCACTCTAACGACTTCTCAGGATGGTCACACATCCAGAGCTACTACCTTGATCAAAAATTTCCCGGAATTTATTCAGAAAATTAAAAATACAAGTTTATTCATCTAAATCTATATTGTCCCCTTCAAAGTAATCCCCATCGACTGCAACACACTTATGCCAGCGCTTGATCCAATCCTCGAAACATTTTTTATATTCGGTTTTCGGTATGTCCATCAGTGCTTCCTGCGATTTTTCCATTACTTCCTCTCGGCTGCTAAAACGCGTTCCCCGTAATGGGTTTTTAACTCGATTGAACAGAAAGAAGTCACAGGGAGCCAAATCAGGTGAATTCGGTGGCTGTTGGATGGTATTTGTTGCATTTTTCGTCAAAAAATTACGAATAATGATAGTACTGTGCGACGGTGCGTTATCATGGTGCAAAATCCACGAGTTTTCTGCCCACATTTCTGGTCTCTTTCGGCGAATTGCTTCACGCAAACGTCTCATAACGCCCAAATAATACTCTTTGTTTACTGTCTGGCCTTCTGGCAAAAATTCATGATGCACTGCACCGTTGTAATCCATGAAAACCGTCAGCATTGCCTTCTTTTTTGACTGAAAAGGACGTGGTTTTTTTGGTCTCGGCTCATTTGGTGAACGCCATTCACTTGCCTGATGTCTGGATTGCGTGTCGTACTCATAAACCCACGTCTCGTCTCCAGTAATGATCCTTTTGATGAATGTGGGATCGGATTCAGCCTCGCAAATCATGTCTTTTGCGACGTCAACACGGTCTCTTTTTTGCATGAAATTGAGGTCTTTTGGCACCAACTTTGCTGCTACACGACGGAAACCCAAATCATTAACCACAATGTCTTGGGCGGATCCATAGGCAATGTTCAAGTCCTCCGCTATTTCTCTGATGGTTAATTTGCGGTTATTGACCAACATTTCTTTTACTTTATCAATTTTTTCACCGACTTTCGATGTCGATGGTCTGCCACTGCGTTCATCATCTTCGATTGACTCACGACCACTTCTGAACCGCTCGTGCCACTGGTAAACGACCGTTTTTTTAGAGAATCGTTGCCGAAACACTTTTCCAACATTTCCAACGTCCGTGCGGCACTAAATCCGTTTTTTACGCAAAATTTAATACAAGTTCGTTGTTGCAAATTTAAATCCATTTCTGAAATTGTAAAAAATCGCCAACACACACAGAGATAGATGTACTCTTGGCTACGTAACTTTTGCAAATGTCAAGTTATGACACTAAGATTTAAAGGGAATATCAACAACAGATGTACCAATTTAACAAAAAGCAGAACTCAAATCGGAACGATGGGAGCGCCACACGGTGGTTATTCCGGGAACTTTTTGATCAAGGTAGTATTTCAGAAATGCAAAGGTACATAGACGAACTCCTCAGAAAAGCAGATAAGGGCAAAATATAATATCTGTTTTTCTCTCGAAGGGCCGGCACGATTCCAGGAGTCGACGTGTGAATGCTGGCCAAGTTATCACTTTGATCGTCACTGGAAGCGCGTCTTTCACGTTTCAGTTGGGCTGAATTATTCGGGCGCTCGGCGGAGGAATGGATGGAGGCGGGCTGAGGGATAGGATTACGGGCGACCCACGAGAGGCAGGAACCCTTTTTTTCCGAGTAAAAAGAGGCCGTCCTTCCGACGGAGAGGGCCCATTTTTGGGAGTGGGGGGGGGGGGGGAAGGAGGGCCGTGGATATCCGAAGTGACTTTTCACGGAGCACGGAGCCGCGCTGACGTGGAGACATATTGGGGAGAGAGGAGAGGGCGGGGGAAACCCGATTCCGGGCGAGGAGCGGGGGGAGGGGCTGCCTCCACCCCCGGGGGCGGTTGGCCGAGAGACCGGAGTTGGACGCCTCCGTTTCCCTATTGTGCGTGCGTGCGGTGGGTGAGGGAGTGCGTGCGCGAGATTCCCCACCCACCAACTAGAAAAGGGAGGAGGGGTTAATTGAAGCGGGTGTTTGGGTGCAGAGAAATGATATTGGCCTGCTGTAATTGTTCATTGAAAGAACGTTAGGGAGCCACAAGGAGAACGGAATGAATATAACACTCCCACTTGAAAGTTCGTGAAAAGAGACGACGTGATGTCATATGCCCATCCTATTTGGATATACCTGTACAAGTCGCCTGCGAATCACTGATTCTCCAATCGAATCGCAAATCGAATTGTAAATGGAATCAGCAGTCGTGAATTGTATTCTTAACTAATACTCAAACTTTTACATGGCATATTAGGTGAATTTTCAGTTATTAGATACATCTTTACTTTCTCACTCAATAAGGAATATCCTCAGTTAATTACCCTAAATGGAAAAGTTCAAAGAGAAATGGGAAGTAGTTATAATTAAACGACAAGCATTTGAGAACCCTTTTCTCATATTATATTTATCTGCTAATTCTAAATTCCTCCTTAAAATTAGACTTGTCGGCCTAAAGATCACGAAAATCCGTATTTGCAAAGTAATTGGCTTGCAATTCTGTTTTCCGCGACATTAATCATTACCTTTGTAGTGATTGGATCAACAGGACATGCCCCCGACACGGTCCCCTGCGGTTAACATAAGTTTATAATAAAATCTCAGGGTGAACTAACCAAGCTTCAACGATTCGATTCCCCTTTTCCCTTGGCTCTTGAAACCAATCTTTCGAATTCTGCCTGTTTCTCTTTGGCCGAGCGAACAATGTTCCAACATTTTTCAATTACACTCTCTTAATTGGAATATTTTGTTTAATTTAATTAATCCGGATATTATTGAAAGTTATGTCATTTATGATCCGATTCAATTGAACCAGCTCTTTGTGCGATACTAGGATACTAGATTCAAACCTAAGTATGTAATATGCCAGGAAATTCAATGACTTATACTAATCAATGGATGCTTAGATTTATGGTACCCGAAGATGCCATGCTATGTGATGAAACCGGTAGTCCCGTGTTTATACATTTTTTTCTTGTTTTACAAGGCTCATCTTATTCCTCAAGGCGAATATTCACAAAATCGAGCCCGATATTATTTAAATGTTTGTCATTAATGTCCACGCTTAATATTTTTAGGATTATTTTCTTATTACTCGATTACCTTGAAATTTTGTCGGGGGACATTTGAAGAAAATGACAAACGAAATCGTTTTCAATTGACAATCAATTGGAATAAGAATTTTTACGAAGCAAAATACCTTCATATTGATCTTAACAAACCATATTATATTATCAGCAGTGTTCATGCATATATTTTAGTCCGCATTTTGAAATGACCCATCAAGAGTATGGCATTTGTGACCATTGAACTTTTTTGTCCTCCACTAGGATAAGATAATCCTGACTCTTTTTCAGAATAGGTTTCCTCAAAACGGAATTTTATCATTAGTTTCACTTGTTTGGCATAAAATGGAATGGAGAAAGGTGCGATGGCACCTTGCTCTAATGCATCCCATTTGAAGTAGAACTGGGCAGCCTCCAACAGCCACTTTCACTAAGGCCACTTTCATCATTTCGTACTTTTGAAAATCCCGTTGAATTTTAAATACTCGCAATAAATTGCCGACAGTAACTCTCCCTGCAGCAAATAATCGTATGCTCAGGGGAGTGCGGACATTCAGAAGTAGTGTCGGGCATGTGAGTAATATCAATTTTCAATTTGATTCAAGCCAAGTGGGAGACCCCATGGCCTCATTTATTTGCATTAAACCCAGATTCGGCATTTAATATTTAAAAATACTCCAATATGTATGAATTATGAAATTTCATATGAGTGACGCGGATGCGATTGAATTGATCCGCTATCAACGGATAGGAAAACGACATTTTGTTCCTCACCTGGTAGTTGATGAAGTAATTTCCGTTTCTTATTCCTCGGAAGAGGTGTTTCTTTTCCAGGAAGGAGGTTACGCTTCGCATTATGAAGACAATGTGATGCAGGTGGACGGTTTTTTCATGCAAATATGCTCACATTCTTCACGCAATCTCTGATATGAATCTTCCAAGTTTGGCTTCCATTCCGTCCATTCTCTTGGGAGAGAGGATTTTTGAGGTCGAAAGCGTCATTTTTCGCCACACCGGAGATCCCCGTTTCCCTGGGAATTCGATACGCCGTCCCTTTTTCCTTCCCCGTCGAGGTTTTCACTCCAAAGAGAGAAGACGACAGCCTCTGCGGTCGCGTCTTCCACTCGTGTTTCCCTTGTCCCGCTCGTCAACTTGGGAAAGTTTGCGGAAAAGCCTTTGCGTGTGAAAGTGCACAGGACGGATAACATTTTAAAACTAACTCCGCCACGAATAATTTCAATTTACGCGGACGATTTCAGTTCATTGAAGAAGAATCGCTGGTTTATTCAAGTTTCTCATTGTACGAGGCCTGTCCAGAAAGTAACTTCCGTTCTCGTGTAACGCGAGAATCAAAGGAGGGAGCCAGCCGAACGGTCGCTGTATTGACGCACACAGTACGCCTCGAGCTGCAGTAGTGGGAAGGTTGCGCCGCTTGTCCTTTGTTTACGACAGCGAGTCAAAATGAACAATGCAATTGAAATTCCCTCAAAAAACCTCAAAGCTGCTAACATTAATCGGAAAATTTGTTTGTGCTCTCTCTGGACCAAATGTGATGAGTGACAAGAGTTGAGGGCGTCAGTGTTGTCGTTCGTTTCGTTGTTAGAGTGTTAACATAAATGTCCATGGTGATAACAGAAGTGGCCACCCGTCCTTGGTGAACAATGAAATGCGGCGGAAAAATTATGAAAAATTTCGTGAAAACTGTTTTACCATAACTGAAATCTTTAGTAAGTTGTCCACAAATTCCTACCACTCTGTTGCATGGAAAAATGGCTGAAAAGTTGGGCTACTCTACATTTTTTGTGCTCGTCTCGACTTCGAGGAACTTCAATATGCCGTCATAGGTTCGCTGCAATCTCAGGTGGCAGAATTTTATGACGAAGGATTTTGTAAACTAGTTCAGTGATATGAAAAATATTTAAATCTGTTTGACGAATATGTATAAAAATAGTAGAGATATTTAGTTTTAAGTTCAAAATAATAAATTTTTTGTATCTACTCCATTGCATTTATAATAGCATAACGGATATAACTTTCTGGTCAGCCCTCGTATCAACCACGGCGTCGCCACCATAAGAGGCAACGCCCTAAAAAAAACCCACTTGATAACTCTTAGATTAGAAAATATTGAGATTAATCTAAAATTCACCCCTCAAACTAATCCAATTACTCAATCCAAGATGTCAATGACGCTAGGTAAGCTTTTTGGTAAGTAGTCTGAAATAGTAAATTGTTGTCGGCATACCTTCCGGAACTCTCGTACTAAGAACTCCTGAGATTCCTGAGGCCACAAGCTATTGGGATCTGAAAAAACTGAAAAAAGTTACTCCTAATTGGTTGCCTGCATATTTGTGTAAAAACTGCTCACGATAATTATCGTTAATTCATCCATTTATTGAGAATTCCATTTTGTTTTTATATTTCCATCTTAATCAAGTAATAGAGTTCTGATTTACCACACCCTATTTAGGTCATTCTATCTGCTCTGAACGGGTCACAAAAATGCGGATGCAATCCTTTTTCTAATGGAATATCATGTAAATCAAACTACAATAAAAGATCCATTGTGCCATGATACTTTTCCTGTTTAATGGAGGGCGATAATTCAATGTGGCGCCAACCCCTGCGCCCGTTTTTCCAGCTAGAGACACTCCGGTACCTCGATGTATCGAATCGAACAAACGGGACCCGTTAACTTTAATGTGTGAATATCACACATTAAAGGGAATAACTCACACGCTGTTGGATCTGGAACCGACTGAGTCGAGCCCGGACTCCGCGTCTATTATTGCGGTGAACCTTTTCGCAGGTGGTATTTCAGGAAACGTATTCTGTTAAGGTTGCTTTGTGCCATGGTTTAACACTACTATTGTGCAGCCATTACTCCGTTTTGATCTTGGGAAGCGTATTTTTCCTAGCGGTAAATCCAAAGTGCACCCCACACTAATTAGTTCGTCGCACAGGATAAATCAGTTGCTTTCAGTATGACCGACATGCGAGTAATCCATTGATATTTCCCGCAGGACTCTTTCAACGCTGCCAAACTCCCCAACAAAGCTGCTGACTACCATCTTATCGCAGTTCATATATGTTTTTCCATTTTATTAAAAAATTGCGATTTTTGGACAGGAGTCGCACTTAAATTTAGAAACACTTTCATGTATGAGGCAAACTTCGAGACAGTTCCTGCGGTTTGGCCAGGCTTTTAGTGGCGGGTGCAGAAGGTAGGCGCGGCATATTCCCACGGCAATCGGAGCGGGTCCCAAGTCGAACTGCGAGCGTCATCGTATGTTTCCTTTTAGCACAGATTGTTTCCTGATCGAATAACCCCTTCCCCTCGACCTATCGGAGCAAATTTTTTATTTTCTCGGTTTATTTTGGAACTCCCCACAGCTGTCGCCCCATGTCAAGAGTTGCTCCAAAATAATAACACGAAAAACAAACGCCGCCCCCCTCCAGCCACTCTCGTTGCGACAGCCTCCTTTTTTGCGACACCTACCTCCGGATTTCGCATCTCGCCGCTTCATCTTGGGACCCCCCTCCTCCCCACCTTCCACTTCCCTCTTCCCCTTTCCGCCTTCCACCCACCCCCCTCCAGCAACATGAAACACCTGCGGAAGCGAATCCCTTACGCATCTAACCGTTTTCATCGCAACCTTCGCCTCCCCAGTTGAGTCTAATCTTTGGCGATTATCTGGAATCATCCTTTTTTAAAACAGAGAATATTTTCCTCTTCAATTAAGAAAATTACTATAGAGTCCGTTGAGCGTCGAAATCAGTACACTTGTTTCAGTGATTTAAATTGGATGAATGAGCAGTCTAGGACAATCGTCATTCGGATAACTTATATATGGTTTAATTTTTTCCCGATTTTTGCTATATTTCACAGTCTCTCATTTTTGCAATATCGTGTTTGAAGTCAAACGGGAAATAGTGATTGGTCTGAACTAGTTTCGATTCGATAGAAGTCAAGGTTTAACAGGCATTTTAAAATGTGTATATTTTTTCTAAACTACTCTTGCTAAAAACACTAACGATATTTGTTATGCAAGCATTTTCACACACGGAGATGCGAATGATCACTTGGATTCACGTTTCACGTTGCCTCACGTTCCCAAGTCGCGTGTGCTGACATCTTATGGGGTCTCATTTCTCCATTTGCTCGGCTTCGGTTGAAGGTAGTATACCTTGCAACCAGGAATGTTCCACCTTTGGAGGAGACCCATATCGATTCCTCTTCGATTACGTTGGCGATGGCGTCGACGTATCGATGATATAAGACATTTTAATCTTTTCCTTAAAATTTTGAAGCTAAATTTTGAGTAGTCACGTGGCGAAGACGATAAATTAAATGTATTCCATTTCAAATATCACGTTTTGGAAATAAAACTCAATATGAAATAAGGAGTTTTCATCAAAAGGTAGACGTACAAAACCAGTGATTTTAGACTTAGACTCAAAAACAAAACTGCCATCATTAAATTAAATAATATGCCTTAATTGAAGCAGCCCAATCGGCAATACCTCGCTTAATGACCACTAGTTTGCACAAAAGATCAAAAAAATGACTGTTAATAGCTAAAAGAGACTCTTCGACTCCCTGTATGGACTCCTTGAGAGAATGATCTACATTATAATAGGTATATATAAAAACCACAAACACAGTAATCAACAGAAAGGTCGGTTTGGTGGGTCATGGTAGAGTTCACCCAGTATTAAGCCCTACAAGGCGTGTGAAAATTCACACATCAGGGTAGGGGGGCCAGTTCCTTTCCCTGTGTCGGTTACGCAGGAAGATCTGGTGCCCAAAAAGTAACATAGTATATATAAGTAACATATATATAAATATATATATATATATATGTATGTATATGTATATATATATATATATATATATATATATATATATATGTATGTATATGTATATATATATGTATGTATATGTATATATATATATATATAAATATATATATATATATATATATATATATGTATGTATATGTATATATATATATATATATATATATATATATATATATATATATATATGTATATAAATATCCCCGGACTACAACCTTAACGTGGTGGAAGGGCTTGTGCGTTGCGATGACCAATAGAGCTGTGCTGGCAGGAGAAATAATAATTGCTCCCGGTAGGGTCATGTATGCCAGATAGGTCGAAGGTTAGGAGGCAGACAAAAGGCAGTCCACGCAGCGTCTGTTCCTCAGTGAGGCGGCTGCAATGGCGTCTGACCCCAGTGGGGCGGCCAGTAAGTGATGGTGTCACGTTAAAAACACTATTGAGGAAGGCAACGGGAAACCACCTCAATTATCATTCCCAAGATTTAGATGATGGACGATACAGAGATTTTGAGTCCTGGCAACTACGGGGCTCGGCCCAATCGGCCGTGTGTCGTGCCCGGCAGCGGGGGAGGCAAGGCTTCCGCGGTCGTCATCCTACGAAACCCTTGCAAGGGAAAACCAACAGCAGCAGGACAGAAAACGCAGGAGAAGAAGACCTAATTAGTTAGAATAGGAACGTGGAATGTTAGGACAATGATGAGGACAGGGAAATTGGAGAATGTTAAGCGTGAGATGGAAAGGGGAAAAATAGATATTTTAGGCCCATGCGAGGTGAGATGGAAGAATAGCGGGGATTTATTTATCATTATTAGGTAATCTACCGGTTAAGGTAGGTTTTTGGATGGACATAATTCCTAATTAAATAATTTGTGACCCCTCGCAAAACACTACATCCTACTCTACATCAGGTCCCTCTTCAACTCTGAGTACTTTCTTCCTCCCTTCATCCCGTCCAACATCCCTATCCTGTTCCTTCCCTTTCCTCTTTAGCCCAACATTCTCCCCTCCATCACAGTCTTCAACTTCTCACTGCCGGTCAACACCCCCTTCATCCACTTTTCCTGCCTCCACAGGATTCCTCCCAACAACCCCCTCTCTTCGCCCACCATACCAAGTACTTCCTAATTTTTTTTCTTCTCTGTCCATTTCACCCTCTCCATTCTTCTCCACACCCACATTTCAAAAGCCTCCAGTGTAGGTCTATCCTCCTGCCTCAATGACCACGTTTCCGCGCCGTGCATAGCTACGCTCCATATAAAAGTTTCTTTTCTTAATATCTTTTTCAACGTCCCCGTCATCAACTCCCTCCTCCTTGTGAAAGCCTCTTTGCCTAGCGCAATTCTTCTCCTTACGTCCCTACTACTTTGACCGTGTTGGTCCAAAACACTACCGAGATACGTAAACTGTTCTACCCGATTTAGTTTTTGCCCTCCTATT
Source organism: Hetaerina americana (assembly GCF_022747635.1). Taxonomy (NCBI): domain Eukaryota; kingdom Metazoa; phylum Arthropoda; class Insecta; order Odonata; family Calopterygidae; genus Hetaerina; species Hetaerina americana. The sequence goes on along the minus strand of NW_027286775.1, from coordinate 4,866,186 downwards.
CTAATGTTAAGCTTAGCCTTTTTCTTTCTAGAAAATCGCATAACCTTTGATTTATTAATATTGATTCTCATCCCATACCTGTCGCACTGAATTTCCAATTCACTAAGCAATGCTTGCAGCTCCTGGGCTGACTGACAAACTAAAGCTTGGTCATCAGCAAACCTAACTGATTTTACAAATTCTCCGCCCGCTTTCATTCCTACGTCCAGTTCTTCCCATGCAGATTTACTTATTTCTTCTGCATACAGGTTGAACAGCAACGGTGATAATGGGCAACCCTGCCTTACACCTCTTCCTAACACTGCCCATCCTGACTCCCCATTTCCCACTCGCACCTGAGCAGTCTGAGACATGTACAGGTTGCGGATTAGCCTTCTTTCCCTCCATTCTATTCCTATTTTCTGCAATATACTCATTATTTTTTCCCAATTCACTCTATCAAAAGCTTTTGCGAAATCTACTAAACAGGCAAATACCTCCGGGTTGTTTTCTATATTCCTCTCGATTAATAATCTCATTACTGCAATGGCATCACGCGTACCTCTCCCCTTCCTAAACCCAAACTGATCATCTCCTAAGTAATCATTTGCCCTTCTCTCTATCCTTTTGTTTATGATCCTAAGAACAACTTTAGCTGCGTGGGATATCAAACTTATCACATACTCTCCCTAAAAAAATCTCCTCTTACCTTTAACTATACAATTAATTCAGTTCCTCTGAATCGTGTTGCTTCTGCCAAGGATCTTGGTGTATTAACTGATCGCAAACTAAATTTCTCTGATCACATCAAAGCAGTTAAATGCAAAGCCATGTCTCTTCTAGGTCTACTTTACCGCTACACAGAAATAAAAGATGTACAATCACTAACCGCATATTTCTCAACCATTATCTTACCATTAATTACCTACTGCTCCCCTATATGGTCCATGTCTGCCCTATCTAACCTTAATACCCTTAACACGATAACAAATTTTTTCAGTAAAATTGTCAAGTACAGAGTCCCCCATCTTCGGGACTCGCCCACTGAATCACTTCTTTCCTCGCTCTCGATTTGTAATCTCTCCACTCTACGTCTAAAATCCGATTCAAAACTCATGCATAACAACCTTAACTCCATTAACGACTGTCCTTAACTAATATCCCTTATCAATTTCAGAGTTCTCCCCCGAGTTACCCGCGGTCACTCTTTATTCCACCAACCCGTTCCCAGATTGTCCCTCACCAAATGTTCCCTTTTCTTCCGTCTCCCCGCTTTACTGAATTCCCTTCCCGAAAGCATTGACCCCCTCTCACTCCCAGCCAACACATTTATAAACCTTTCTCTGACACATCTCTCTCGAAAGAACTAGCACAAACTCTCCTTTCACTCCCACATCCCGGTTTTGTTCCTGTCTTTCACTGTTCTTTTGTTATTTCTGTGAAAATTTATCTCTAATAACCGCCAATTATAGTCTTGTTGATGTTTGTATGTTTGTGTCCTTATATTTTGCTGTTATACGTGTCACTATAAATTGGCAATCCTGCTGTATGTGCACAATTTTTACTAAATAAATAAAAATAAATAAATAAATTGTTCTGTAGTCCTCACATGATGTAGCCTTTCCCTTTTTTGAATAGAAACTAAAACCGATCTCACAAAGTCTTCCGGCCAGATTCCTTTCTCATAAATACTACGGATCAGCCCATATAGCCTCTTCCTCCCACATTTTCCTAAGCATTTTAAAAGTTCCGCGGGAATGCTATCCACCCCCACGGCCTTATTTAGTTTCATCTCCCTTAATGCCCTTTCTATCTCATTGTCTAGTATGCATGGACCTAAGCTATCTTCCTCTACGTCATGTTCCTTTTCTATGTCTAAGTTTGTTGGTCTAAGCTCTTTACTATACAGTTCTTCTATATATTCCTTCCATCTCTCTTGGATCTTTCCTGTGTCAACTATTACCTTACCCGCCTTATCTCCAAATGCTATCTTTGATCTCCCTTTCTTACTTCCCGATAAAGATTTAACTTTGCTGTACAGCGCACCGATTTCACCCTTCCTCTGCAGACTTTCCATATCCTCGCACTGCGGGGATTACTAGAGTGATATTTATAGAATAATATACAGCGGCGGGGACGAGAGCCAACGAGGGGTTGCCATAGTATTAAATAAAGAGGTACGAAGAAGCGTAGTCGACATAGAGCAGGTAACGGATAGATTATTACTAGTAGAGATAAAAGCAGAACCGACGCACTTGGTTATTATTCAGGTGTACATGCCACCGAGCAACCATAAGGAAGAAGAGGTCGATAGGATATACGATCCGTTAGAGGACATAATCGCGGGTATTCCTGCAGGGAAACATTTGATAGTGATGGGGGATTGGATCGCGACGGTAGGCAGAGGGGGGTTTGTTGGGAGCAATCCTATAGAGGCAGGAAAAGTGGATGAAGGGGGTATTGACCGGCAGTGGGATGTTGAAGACTGTAATTGAGGGGAGAATGTTAGGCAAACGAGGAAAGGGAAGGAACAGGATAGGGGTGTTGGACGGGATGAAGGGAGGAAGAAAGTACTCAGATCTGAAGAGGGGCCTGATATAGTGTAGGATGTTGTGTTTTGCTAGTTGTCACAAATTATTTAATCAGTAATTATCTCCATTCAAAAACCTACCTTAACCGGTAGATTACCTAATAATAATAATACATATACATATGAAGTTGGCACCCTGCAAGTCGAAACAAAGGCCACGCACACCAAACCTCATGCGGAAAAACAAAGTATTCAACTCTTCGATATGCATCGCTTCCACAAAGGGACAATTCAGGCCATTCTTATCAGTGAACGACATTGGGGCCCGGATGCTAATAGGCTATACAGAGCCAAATGAATGACATTTCAAGAGTTTTTAATTCTATAGGGTAATCGGATGTGGGAAGGGACGCTGGGTCGGAAATACTGTAGCACTGGGTGAAAGGGGTATTATGATGGGAAGGATATTTAGGGATGGGGTGACCAACGGACGGGGGGGAGGGATTGCACGAGGCGCGGTGGTTATTAATCCTAAGGTTCAGGGGTGTGGAATATTGGCCTATGTAAAAGGACGGGCAGAGTTTACAGGTAAGAAGATAAACAACATTCTTGGAAGTGCAAGAGGAATAGGGGAAGGGCGGGAGAGAGTTAAATGATGGGATGGAGTGGGGTGGAGTGGTGAAAATAGGGCAGGTTTTACATCTTCCTCGATGACATGGAGAGGGTATGGCTCTGGGGGTGTGAGGGGATTTTGAGAGCGGCTTGGTGGATTTGAGGATATCTGCTAGGTTGGCGGGCCGTTTGAAGGTGACCGAGGGGCATTAGGGAAGATGGTTGGAGGAAGTGTTGTGATTTTTTAGGATGGGGAACAGGTCTTTGAGGATGAATTTGAGGGACTGAATGCCTGGAAGTAGGTAGTAAAGATTGAGAGAGGCTGGGAGGCTGTGGTTGAGGCAGGCTTGGGGGTGCAGGAATGTTTGAGTATTTTTTTATGGAGGAGAGAACCTGGGTATCCTCGTTGGAGGAGAGGGTTGTGAAGGTTGTTGAGGTATTTGTTAAGGGATTCGGGATGGTGGTGGTTTTTGCTTTTCCGCATGAGTTTTGGTGTGCGTGGCCTTTGTTTCGACTTGCATGGTCTTGATCACATCTTTGTAAGTTGAAACCTGGGTCTCGGATGTTGCAATAGTTGCGGTGAGCAGATTGTTTTCTTTTCCGATTTTGTGTCAATTCTACCTCCTCCCTCTCCCTCCTTCCCTATCTCCGCTCCACTCTAGCCTCTCCTCACTCCCAACCATTCCTCTCACCCCTCCTCCGCCTCCCGTTCTCCCCTTCCCCTGGCCCCCTTCCCCAGACCTCTCGCACCCTCTCTACTATTCCAGCAGTCATTACTTCTAAATTCGGTCGAAATGATCAAGAAATAATGTGTTAGTAATCTTTTTATGTTTCTATATTGTTTGTTGCTGTCCAATTTATTATATATATATATATATATATATATATATATATATATATATATATATATATATGAGTAATAAAATGTTTTTTGGTAGTTGTGTCCATCCAAAAACCTATCTTAACCGGTAGATTACCTTAAAAAAATATATATATATATATATATATATCTTCGAAATGACACGCTCTTCGGCGACCACACAAATATATAAAAACACTGATGTAGAGTTTTACAATATATAGAGACAAAAAGAAAGGACACTGTATATATGGGGGGATGTGGGGGCAGAAACCTTCGCCAGACGAATACTTGGAAAAAGTATCGTATCCACAAGAGATGTCAACTGAAAGTTTTGTTTTGCGGTACCCTGAACACGGCAATTTTGGCCATTAGTGAAGGAATCATATTAATTGGTTTTTGCGCGTGCGATAAAAAACTTGATAACTATCAATTCAGAATAAAAAGAAATGTCACTTTTTACCCCAGAAAAATCGTCATTTGTATATTTAATCGACATCCTAGAATTGATATTTATCTTTCATAAATAGTATTCAATTTAAAATTGGAGATAAATTACGATTTTTTAATTACACGTATTTACTTCAAACTAGGTGCTTGTTAAATGGTATTATTATTCTGCTCATTCAATATTTAAGTGAGGCACAAAATGGGTGGCGTTTGCGCTATAAAATACTAAACAAATTGAAATTGTTAAAAAAATTCTCTTAGATTGTTGTTTCAGACATTCCTATATGATTTAACCAAAATGATACTTCAGTGCGTGTATGCAGTGAGTTCTTCTATGAGTGATCGGCGAAAGAAAAACTAAATACTCTGCCTTTTTAAAAACTTTTTCAGGCTGAAATCAGTCCAATACGCAATAGCCTCGGTGTTTATTTTATTTTAGTGCCCTGCAACCCACCGCTGGGGTGTGTGGCAGGGGGTGAATACACTTTAGAATAATTTGAATCGAACGTGACCATACCGCGGTCAGAAAATGTTATAATGATCCCCTATCGTTCGTGGAAAGTATTACATCTTAAATTCATCTTCTCTACACTTAATCTCTCTACTGTTATTGGAATTATCTCTTCTTCCATGGTACGATGGAAATTACGTTGTTGCATTCCGGGAGAGTCATTACATCATCGTCAAATCATAGCTTTGTGCCGAGTAATGCAACAAAGTATTACGTATCTTCCTGTGAGGAGACACGTTAAAGTATTAGTTTACTTTTGAGTCGTTCGTTTAATGTCTTTGAAATTTAGAATATATATTTTCTTTTCTATGATCTCTTCCTGAGATGACACTAAGGTGATATTCCTTCGCCCCATGTAACAGGGCGCTCGGTTTTATTCAGAGCCGGGGAGGGCACGCCAAGTATTCAAATTATTAGGCACGGCAATCGTGGTGAGTTAACATCCGGTCATGAATGCCCTCATTTAATGAGAATTAATTAAAGGGAATTTGTAATTGCACCATTTGCATGTGCAGATGTTCGTAAAATCGATGGAGGGGAGCGACCCTGCTTTAGCTTTGCCCTGCAGCAAAAACCGACACACATCTCGGTCTTTTTCCCCCATCCCTGAGATGGATGCGATTTTTCGAGAAGGTTAAAAGACTTGGGGTGTGAGTGCGGGAGGAGTGGGGGTGTAAGGGGGTGGAGGAGGTTGTGGGAATCGGTGAGATTGTTTGGGGAAGGGGGTGAGAGGGAGGGAGGGGAATCTGGTGCTGGGGGGGGGAATTTCCTTCATTTTTATGCAAATCAAGCGAGGGGTGACTCAATCCCATCCCAAAGGATTATCGGAAAATGAGAGAAAGGCATGGTATGGGAGGGAACATATCACATACTCCGGTCATGTAATTACCCTGTAGAGCATCTTCTTGCAAATTCAGGGAGGGCGAACGGGGAAGGGAAATGGAACTGGATGGGGCAAGAGCATCTCTCGGCGGGAGTGGGACCGCTCTTCTTCCTGAAGCCTGAAATCATTCCGTGACCGGCGCAAAAAAATTGCCAAAATCCGGAGAGGACTTTTATTCGCAACGTAGGCAGCGCATCAGGGGGCCGCGACGTGTGTGGCCGCGGACGATTGCTTCGTCCTCCTTCCCCTCTCGGGATGGTCCGCTGCCGCGGCGACCCGCCCTTGAGAGCGCGTAGCGTGCAACACACACGCATCCGGCGAGAGAGACGAATTATCGGGCGGGGTGTTGCATCCATCCGCGTGTTCTGCCGTGTGATACACCGGCCAAGTAATGGCGTGGGTCCGAGCGTCCGAGTAACTGCTGGTTACTCGATGTGGCCCACGGTGATAACTGGTGACTCGCCGTGGACTACGGACCAGTGGTTGATGCCGAACCCCCCCACTTTCTGCCTGAAGAGGGATGTTGATAACGACGACGGGTGACTGATTTGATCCCGAAGAAGCCAGTCTGGGAATCGAGATCAGAGAGGAAGGTTGGGATGGGCCCCTCCTTCTGGTTGGAAGCGCCAAGCAGTGTCAAGGGGATATAGTACACATTGTTACAGGGTTCGTCCGGAAAATAAGTGTACTGAGCTCAGGAAAAAAAATGTATTACACTTTTACATATCTTAAGCTAATATTCCTCAAAATAGGACCCTTGTGAGTCGATACACTTGTTCCAGCGGCGTTCCCATTCCTGGAACGCTCCCGCGAAGGCATCATCGGGAACCTCTCGAAGACTCGTCGTCGACCTCTTCTCTGCCCTCCACGAACATCTTGTGCCACCGAAAGATCATGTTTCTGGACATGGCTGACTCCCCGTAAGCCTGGTTAATCTACCGACAGTTTCGGTAGACGATTTCCCAAGCTTTACCGCAAATTTGATGGAATAACGCTGCTCCAAAAACTTCGGCATCGCATTCCGTGACGTGGGTCGAGCGTGGAGGTTCGCGTTAACAGAGCTCCTCACTACACCACAGCTCAGAGCCGACTGCCTTTTTCACTTGTCACTTTTTTGTCACTTTCCAACATACCCCCCTCCAATCGCAGCCCGTCAGAGCGGTGCTGGGCGCCCCTGGCGTGGCGCGCAGGAGTCAGTACACTTATTTTCCGGACGAACCCTGTATAAACCCTGTTTCTGCCATGTCTACATTAAATTTGGGTTAAATCGGGACCGCCGTTGTACTTCTCTTTGGTTCTTTCTCTTCCCCCATTTCTATCAACAAACTTCTCTCCACGTCATAACCCACCAAACTAAAAGCCCCCGTTTACCCTCGAGGTAGCCACTCGACTCGCGGGGCACTTTCTCGTGTCGCCAATATCCCCTCGAAGACGCGGGGATACGACAGGGGGAGTACAATTCCCCAAACCCTCCTTACCGCCTCACTCCCCCGGGGCCATCGCGACCCCCTCTCACCCTGGAGGCGATCAGGGTTTATTATTTTCTTTATCTTGATCGCCCGCGGTTTGCCCTCCCCGCACCGCATCCTCCAAAACGTGACACTGACGCGAGGCTCGACGACAGGGCGGGGCTTGCATTAGCAAAAAGTGTTGGTGGAGGATTGTTCCAGGGAAAATGTTGGGGGCAAACATTTTGTCGAAGGATAACCTTGTTTTTTAGGGAGATTACGTATTAAAATAGCGCGCGTTCTCCTTAAGCGTCTAAACCTGCCAGCATCCGGGATACAGCGTCAGACGCCTAGGAATTGCATAGCCGGCGTTTTAAGGTGCTGTTTCATCGTGAAGTTGAGTTTCGTAAGATGGTTGACGGATATTACCAGGGGTTGATCAATAAATATATAATTTACTGAATGCAATGAAAAAAACTGTCAACTGATTTATATTTGCATGAAACTTAGGGATAATAGCGATAAAATCGTACATACATGTATACATATTATCCAAGTGCTATTTCATGACCTGTCGCAATAGCACATCGATTTCAACTACAAAAAGATTTTACCTTCCGTGCAGAAAGATGAAAGGACCCTTCTTTACTGCGCATAAATTCGTGAATGCTATTGTGTGTGTGTATATATATTATTATTATTTATCAGGTAATCTACCAGTTAAGGTAGGTTAGGAGCGGAATATTAATGAGGAACTTTTCACCGGAGAGAGGAGAGCGGAGGAAATGTTGAGGATGAGGGCGTTACATAATTATTATTACAAGGTAATATAACAGTTAGGGTAGGTTTTTGGATGAACACAGATAATAAATAAAAATTTTGTGACTCCTAAAAAAAACACAAAATACAGCATCCAGCATCCTATTTTACATCATGTCCCTCTTCATCACCGAGTACTTTCTTCCTCCCTTCATCCCGTCCAACATCCCTGCTCTGTTCCTTCCCTTTCCTCGTTTTCCTAACATTCTACCCTCTATCACAGTCTTAAACATCCCACTGCCGGTCAACACCCCCTTCAGCCACTTTTCCTGCCTCCATAGGATTCCTCCCAACAAACCCCTCTCTTCGCCCACCATACCAAGTACTTCCTCATTTGTTTTCTTCTCTGTCCATTTCACCTTCTCCATTCTTCTCCACACCCACATTTCAAAAGCCTCCAGTCTTCGTCTATCCTCCTGCTTCAATGACCACAATTCCGCGCCGTACAAAGCTACGCTCCATATCAAAGTTTTTACGAGTCTTTTCTTAACATCCTTACTCAACTTTCCTGTCATGAACTCCCTCCTCCTTTTGAAAGCCTCTTTGCCTAGCGCAATTTTTGATCATTTCCTCTTCATGCAAGTTGAACAGCAACGGTGTAAATGGGCAACCCTGCCTTTCACCTCTTCCTAACACTGCCCAACCGGACTCCCCGTTCCCCACTCGCACCTGAGCAGTCTGAGACATGTGCAAGTTGCGGATTAGCCTCCTTTCCCTCCAATCTATTCCTATTTTCTGCAATATACTCATTAGTTTTTCCCAAATCACTCTATCAAACGCTTTTTCGAAATCTACGAAACAGGCAAATATCTCCTGGTTGTATTCTATATTCCTCTCGATTAATAATCTCATTACGGCAATGGCATCACGCGTACCTCTCCCCTTCCTAAACCCAAACTAATCATCCCCTAAATAATCATTTGAACTACTCTCTATCCTTTTTTTATGATCCTGAGAACAACTTTAGCTGCGTGGGATGTCAAACTTATCGTCCTGTAGTCCTCACATGATGTAGCCTTTACCTTTTTCGGAATAGGAACTAAAACTGATCTCACAAAGTCTTCCGGCCAGATTCCTTCCTCATAAATACTACGAATCAGCCCATATAGCCTCTTCCTCCCACATTTTCCTAAACATTTTAAAAGTTCCGCGGGAATGTTATCCACCCCCAAGGCCTTATTTAGTTTCATCTCCCTTAATGCCCTTTCTATCTCATTGTCTAGTATGCCTGGACCTAAGCTGTCTTCCTCTACGTTGTATTCTTTTTCAATGTCTGACTTTGTTGGTCTAAGTTCTTTACTATACAGTTCTTCTAAATACTCCTTTCATCTCTCTTGGATCTTTCCTGTGTCAACTATTTTCTTACCAGCCTTATCTCTAACTGTTAGCATAGATCTCCCTTTCTTACTTCCAGAAAAAGATTTAACTTTGCTATACAGCGCCCCAATTTCACCCTTCCTCTGCAGACTTTCCATATCCTCGCACTGCGTCTTCCACCATGCTTCTTTTGCTTTATTTGGTGCCGGCCTCAATTTATTGTTTGATTCTTTGTACTTCATTTTGCCTAACACTTTATTTACATTCTTCCATTTTCTCCGCTCCTCCATCTTTCATCAACTCATCCGTGGTCCATGGTTTCCTATTCCTTTTAGCGTTAATGGTTCCAATAGTGTTTTTTGTGGCTTTCGATAACCGTTTCTTTATACTTTCCCATTTTTTTTATAGTACTTAGCTCTTTGTCATCCTCCATGATTTCCTCCACTGCTTGTTTGTACTCCTTCCTTTTCAAACCATTTAATGCTTTAATATTCCATCTTCTAACCCGCCGCCCCTGCCTCATCTTTTTGAAACGAACGCTGCATTCATAACAACTAAATTGTGGTCAGAGTTCGCATCCGCTCCCGGGAAGCTGTGCGAATTTATCACACTGTTCCTAAACCAGTGTCTAACTAGTCTAACTAGAATGTAATCCAGCTGATATCTTCCTGAGTCACCTGGCATTTTCCATGTATACCTGTGTCTTTTGTGGTGTCTATTCCAAGTGTTGGTGATGACTTACCCCTGTCTCCCGCAGAACTCAACTGCTTTCTCCCCGCGGTCATTCCTCGTGCCTAAACCGTAGTCCCCCACCTCATCACCATCTCTTCCTTCGCCTACCGTCGCATTCCAATCCCCCATCACTATCAAATGTTTCCCTGCAGGAACACACGCGATCATCATATATATATATATATATATATATATATATATATATATATATATATATATCAACCACTTAATTACAAACTTAGTGACCTGTATACATTAATATTTGTACATAAAGTCCCCCCCCGCAGTTTACAGCGTAATTCGGGTTCCCTCTACAGCTTTATTATTTAAGAGCATCGACCTGGGAAGTCGAACATCCGTGGTTCAAGTCCTGGTCAAGGAAACACTTTTGCGCTGGTTATCTGTTCGATTCCACCTTCCCCACCTCTCCTGTGTTCGTCTTTAATATGCGTTCCTATCCCTTTTCCTTATGTCTATATTCTAGTGAATAAATATATATTCGCCATTTGGTGAGTTTTCGTGTTTGAATGAATATGACTTATAATTTTGTTACTTATTTTATGTATTTATGTATATTTGTATATACTTAAATCTTTCTTTAATCTATAATTTTTTATCCAAAAGGTAATTAATTGAATGTTTTAATTCGCGCTTTTGGAAAAATGAATAAAGCTCAGTCATTTTCGCAGACAATAGTTTAGCAATCTACCAAAATCACCGCAATATTAAATTACGAATATGATTAGATTGCCATATGCGCTTGAGAGTTATGTGATATGACAAATAAAAGTCATAAATTGGAACATGAATTAGAAGACGAGATAACTTGAAAATAGAAAATTTATATTAGAAATTTTTCATCACAAATGAAATTATAATCAATAGTTATTAATTCAGTCCACAAATGACCAGTTGAAATATTAACAAATTTTAACGTAGCTATGTAGGAACCAAACAGAAATTGTTTTCGCAAATTTAATTTCGAAATGTATGTATACCAATGTGTTACAAAAAGCTGAACAAAATTTACTATGGGTGGTATTTTTCCCTCTAGGAAGCGTGAACCGCTTACAGATGTAGAACAGGGATTTTCTAACATAGCTCCAAGTTCAAAACTGGATTTTGAAGTTGGTTCCACATTGCAAATTTGCGTTCAATCATAGTATAGCAAATTACGACAAAGAGATGATTTATTGTCGCCATAGTATTTTCCCCTACCGCGTCCTCCGCCGACAGAGGGCCTCCGTTACGCCAGCTGACCTCGAGGAGGCCAATTATTTGAAGGGTGAACGGAGGTGGGGTCACGATGATCGCACCAGGGGCTCTGGGGGTGTCGGGGGGGGTGGATACCCCGCATGGGAGCGTCTCACCTTTCGCCCTCCCGTGAGACGCGAGGAACCCAAGCCGCGGGCGCCGGCTCGCGGCGGCCTTCTGCGCTCTTTGGGGAGTCGACCGACGACTGCGGAGGTCCCACCGCGACATCCGCCGCCGATGCCGCGGCCAGCGGTCCTCGCTCTCCGTGCCCTCGGCGGAGGAGCGAGGGGTGTGCGCGGTGTGGGGGATTGGGACGGGGGAGGAGGAGTGTTCTGGGACGAGGGATCGAGCCCACGACGCAGCCGGCCATCTCGGGTTCCGAGTGCGACAATTGACAAACGACTCGCGTGCACACACCATCTCGCGGTCAGTCCTCATTTCCCGCCCCACGTTGCGTGACCAGCTGCCATGAGCTGCAGAAGGTGCCTTGGAGATCTTCCTCTTGTTGTTCTAGTTTTCCCGGGTAAATTACACTCTTTCCAGAGATTTTGCTCCTCCCGGCATCCATCCTGGGGTCCATCTACGTTCAGGGATATCCAACTACTCGTACAGAGAAACACCGTCTTCGTCGATGTGAATAATATAAGACATTGACTTATAATTAGAAGCACCACGTTCGAAACGGCAAGGACGTTTGAATGGTAAGCCTCTTCACGTGGAAAATTGATTGTTGCGACCTTTCCCTAACTCTCACTTCTGCAATTACATTACTTTATATTTTTGTGAACATTCTAGAGCATTAACGAAATGTAAAAAATGGGTGGACCATGAATGGTTGTATCACTCGATTCATATATAAGTGCTAGTACGTACCTTTAAATTGTTTGCATTATCAAATGTTTGCAATGGTACCTAAGACCTAAATATATAAAATAATATCCAGGTATCATCTTGCCTGAATGGTTCCGAATGATATTGTGATCAATCTTTTAAGTACATGACTGTTTTAGGTATATTGTATCACTATATTTATTTGGGAATTCAGAAGTATTGTGAAGTGAAGAGTACTGAACCCTAAATATTATATTTCCAAATATTCCATTGAATTTGCTGGAAATAATCTCGATTTACATATTAATTTAACCAATTTTATTTAATTTTACTTCAAAATAAATTTTCCTTAAAATGAGAAAGGAATACTAAATTTTACCAAAATCCTGAATTACAGTCCACCATTATTTAATTCCGCATGCGTTATGCGTTTATCCTGTCCAAAATGCCCATTCTCTTCCCCACCGATCTACAGTATTACACCAGCGACCATTCCATTGCCACCCATTCTGCCCTAAAACCCCTTGGCCAGTCTGCTTTGAAATTTTTCCTCCTCTACTCCCTTACTGCTACAAGATATTTTATGCCCAATGATTAAAAAAAAATATTTCCCATTGATTAATCCGAGAAATATGACAGTCATAGCATCAATTACATATTTTGTTTGGTCTGTTTAATAGGAGCATTGTGAATTCTGACCATAATCCTCATACATATTGACCCTATTTCAAACCAACTTCTTATTGGCATCCTCCTTTTATCGCCTATGCCGATATTTGCTATGATACCTGTATTTTTATTGATTGCCTAAACATTTTTTGTGCAAATGTATGCTGATATACTGTTAATTAATTAATTTGGCCTCAATTGTTATGAGCCCAACTCTGTTATATTTTCTCTTTGGTCTTCCGTTGTCATTTCTTATCCTCTTGTTTTCATTAATTTTCACTGGTCAATATTTACGACTACACTATCGGCAACAGAAGTATTTAATGGTGACAATTATGGCTAGGATATTGACGCGTTAGCGTGTAATGACATCATCGAAGTGTGAGATTTTCTTGGGTCGTAGATGCCCATTTAAAATATCGCAAATGCGTGCTGGATGAGTGGAGATGACTGGAGCGTTGTGACTCATTGTCGCCGCAGGATTCTGCGGGCGGCGTCTGGATTTGAAAAGGGCACGACGACTGTGAGGAGGGAGGGAGGAGGGGGCGGTGGGGACGGGCGATGGGGGGGGGGAGGGTCTCATGGCACTCGTGAGCGCTCCATTCCTCTGGCGTTGTGCATGCAATGGCGCATGGAATTCGGGCGACGAAAGGACGCAACTCATTTCAGACTTTCTTTCTCAGCGTCCAAGCTGCACGAGACATGAGGCTCGGGCCTTCAAAGCTGTGGCATCCAAAGAATTTTTTTAAATTTGCTTATAGTTAATCGAATTCACTTTAGCTCTCGAGGAATAAGGTACTCCTGAGCTGCTTTAACCATTCATTAGTGACACCTTTCCCATGCCCATTTTTCCGCTCACAAGTTGATGAATATCACTCTTAGGAATACCAAGTGTATCATAAACCATGCGAACACTTAATCTGCAATCCCTGTCCTGTTCACTCTTGCAAAGATTTTCTAGGTCCAAGGGCGTCCTATACGTTTGGCGTCTTCAACATCTACTCTACCCTCCTCCTGAAACAGCTTGTGCCACTCAAAAACACCCTACTGTTCCTACTCACATTGGTCACTTGGATCATACATATAAAATTCGGGAAATGGATGCCATAACTAGCAGACTCAAGGACTCCTTCCCACGGACAATACGGGATAGCAACTGCAGGGTTATAGATAGCATAAATTCCACTTGCCACCCTCAGCGTCTAGGGAATAATTAGTTCTATTTAAATGCATGCTCTTTCACTAACCTCGTGTGTTTTGTTATCATAAACCATTCCTTCCGAATGACCTCATTCGTGTTCTGCTAATCTCTTTTTAAGTCTCCCTTTCAATCCCTCGTCCTTCTCCGCGGGGGGAAATTCCTGCTACCTGCAACGTTGGATCGTATTCCCGGCCTTTCACTGTCTCCTCGGGGGGTAGAGTTTTTTGTGTTGCATGTTCATGTGGTGGTGGATTTTCGCCTTCTTGCTTGTTGTGTCCTGGCTTGCGTGTTGTTGGATGGCACTAGTGTTGCAGCCTGGGGTGCAGTTGTTTGTTGGTCTATGGTACATGTGTTTGCATGAGTGTTGGATGAAGGGATTTTCGCATGCGTGTGTGCGTTGCTGTGTGTGTAATTTTCCATGTTGTTGTTTTGCATGTGGTATTGTTCCTTTTTACCGTTGGTGACCTCACACCCCCACCACACGCCCTTGCGGCGGCTTTCGGGGTATTATGTAAATGTACCGATCTACCCATGGCGTTTTATCACCATAAGCTGCCTTGAGCATGCCATGAGTCTCTTTCCCAGTTTTGCCCAGTTTCTCGCAATAGTTGATGGCGTAACGCTGTTCAAATAACCTGTTCATGACGGAGCGTAACGATGCCACATTATTGAGGTTTAGCAAACGAATAATCCGCTCTCCGTAAAGGCTGGGTGCCAACTGCCACTAGCCTCCAACCTTTCCGGAGACACCCTTCCCTCGAACCCAGCCAGAGAAACCACCACCACTTCGTCCGTCCATCTGGGAAAAAATAAGTCATACTACCTTTGGGACAAACCTTGTAAAGTTCATGCCAAATTGAATCATTCCCGTCTTTGGTAACTACAAAGAACTATGTTGGAGCTGATAGTTCTAATGGTTATCCCGCAATCACTCGAGCTGCATATCCTCCCGGGAAAAACGCGCACAAAACAACGAATTAAATTATGGTCAATCAAGTTTGGAGGGCTTGAGTAATCCGCTGCACTGCACTGCAATGATGGTAACATCTCTCTCTCTCTCTCTCTCTCTGGCTGCAGAGGGCACGTGCCTCGCTGGCCGTCGCCGCTCTCTTGGTTTGTTGCCGCACCACGCGTCAGGAATTGTAGCGGCGTAGGTCAAAGGTGAGAGGTCTGGGCAGGGAGATGGGTGAAGAGGCTGAGTGGGGAAGGGGGAGGTCGCCGTGCGAGGGGAGGAGGGAGAGGGGTGAGGGTGATTCATCGGCACGTTAGGCCGCAAAAAATCTCAATAAAATATCCTAGGATTCGGGGAAATAAGAGTGACGTCAGGGATGATTACTCTCGAGCACGCAATGACCCTAAGGGTATTTTTTGTGACCCCGTCAAGATTTGTCAATGAGGTTTCAAACGAGGGAGCTATCAATTTCAACCAATCAATGAGCAATTATTCCAAATGCTTTCAATCACATATGTGACATCAAGTAGGTTAAAAGAACTATTCATTCCTTGTTTTTATGTACTCACGTTAAGAATGTTGTTTTACAGTCATGAGATTTTGAATTATTTGATTATTAAATAAATTACATTTATAAATTATATTCAGACCCTTCAAACTGTAAAATATTATTAGAGTAGAAAATATTTCTAGGGAAAAAGACAAAGTAAAAAACACTATTTTCCAGACTATCGCCACTCTTTCTCCTCAAAACAAATTACATTGTTTTCACCACGCATCTACGTTGATTGCATACCCAAAAGAAGTTTTTCTTTAACTTTGAGAATTCCTTTACAAACAAATTTAAATATTAATTGAAAAATCGAAGTTAATTCAGCCTCCAGCTCTCCAGGAAAGGTTCTTCACCGTGCAAATATCTACCAGTGGCATGCGATGTTTAAAAGATTTTTCACGAGCTTCCCGTTTTTGAAAGCAATGAAAGAAACTGGAAGCGTTCTTGAAAAGGTGGGGACCAAACAATCCTTCCTCAGTGAGTTTGAGTCACTTCTGAGAGATTGTGTGGGTAGAGAAAAACTGTTTCCAGTTCAGCAATGAATTTTGCAGGCAAATGGAAGGCTTAGTAATGGGATCCCCGTTATCCCAACTCATTGCTGATTTATTAATCAGTAATTTCGTAGAAAAATATTCAACAGTACCGCGGCAGTGCCAAATTTATTCACTGTTGGTTTCTTCAGGCAGACGATATTGTTGCATAATGGACGGGTAATCAGATAATTTTGCGGTCAAAAAACGGTGCGAAGGCTCACATGGTGTGATCACTAAATCTACGTAATACCCTGCAAGCCACCGGGAAGATGCATGGCTGGAGATGCATCCACACCAGACATGCACAGCCCACGAACAAAGTCATGATTGAGAGCACGTGATGATGGCGAACACTTTAAATTTCCAAATAATGAAATCAACTTCACATTCGAGAAATCAATAAATAACGGGAAACTTAACGTTATGGATATTACAGTGACTAAAACGGCAAAGTGTTTTGAATACGCAATCTTCCGAAGAAGGACCACTCTACAGACCATATCATCCCTTTCTTCGCCGTCCTTCAAATGTCTCAGAAGTTGCCCTCTTTTCATTTCTTGTTTAATAAACTGCTATATCAGAAAATATGATTTAAGTCAAATGATAAAAATAATAAATGAGCTATATAAAAAACAATCCCTTAGAGAAACTGATCTTCTTTTTAAATTTTTAAGAACGGAGGAGGGAGGTTATCAGTGGTTTAAACTACCATATTATAGTGATATGTTGCAAAAGACAGCCAAATTCTTCCCTAGGGAGCAATTCAGAGTAGTATATTGTAGTAAAAAACATGAAAAGTGAAGAGTCAGGCGTTATGTTGTGGAATCGAGACATAATAAGAACTTCGTTGCAAATTTTCACCGTTAAAACTTTATTTCCGACCATGGTTTCGATACACTGTATCATCATCAGGTCAACAGGTCAACATCACCTGATGATGATACAGTGTATCGAAACCATGGTCGGAAATAAAGTTTTAACTGTGGAAATTTGCAACGAAGTTCTTAAAAAACATGAAATCCATTTTCAACATAAGGAAAGATAAAGTGGATAAGATATGCAGAACAGGCACATGCAAGTTAAAGTGTATCGGTTGCAGGGCGATCTATAAAGACCATGGAAATGAAAAGACCATAGGAAAATGGCGAGAAAATACATAAAGAATAGTATAATGCGGGAGTTTACGAGTTTAGAGTTTGACCCGGGGGAATGAACTCCAAGCGCACAATACCTCTACAATCGAAGAAACAAATGAGCAATGTCTTGATTTTTAATTTCACTTGGCGAGCTTTTTTTGAACGAGGAGAGCCAGCTGTCGAAGCGAAACGAAGAAGCAATCAAGCCATTGGCTTCAATCAGTCTTTAGTGAATGTAACACCTAGGTCTTTTACCGTATCAACTACTTCTAGGTCAACTCCAGCTAATTTGTAAGCAAGTCCTGCTGATCTTTTAAATAAATTTACCGCCGAACATTTATTTTAATATAATAACAATCCCCAGTCAGAACACTATTAATATATGCAATCTAAATCCTGTACTAGAATAAAACGATCCTCATCCCCAGATATCTCCCGATAGATCACCGTGTCATCCGCGAACATCCTAATTTTACTTTTCCCTTCGCGGTCCTAATCCTTAACAAAAATCAAGAAAAGCAACGGCCCGATTACACTTGCCTGAGGTACCCCCGAGGTAACTCGTACGCTGTCCGAACTAGCACCATCAAGGAAATTAGCGCCATCAAATATTTTGTATCCCCCAACAAAACACAATCCAGTATCCTACTCTACATCAGACCCCTCTTCATCTCTGAGTACTTTCTTCCTCCCTTCATCCCGTCCAACATCCCTGTTCTGTTTGCCTAACATTCTCCCTCTTTTACAGTCTTCAACATCCCACTGCCGGTCAATACCCCCCTCATCCACTTTTCCTGCCTCCACAGGATTCCTCCCAACAACCCCCTCTCTCCGCCCACCATACCAAGTACTTCCTCATTTGTTATCTTCACTGTCCATTTCACTTTCTCCATTCTTCTCCAAACCCACATTTCAAACACCTACAGTCTACGTCTATCCTCATGCTTCAATGACCACGTTTCCGCACCGTACATAGCTACGCTCCATATCAAAGTTTTTACGAGTGTTTTCTTAATATCCTTACTCCAAGTCCCCTTCATCAACTCCCTCCTCCTTGTGAAAGCCTCTTTGCCCAGCGCAATTCTTCTCCTTACGTCCCTACTACTTTGACCGTGTTGGTCCAAAACACTACCTAGATACGTACTCTGTTCTACCTTCTCTAGCCCTCCTATTTTAATGTTTAGTTTAGCCTTTTTCTCTCTAGGAAATCGCATAACCTTTGTTTTGTTAATATTGATTCTCATCCCATACCTGTCGCACTGAATTTTCAATTTACTCAGCAATACTTGCAACACCTTGGCTGACTGATGAAATCAAGCTTGGTCATCAGCGAACATAACTGATTTTACGAATTCCCCGCCCACTTTCATTCCTACCTCCAGTTCCTCCCATGCCTCTTTAATCATTTCCTACACATATATTTATTAAATTATCGATTATTCTACTGAATATTTTTAATTTTGTTTTTGCAATGGAAATGTAGGGGATAATATTTTGAAATACCTCACTTATGTTCATTCTACATTCAAACAATTCTGCAATACTTTCATAATTGATATGACTGATTCATTGATCTGTTGAAAGCGGTTTTGAACAAAAAATATTACCTGCTTACTTTCGGTAAATTTTACATAAAAACCTGTCCTTCCTAAGATAGCATACTATTTTATCAAAACATTTTCAGGGATGTTTTTATGAAGTTCCGGTTGATAATAGAGAAAGGTGTAGATGCAAATGTGAAGGAATATGCTCCATAATTTTCATATCAAGTGATGCTTGCTTCAGAAGTTTGGCTGTGGCTAATACTAAGCACGCTGAACTTGGAAATTGCTTTTTTGATCATTTAAACTTCTCAGTACAGGAGGAAAACTATATTGACCAGCTAGAGGAAACTAAGTGCGAATATTTCCTTACCTGCAATCATCCCAAATTAGCTATCGAAGGAAAACTTAGCGGTAACATTGCATGTTTCATTCTGAATACCGACACTGGTATTTCAACTCTTATAATATTTTGATACTTAATTTTCAACTATTTAACCCATGATTAATATTTTAATGAGCTCAACGAGAAAAACTTTAAATAATTTCTAATGTCCAGACCTCAGCTCATGCAGATTTTTTTCTCCTTCGACCGTTACGCACAGCATTTTGAAGGGAGAGACTTCCCGGCCTACCGATGGAGAGAATTTATTGAGTGGGTTGAGAGCCTTGAGCGTTGCAGGCGGCTGTTCTGACCTCCCAGCCGGATTCACTGGTGCACTCTTTGGATTGCGGCCAAAGCGATTCCCTCCAGAAAAGCCTCGGAGAGAAAGGAGAGCGACGCCCGATTCGCACCGCGCCCTTCAAGGATGGAACGAACACTGTTTTGCGAATGTTCGAACGTGGTCGCAGAAAGCTGGAAACGAGGGGAAAGGATCCCATTTATGATATCTCGCAGATTGCGCATTCGGACCCAAGGTCTTCTGCGGCAAGTCGGAACAAGTAAACGGATTTATCAGTCACATTTTTAGATTTGCGAGTCGCAAGTGCTTATTGACATTTAAGAATGCCATTTTCAATGCACTACATTTCTAGTACTTTCGACCCCACACAAGTGGTATGTGGGTTTATTGCAATTCGAGAAATTTCCGTGCTCACATATGTCAGAGCTTCCAATCTAACAGCTATTAATGAGATTCTCAATCATCGCGGTGGATTCTGGATTTACACTGAAAAGAGTAAGTTCGGTCGTAGGGAAAAATGTAGTTGATACTCTTAGAAGTGTGAAGACTAAGCGTTTTCTGCGGAAAAAGGCTAACGTATTCACTTTCTTGGGAATTATTTTTTGAATAAGTAGGCAGATTTCAGGTATTCAATCAAAGAATTTCACTAGAAAAAAATATTGATTGCAACTTGGAGAGAAATGGGTGCAGAAATTTCCACCAAAGTGGCATCGAAATCTTAATTAAGCATTCCTTAAAATAAATTCTCCAAATTCTTAATTGAAAATCAATTCTTGAAGATGGAACTTAGTGCTGCATTATTGAGGAACCCTATGCGCGAAAATTGATCTCCATAAAGCGGGGCGATTCTCATTGTTTGTTTACGTCAGGAAATATAAATATTCTACCTCTGTCGTCCGTAATTCGTAACCATTACCTAAAATGCCCATACGTATGGCGCCATCACGAACTATCGAATCTGGGTCGAAGGTTCGATGATCATAAATTGTGGTGATACAGAGAAAATTTGCGTTTCTAAAGCTTTATTATCAAAGGTAAAAGAAATGTTACATGATGGTTCCTCGGGCCTTTGATGGAGCATGGTGATCGGGAATTGAAAGGGCAAAAAAATGATTATGGAAATGAAAAAGTAGGTAAAAAGTCTTACCCAAGAAGCATATATTTTGCAAGTACTGTCCAGGATGAGGTTGAGATGAATAAAAAAATAGGGATGGAGAAATAGGAACTAGGAAATAGGGACTTTGGCAATCAATTTTGCAAACATCCATCGCATTCATTAAAATTTATTGTACGAGAATAGAAAGGAATTGAATTTTAACTCAACCAGGAATAAATTTCAACTTTTGGGTTTAAAGTTTTCTTTCCTCACAAAACTTGAACATAGGATGTAGCTTTTTGATATGTACTTGCATGAAAATGAAAATATTAAGAAAATAGCTTTCATTTGGCCTGCAATATGGCATCGAGTATCCTTCAACTCATTACATTTAGAGCACAATACCCCGTAAGCCGCCACGAGGGTGTGTCGCAGAGAGTATTAGAATACCGGCCGTACATGCACAATATTAGTTCATGCACGCATTTCGATAAATATTTGCACTTTGCACGAACAATCGAACACGTAGCTACTTACATGTATGCACAGGCTACTCCAAAATTGGTGTGCTCGACTAAACCATTAAAATATGGTCTTAATGTGAAAATATTCGGGTGCTTGGTTTCGGTGTTGCTATGATATACGTTGATCCGTGGCAATTCATCCTGGAGACGACGTCAGTCATTGAATCGTCGGTGCTCTGCAATGCTACCCGGTGGGGATCCATAGAAATCTTCATGAATGCCGTTCACCAGGAAATCCTTAAATCCTGTTTTAAGGGTTCTGATGACTGAGACTATTCAGGAAAAGGATATGAACGTTTCAGTGGACAATTAGATAATTCGAGGATAGGATAGGCATTCCCGGATGTTTATATATGAGGTTCTGCGGGAAATCATGGAAAACTCCAAAATAGATACCCTAACTAGCGTTTTAAAACTGTATTAGATAGTTAATTAAAAATTGGCAATTTCCCACAATATAGTTCAATTAAATTTTATTTTTTGGAAAATTGACAACTTTTAATCAATCATGATATTCCACATCACATCACGCCTGGAACGGAATTTTGGTCAGAAAGAGCAAAATAACATGCGATAGAAGAGGGTAATTTCCTTCCAAAAGCGTCTGCTGAACTCGAGTTTGTACTCTCACATGGACTAATATCGCCGATTGCTTCTTTGGAGGAAGGGGGAGGGGTAAAAGCAGAGGCAAAGCGGCGACGGAAGACTAATATTCCCTCCGAAAGTAATTGGTAAGAATATTTGATCGCAAATGGCCTTGCCTTATTCCTTATATTTCACGGATTGATTTGCAAGGATTTCTCCTATGCCAGGGACCCGCCGTCATTATCACACGGAAATATAAAAAAAACATTAAAATAGAAAAAACGCACGTTGACGCTTGAAGTTACTCAATCACTCGGGCATGTTCAGAAACACTGACCATTGTGAATCACAACTACTCCTACACCTAAGGCTTACAAGAATTTCTCCTATGCCCGGGATTTATGGGTGTATTCATATATTATACGCATAGAGAATCACGCGTTCCTCTGATATCCCTAATTGCCAAACGAAGTGGATTCACTGTGACGTGATTTCATTTTCAAAACTATCTCCAACACTTGAGACTTGAAGCTCGCAAGTTATTGCAGCCTCCAACTGTTGAACTTTCACCCTCCAGGACACACTTCAGCACGAGGATCATAAAAATATATCCGCTCCGTCCGGCGGACCGGGCCCCATAAATGAAGAAATCACTCTTGGCTCACTTACATGTTTTCCTCTTCAAACTTTCTCCTTCATATTTTTTCACTCATTCGCGGATGAGAATGAAGTGCTCGGTGTCATTCTATCTAGCCGAGGTTTCCTCGCCACTGAGGAAGAGGCAAAGGGCAACAACAATTCTCCAGGATAAATCCTGGAATACATTTTAGAGGTTTGAAACCTATTGAAATCATTTACGGAAGAAACTATTTGTAACCGAACAAAGGAAAAAGTATTGTTCCTCAAAAAAAACTTACTCTCTCGAGAGTCAGAGTGAGGATCGTCAGAGGATTCTAGTGTACGAGAACGTAATCGAAATAATATTTGGCGTGGGCATTTTGCTGTCTTGGACCTCTGCTGAAATCGCGTCTGGGAATGACAAGGGCGTTTTCTGGTAGATAAAGTCGGTGCTCTTCCAGGAACACCTCGTTTCATTTACAAAGAAGGATGTGCCTCATGTTACTTTGTGTCTATGGAAGTATTTTGAAACACCTCCTTCTTAAAATTAAAAATCTGCTTGCCCTGCCTGGGACATTCTTTTAGAAGTCGGGCGTGATCGTTTGCCATGTCGAAGTGGCGCTGCAGCCGGCCGGCGAATGACGCGCTTGATCCCTTTCATTCCGGAGAAACAAATGTCAAAGCCATGTGAAAAAAATTCATTGGTTTATCTTCCCTTATAATAAGCCTTCAATTTACAATCCCTCCAAATAATATATTTTCACGCTTTATGTAAAATACGCATGGATATTAATACTTATTGTCATTCCGATTGCGATTACTTCCCTTGCATTCACTTGACAAAAAATAGGATGAGAACAATGAATGATATTTCCATTGGCGAGACGTCAGAATGAAATTCTTTTCATTGAATTAGTACTTTCGGTCCCTCGCCGATCGTCGCCACGGAATTTTCCATTACGGTTGTCACCGCTCCAATTCTAGGACATTCCGATGAGGCCGTCCCCCCCCACCCCTTCCCTCCCCCTCCCCACTGCCTCGACGACCCCTTTTCAGACCATCTCCGTCCGCGAATCCCGCCCGCCCTCCGAATTCCCCCGCGACGACACCGCCGCTCCACGGGGCCATATGGCCTTTCTCGAGTCGGCCCAGGTTAACTCCCTTCCCGCTCCCTTCCAATTGGAGCCAATGAGGGCCAATTACGGGGAGGCGACCCCCCCCCCCCCCATCCAACCCACTCACCCACCCTCCCCTGTCCCCCGACCACGCCCAACCCCCGGCGCGTCTTCGCTTGCCTCCTCCCCACCATCCCGCCCCCCGACCTCACTCTCCCCTTCGCCAGAGGACACCACTGCCCAGCCCTAATAAGCAGAGGTTAAAGAGAAACAATTGCTTTCCTTGGCATTGTCACTCTGTTAATCGTGAAGAGAGGAATTTATATTTTTCCTCACCGAATGATTTTATTATATTCTAATGGCACTCTTCATTGAATATTCGTTCTGAATGCTATCACTTTAAAAAAAAGTACCCAGCCATTGGGAAAACAAGTGAACTTAATCTTTTATTGACAATTAGGGATCATAGTCAGGCATCCCTGAGTCGCTTCGCCGACATTTTTATTGATAATCATGTAGATAAAGAATTCAATTAAAGCAAGTACTATCGAACATACAGTAAAATTTATTTTTGAAACGATAAGCATCCATCTCTGGGTTAACACGGTCGAAAAAATATTCTTTTTACGCCAGGGGCTAATAGTTCTCTCCTCATGATCATCATCTCCTAAAGACGGAGCCTTGTTGTCGCAGCCATATCTCTCTCTCTCTCTCATTGCTGTTCTTTCCAAATACTTACATGTTAAGGCTTTCATATTACTTTTTATGTAATCCAGAAACTTCTTTCTTGGCCATCTTCGTATTTTTCCTACTACTTTTCCCTCCGTTATACTTTCCCGAAATTTGCTATGCCGCAAATCAAGTCAAACAAATAAAATTTCCTTTTCTCCATCTATTTCATTGAATTCCTTTCATCTTTAATTTCTCTCGATACTTTTATGTTGCCTCTCTTGTCTATCCACGTCTTTCATACTATACTTTCCCAATTGCACAATTCCGTTGCTTCCAACCAAGACCTCGCCATCATTCCAAATGCACAAGTTTCACATCCGTGAAATAATTTTTTCCAAACAAACATATTTGCAAAAGATTTTCTAATTTCCAATTTCATATGTCTGTTCTTAAACAGATTCTTTTTATTTTCATATCAGGCTGCAATGGCGTCTGACCCCAGTAGGGTGGCCAGTAAGTGATGCTATCACGTTAAAAACACTATTGAGGAAGGCAACAGGAAACCACCTAAAATATCATTCCAAAGATTTAAATGATGGGCAAAACAGAGATTTTGAGTCCTGGTCACTACGGGGTTCGGCCCAATCGGCCGTGTGTCGTGCCCGGCAGCGGGGGAGGCAAGGCTCCCGCGGTCGTCGTCCCACGAAACCCTTGCAAGGGATAACCAGCAGCAGCTGATCCAGGAGAAGAAGACCAAATTAGTTAGAACAGGAACGTGAAATGTTAGGACAATGATGAGGACAGGGAAATTGGAGAATGTGAAGCGAGAAATGGAAAGGTGAAATATCGATATTTTAGGTCTATGCGAGGTGAGATGGAAGGATAGCGGGGATTACTGCAGTGATAAGTATAGAATAATATACAGCGGCGGGGACGAGAGCCAACGAGGGGTTGCCATAGTATTAAATGAAGAGGTAGGGAGAAGCGTAGTCAACATAGAGCAGGTAACGTATAGAATATTACTAGTCGAGATAAAAGCAGAACCGAAGAACTTGGTTATTATTCAGGTTTAGATGCCACCGAGCAACCATAGGATGAAGAGGTCGATAGGGTATACGATCAATTAAAGGACATGATCGCGTGTGTTCCCGCAGGGAAATATTTGATAGTGATGGGGGATTGGAATGCGACGGGAGGCGAAGAAAGAGATGGTGATGAGGTGGGGACTACGTTTAGGCACGAGGAATGACCGCAGGGAAAAAGCAGTTGACTTCTGCCGGAGACAGGGGTTATTCATCACCAACATTTGGTTGAGACACCACAAAAGACGCAGGTATAATGGAAAATGCCAGGTGACTCAGGAAGATATCAGCTAGATTATATTCTGGTTAGGCACCGGTTTAGGAACAGTGTGATAAATTCGCACAGCTTCCTCGTAGCGGATGCAGGCTCCGACCACAATTTAGTTGTTATGAAATGTAGCGTCCGTTTCAAAAAGATAAGGCAGGGGCGGCGAGTTAGAAAATGGAATGTAGAAGAATGAAATGGTTTGAAAAGGAAGGAATACAAACAGGCGGTAGAGGAAATCATCAAGGGTGGTAAAGAGCTAAGTAATATCGAAGAAAAATGGGAAAGCATCATGAAAGGTTTGTCTAAAGCCGAAAAATACACTATTGGAACCGTTGACACTAAAATGACTAGGAAACCATGGATCACGGATGAGATGATTACAAAGATGGATGAGCGGCGAAAATGGAAGAATATAAATACAGAATTAGGCAAAATGAAGTACAAAGAATTGAACAATAAATTGAGGCGGGCAACAAATAAGGCAAAAGACGCATGGTGGAATACGCAGTGCGAGGATATGGAAAGTCTCCAGAGGAAGGGTGAAATCGGTGCGCTGTACAGCAAAGTTAAATCGTTATCGGGAAGTAAGAAAGGAAGAGCTATGGTAACAGTTAGAGATAAGGCAGGTAAGGTAATAGTTGACACAGGAAAGATCCAAGAGAGATGGAAGGAGTATATAGAAGAACTCTACAGTAAAGAACTTAGACCAACAAAGTTAGACATAGAAAAGGAACATGACGTAGAGGAAGATAGCTTAGGTCCAGGCATACTCGACGACGAGATAGAAAGGGCATTAAGGGAGATGAAACTAAATAAGGCCGTGGGGTGGATAATATTCCCGCGGAACTACTGAAATGTATAGGCAAATGTGGGAGGAAGAGGCTATATGGGTTAATTCGTAGTATGTATGAGGAAGGAATCTGGCCGGAAGACTTTGTGAGATCAGTTTTAGTTCCTATTCCGATAAAGGCAAACGCTACGTCATGTGAGGGCTACAGGACGATAAGTTTGATATCCCACGCAGCTAAAGTTGTTCTCAGGATCATAAACAAAAGGAAAGACAGTAGGGCAAATGATTACTTAGGGGATGATCAGTTTGGGTTTAGGAAGGGGAGAGGTACGCCTGATGCCATTGCAGTAATGAGATTATTAATCGAGAGGAATATAGAACACAATCAGGAGGTATTTGCCTGTGTCGTAGATTTCGAAAAAGCGTTTGATAGAGTGAATTGGGAAAAACTAATGAGTATATTGCAGAAAATAGGAATAGATTGGAGGGAAAGAAGGCTAATTCGCAACCTGTACATGTCTCAGACTGCTCATGTGCGAGTGGGGTACGGGGAGTCCGATTGGGCAGTGTTAGGAAGAGGTGTAAGGCAGGGTTGCCCATTATCACCGTTGCTGTTCAACCTGCATGCAGAGGAAATGATTAAAGAGGCATGGGAAGAACTGGAGGTAGGAATGAAAGTGAGCGGAGATTTGGTGAAATCAGTTAGCTTTGCTTATGATCAAGCTTTATTTTGTCAGTCAGCCAAGGGGTTCAAGCATTGCTGAGTGAATTGGAAATTCAGTGCGACAGGCATGGGATGAAAATTAATATTAATAAAACAAAGGTTATGCGATTTTCCAGAAAGAAAAAGGCTAAGCTAAACGTTAAAATAGGAGGGCAAAAACTAGAGCAGGTAGAACAGTTTACGTATCTCGGAAGTGTTTTGGACCAACACGGTCAAAGTAGTAGGGACGTAAGGAGAAGAGTTGCGCTAGGCAAAGAGGCTTTCACAAGGAGGAGGGAGTTGATGACAGGGACGTTGAATAAGGATGTTAAGAAAAGACTCGTATAAACTTTGATATGGAGCGTAGCTACCTCTATGTACGGCGCGGAAACGTGGTCATTGAAGCAGTAGAGACGTAGACTGGAGGCTTTTGAAATGTGGGTGTGGAGAAGAATGGAGAAGTTTAGACACAGAAGAAAACAAATGAGTAAGTACTTGGTATGTTGGGCGAAAAGAGGGATTTGTTGGGAGAAATCTTATGGAGGCAGGAAAAGTGGATGAAGGGGGTATTGACCGGCAGTGGGATGTTGAAGACTGTAATTGAGGGGAAGATGTTAGGCAAACGAGGAAAGGGAAGGAACAGGATAGGAATGTTCTGCGGAATGAAGGGAGGAGGAAAGTACTCAGAGATGAAGAGGGACCTGATGTAGAGTAGGATACTGGATTTTGTATTTTGTTAGGATTCAAAAAATATTAACTTAGTAACTGTGTACTTAGACCAACCTTAACCGGTAGATTACCTAATAATAATAATAATTAGTCTTCTTCGCCAAGGCTATCCTTCTTTTCGCTGCAAGAGGTTTATCTGTTGTCTTTTGTAATTACATTCCCGAGGTAGCTGAACTCTTCTACTTGGCGTATCCTTGATTCCCCTATCATTAAATGTACAGGGTGTTATGCCCAGTTTCAAGACATCTGAGGTTTCTGATTATTTCATATCTGAGGTTTTCTCCACATAAATTTTCATTTTCCATTTGGCCAAAACTGTACACAGGACTATGATAATTGCATTCATATCTTTCGCTGATTCTGCTTGGGTTACGATATCATCTGCAAACCTAATGTAGTTTGTATCCATTTACCTTTATGTCATTAGTTGTCTCCCTCATTTTCCCTGTACTGTCTTCAATGTATAAGTTAAATAGATATGCCGAAAGTGAACATCCTTGTCTAACCCTTTTTCTAATCCCTACTTCTTTCCCACATCCCTTTACTTTGATTAAAGCGGTTCTGGTAGAATTGATATACAGATATACCTGTATGCATACCGTCTTTGTAGTCTATTCTCTAATTTCAAACACTAGTTTCCAATGTACAGCATCGAAGGCTATCTCCAAATCAATGAAAATAACGAAAACTTTCCTGTTCATTTCTAGCCTTTTCTCTAGGATCAAGGGCAATGCCAGGATAACTTCTCTCACTCCTTTACCTTCCCGGAAACCAAGTCGATCTCCTCCTATACATTACTCCGTTTTCTTTTTCATTCTCTTCCCTAATGCATGTAAAATTACCTTGGAAGAATGCGGTAGAATAGCAATTGCTCTGCAATCATTCAATTGTTTTCCGTTTTTGGCATCACAAAATGTTTGCTATTTCCAAGGTCTGCGGGTATCTTCCCATTTCCATAACATTCATTCACTCTTTCTTGAGGACTCTTTCTTAAATTTTATTTCTTAAGGTTTATAATACCTCCACCGTTATATTATTCTCTCCTTTTCTTCTCTACATTTGCCTGTTATCTCATTATTTACTCTCCTGTATTATTCCATTTCCTTCTTTGCTCTTAAATTATACCTTTTCTCAATTAGGTTTATATTTTCCTCAATCAGCGAAGGTTTCCGATCCTCAAGTTCTTCCTACCCAGGACTTTATCCGCCACTTCTACTATTCCCTGTTTCATTCCACTTTACACTTTCTTCCCCCTTTATCGGCTAATTCAATTGATTTCTTTCCAAACTTCATCTTTGTTTCTTCTTCCTTCATTTTTTCCCGTGGCCATTTGTCCTTAACTACTCTTCTACGTAATTTTCTTAAGTTCTACTGTGCAACTCGCCATAGTTAATTTGTGATCACTCTCAACATCCGGACCTGGGCAAGAGTGAATGGATTTTATTTGGTTCCTGAACCGTTGTTGCATGGTGATACGATCAATCTGACACCTTTTTAGTCCCGTTAGTGTTTCTCAAGCGTACCTCTTTCTGAACGGTACCTCCAACAATGCACGAGCTTTCGTATTTGCGATGACCATATGGTGTGTATCGCAGAATTCAAACAGCCGTCAGCCTCCATCATTGATGTTTCCTGGATCGAATTTCCCCATGGTTTCCATATAATTGAGAAACAACATTAAAATCTCCCATTTTATTTATATTATCTTGTTCTCTGTCGTTCTTATCAACTCATTAATATCCTCATATACTCTTGCAATGTCATCATCTTCTGAACATGATGCTGGGAAGTATGCTGTCATAATAACCAAATCGGTGGGTACGCCTCTATTTTTAGTCATCAGTTGTCTTTCATTCACCAGATATGAGTTAGGTATTTGTTTTTCCTCTTAGAATTAGTTCTTCCCCATTCTTTCAACTCCTCTCGCCTCTGCTGCAAATAACTTTGAAATCATAACTATTAAGAACATAACACAACTATGCATAGAACGAAGTTTAAAAGAATTTAATTGAGTAGCATACCATTTTCATTCCTTTTGCCGTTTAGAATTAGTGATAACCTCCTCTCTAAATTAATTTTAGCTACTTTTAGCAACTTGTTTTGAAAACGTGACATATCAACGCTGCACATATTTACGTAGCTCTCTAATGAAATCGATCCCAACCAAGATGCAAGAGTCATTACACTTATCAATGGGAACAGTAATATCTGTTGATGACTGGTTATGGATGGCCTTCGACAGGGCCCCGGGCACCTGGATGTCCTGGTCAATTGTGGAAACCATTCTTAACCTACCTATCGACAGTAGCCTAGAATTTACCAGAAAAGCATTAGCCACGAAGAACGTACCATCAACAAAAGAAGATACTTTGAGGCAAAGGAGAACTATGAACAACAAGTGCAAAATAGCAAGGAAAAAAGCTGGGAGAAATTCTCGAGGCCAAATATTGAGGAAAACCCCTGGGGGTTAATATATAAAATCGCGAGGGAAAAATTTAAAATCCTACCAACATACTCAGGTAAGACCAACGCCAGAGGGGAGCTTCTATTCCTGGACGAAACCATTTCCAACATCATCAACACGCTAGTACCGGATGACACAGCAGAAAATGAAACTGAAGAGCAAAAAGTAATTAGGCGTGAGGCTAACCTCCCTTGTCTGCAAAGTACGGAGATAGATATCACCGATGAGGAAGTTAGAACCGCGATTAAAGAGATGAAAATGAAAAAGGCCCCAGGCTTTGATGGCATAAACGCTGAATTGATCAAAGCAGCAGAGCCGGTTATCCTCAACTATTTAACTAGATTGCTACAGGACTGTTGCAGAAACAAATACTTCCCTGCGGCATGGAAAAAGGGTGTCCTATGCACCATCTTTGAAATCTAAGGAAAGAGACCCCTACTCGGTCCTTTTCTTTTGAACATCTCCATGAACGATTTACTGAATCAGCCCCTTCCTGGAAACTGCAGATGGACAGCCCACGCTGATGACGTTGTGATAACAATGCCTGCAAACTCCAGGAGAGAAATAGAAAAACTAGCAAAAGAATGTTGCCATATAGTGGAGTCATGGAGTACGAAAGTGAAATTAAAAATTTCTGTGAATATGACTAAGCACGTCGTATTCGGGAAAAAATTGTCACGAAACCCAACTATAAAAATCTATGGTGAAAACATCAAAAGATCCTCCACATTCAGATACCTGGGCATTGAATTCGACGAGAGACTAACATTCCAAGAGCACGCAAATTACGCAGCAGGCAAGGTCAAGAAAATACGTATTTAACTGCTTAAGAAGGCTGTGCAGAAACAGAGTTGGCCTCGCCACAAATAGCTTAAGGACTGTATATAACGGAGTCACCATCCCAATATTGGCATACGGCTGTGAGGTGTAGAGAGAGACACTCAATTACAGTAGAATCCGGAGTAAACTGGAAGAGGCCCAAAGATCTTGCCTAATTGCAATATCCGGGAGCTACAATACGGTCTGTAATGAAGCTCTACAAATAATAACTGGGATACAGCCGATAACGTTCTCAATAGAGGAAAGAAGAATCAAGGTACGGATGAAGCAGATGGAAGAGGCTACTCTAGAAGATGTAGCTTTGTCTCCAACTGAGAAATGGAGCAGGAACAGGAATTTTATAAGAGCGTATTTCCTGGATATGTGGGAACGGGAATGGGAAACCTTAGAAAAGGGGAAAACAACCAGACAATATTTACCTAGCGTGAAGGAAAGAATGAAGATCAACTTTAAAACTTACAAAGGTATTACGCAAATTTTAACGGGGCACGGGGAGTTTAGATGATACCTCAAGAAAATATGGAAAAAAAGGGGACGTGTGAATGCATGATGGAGGAAGATACGGCAATACACAGAGTCCTTTATTGCCCAATTTATGCCGAGGAAAGACGCGAACTGGAGGCTATACTTGGATATTTGCATAACGTCCAACAAATTGGGGAATATCTACACGAGAGACCGATTAGGAAAATATGGGAAAGATTTATCAACAAAAGATAAAGTAAGAACGGGGAGAGTAACGGAAAGGAATGGCATGCAACTCATATTTTGTATTTTGTAAAATTAACGAAATTGTATTGGGGGTTTAAACATAAGGCACCCCAAAAAAGTGAAATTGAAACAATAAATTTCCCGATTCTGCTCGAACGGGCCCAATTATTATTATTATTATTAGCCTAGAGCACCACCGTGGCAGGGGTCAACTTCCGTCCGGACCGTATATTGCTTAACTTCGGTAATGTATTGGGCCATTGTGGCCAGGCCCTCGGCCAGTAATATCTGATGGTACGAGGGATGCAATGGATATAACTTACAATTTCGCTTAGCGTGGCGATGAGTAAGTCAACAGCCACCATCTTGGTATCTAAACGTCCCTACCCTCAGTACGCCACGTCCTACTGTGGCAGAGTGCCGGCTGTAGTTCTTCCACTTAGCTCACATTTCGAACCGTGAAAATATGCCTACAATAGAAAATCCCGCAAGATGTGTGATTAGGTTTTTATCGGCAAAAGACCACAAGCCAATCGAAATTCATGGGCGATGTTGTGAATTGTGTACGGAGATGGAATAACGAGTGAAGGCGGAGTGAGGCAGTGGTGCATTCAGTTTAAAAATGGCCAAGTAACCAGTGCTCTCAAGACGATTAACGCAGTGGTCGGTTGACCTAGCCTTATGGCAGATGAACTGACGGATGGCTACTTCTTGGACATCATTGACATTTGTCCGTTAACTCTTAAACTAATAACACCACTGACGAACTAAATTGCCATTCATCACATAGTCGGTGCACAGCACACATTTCCCGGTGAGTGGCAGCAGCTTTGAAGTTTATTACCAGTAAGAACCTTATTACTAAACAGATACTACATTTGGCGGGATTTCCAATCGTATTGCTCATTTTGACGCGCTTATTTAAACAAACGACAAAGCGACGCGGCCTTGCAAACACTGCAGACCGAGGCGTACTGCCCTAGTGTGTGTGTGTGCGTGTCAATGTATCAAACATTCGGCTCCCCCCACTCTACTTCGTTCACCACACGCAAACGGAGGTTACTTTCTGGACATCCCTCGTACAATATTTGCGTTTAACTGTGAAGAGGTAATTTTTAGGGCCGATTAAACCGGACCCGAACGAAATAAATACGGTAACATGAAACGCTAACAACCAGACTTCAATCGTGCAGTTAATTTTGGCCAAAAGCGAACCTGCTTTGTCACTCAAACGAAAAGATGTTGAATCGCTCCGATTATAATTGCTAATCGCAGGGAATCGGGGGTAGTTTGCGAATGAGAACACCAGTGATCACCATGGCCAAGCACGTGCTTGGTCAGGTGCTTTTGAAGTACAGCTTAGGATAACGCCAATAAGAGCAACAGCCTCCTTCATGCATTTTAAGTCTCAATCTTTAATCGTCGATGGACCAGCGGCGCATTAATACTTCTTTTCCATCTCATTTGGCAATCAACTCGTTCATCCGACAAGGTTTAAGCAGTCGCCATCATGATGCCGCGCCTTCTCTTGCCCTACCCCATCCCCCACCCCTCAACCCCCTACGCCTACATATATTCCGAGAAGGAAGGTGCCCAAAAATGCAAAGGATGCACGGAATTGAAAGGCACGGAAGCGAGAGGTCCCATAATCATTGGCTCCTTTGTTCCCGGCGGGGGTAATTATTTCCTCTCCTGCCTCAGGTGGTAGGAAAAATCGAAAAAGAAATCGTCGCCAGCGCTCTCTTTTCATTTTCCTTCTAGGGGAACTCCAGAAGTGCTGCTTCATCCTACCTCTCACAAAGAGTACCTCGAAGGACGCTCGGGGAAAGTCATTAGCTTTCGAGTCGTGCATAATCACCGAATAATGATAATAGCAGCCGCAGCGACAGCAGCTAAGGGATCACCGGTCCTAAAGTCCATTCCTAAAGATTCCCCGGACGCTCCCTCCGCCTCCCCTTGATCGCCTTCCCCGCTTGGCCACCCACTCATCGCGGCCCCCGCCCCCCTGCGCCCCCCCCCACTTAACTCAACGAACGACCGTGTCCAACCCAGCGTCGGCAAGTTGCGCCACGGTCACTCGATTAAGTGTCGCATGGTGCAAATGGTTTCTCCACTCATGCCGCGACAAAAACATGCAAATACTGCAGTGTATGCGTTTCTGCTGCGTGAATAAGCACATATATCGCACATTAAAGAACATCGCGTAATCAGGAACATAAAACAATGAAGACTTATGTTCAGTTCCAGAAGTCTCGTTTTTTGAATATATTGTTTTTTATTTCGGTTGTAACCAAAATGGGAATCTGTTCGCCACATATACCTCACTTGAAGGAGACCCCTACGCTGAAAAAACAAGCGAAAGAACCTCTCAAACATGCCACTTTTCACCAATTTTTCGAAGGAAATGTAATACGCCTCAGGTAATAAAAAATATTTCTCCTAGTGGTGGAAACAGAAGGAGTCCTGTTTTCAAAAGGAGTGAAAGCAAAAAAATGAGTGTTTCATTGAATAACAAAAACCTAATGTCCGCGAACGCTCCTCCAGAGTGTAAGAAAATAATCTTTCTTCCCTCGTTCCTATCCCTGCAACTTCCTGTGGCTCCCTTCTCGATTCACATCACGCGACATCTTCCGTTCCGGTGCAGTGCCACAATCGGCCTCCTTTCCCACGTCTGGAACCAGCGGACAACCGACCCTCATCCTCAAGATCTCCCCTCCTCCCCCCACAAACACCTTCGCTTCACCCCCGAACGCCACCCCACCCCCTCCCTCCCCCGCCGGAGGAGTGCATCTGGGAGGATGCAAGTCCACTCAATTCCATCCCAGCGTCCCCTCTTCTTCGCTCATTCTCGCCGCGTCCTCATCGTTAAGCCCTCTCTCTCTCCACTTCCCTCTCTCCTCCCTTCGCCTCTTCGCATTCAAGAGGAACAGTCGCCCGCGTTTTTTCTCCATCTTGGACGCTGAAAACGAAATCATGTCGGGGATAAAGAGGGGAGGAGGATCGTTCGGTGGAGGAGGAGGGTCAGTTCTCTCAGCTGGGACTCTTCCCGCTCGCACGGTTCGAAGGGCGGATGAGGCGGGTGGTCATCGCCTTTCGGGTCGCGCCTACCTCCCCGATGTCCTCCCCGAGATGTATAAGGGGAACGGTGATCGATTGGCCAGAGGGAACTACTTTTAGCCATGCATGCTACGGAATCCAGAGATATCTTCCCCACCTCGAGGACGTTTTGCGTCTCCTTGGACCGGAATAGACGCACAGGTTTCGTGTCGAGGAAAAGGGAAAGGCAGCGATATTGAAGATTTGTCGTTGACCGAAGATATTAAAATATTTTGACTTTTCGGAAAATAATTTTGCAAGCGAAATCTGGTCGGCTGTGCTTTTAGCTTATTTCTTTGAGGTTTGAACAATACGTCTGCATTCACCAAGGGTTCGCGTCAGTAACCACGTGCGGAGAAACGGATCGGACCCTTGCACGAGGTGCCCAGCATTGCATTGCATAGGGATGCGTGACAACTGGTAGAAGACACACCCAAGGCGACAAGGGTTTCCGGGATGTGGCGCGATCACTACTTGTCGCAGCGATCGCGCGCGTTCTCGTCATTTGGGAGACGAACCATGATTCAAATAATTTCTTCATTAAAGGAGCACGCTGCGAATCCAAGAATAATACGAGCACTACGGCGAATCATGGATTTAGGTCGCAAGATTAAAGATCGTAAAATATCGAGGGAATTACGCAATCGATTGCGATATGAATCTACGAGTAATGTTCAGAAAGTAAGGGCCGTTTGGTCACACGAAAAAAATGTACTCATATAAAACACATTTTATTGGCTGCACTTTTAGTCAGCTACAAACCTACTTCACTTCTCTACAAAATCGCCGTTCACTTATAAATATTTTTCGTACCGCTGCACCAGTTTCCTTAAACCCTCTGCGTAGAAGCTCGCCGCCTCGGAGTTGAGCCAATTGACAGCGCCGTTCTTGAGTTCCTCTTCGGTTTTGAAACGTTGTCCAACGAGCCACTGTTTCAAGTGCAAGAATAGGAAGTCCTCGCTAGAAGCAGGGTCAGGACTGTACGGTGGGTGGTCAAAGAGTTCCCAATGAAAATGTTGAATTTTCTTATTGGTTTTGGCAGCAGTGTAAGGACGCGCGTCATCGCGGAGGAAAATTACGTCAGTTTCCCAAGTCGTTTGTTTTGTATCGCACATCTCAGTTTGTTGAGCGTTTCGCAGTACACATCAGCTGTGATTGTTTTCCCACGTTCCATAAAATCCACTAAAAGAACACCGTTTATGTCACAAAAACGGTAGCCATCAATTTTCGACTTGTATACGGAGTTTGCTTGAACTTTTTTGGTTTTGGTGAATATGAATGTCGCCACTACATCGATCGCTGTTTTGTTTCTGGATTGATGTAAGATATCCACGTCTCGTCCCCGGTAACAATGCGAGAAAACAAGTCATCCACATCTTGTTGGTAACGGCCCAAAAACTCTCGTCCACTGGACATTCTTTGTTCTTTGTGGTGGTCGGTGAGTATTTTCGGTACCCACCGTGCACACAATTTGTGGTATCTGAGGTTTACCGTGACAATATTGTAGACAGTATTGGGTCCAAGTTGAGGAAAATGTTCAGCATTCATTAATCGTCAATCGACGAACACATCGCAGTTTTTGTTCCACTTGCGAAACAATTTAATCGGTCAGAATACTGGGCCTGCCACTTCGCTCTTCGTCATGGACATTTGTTCGTCCAGTTTTAAAATCACGGCACCATTGTCTAACCTTTCCTTCCCTCATAACTGTTTGTCCATAAACTAGGCATGACTCCCGATGAATTTCAGCAGCCGACAATCCTTTTGCATACAAGAATCGTATGACAGAACAACGCACTTCACAGCTGGCGGGATGAACGATTGTCGCGGACATTGTTGTTGTTTACATGCACGGACAAGCAAACGACTTCTGAAACAAAACAAATGCCGCTATAGCTTCTCAATGAATCAGTAGATGGCACTGCAGGATTAGGGAGATAGATTCCAGTACAGATAGATATAAATACTCATTCTTTCCCCAAACAATCAGGCTTCATAAAAGTAAGAAACCGAAGTCACTTTAGAAATATTAAAAACATTGAATTTACAAGTCGGAACAAAATTAAACATTGCAAAGATGTTAGGTTTACTTGCAGGTGTGTGTTAGTTGGGAGTTTGAGTTTTTGCATGTGTGTACCCCAAGTAAATGTTCTTGCATGAATGTATGCCATGTTTTTTTGTGGATGTATGAATTTGTGGCTTTTGCAAGCGGTTTTTTTCCTTTTCTTTCTAAATTACGGGTGGTGCCCTAACACCCCCCGCCACACGCCCTTGCGGCGGCTTGCGGGGTATTAAGTAGATGTAGATGCAGATGAGTAAAACTGTGTTCTGAAGCGCCAATATTTGAATGTAAGCAAACGGCTCTTACTTTATGAATATTCCTCGTATATAGCCATTAATCTTTCAGTACGGAGACAGGTTGACTGCAGTTATCCAATTTATTCTTTAGAAAGCTATTTCCCACTCACGAGGAAAAGAAATTTTTTAGAAATGTTTGACAACGTCATGTAAAGGGCGAAAAGAAGCGAAAATTATATTTTCTATTAACAAACCCAACTTGATTGCCGATTTTCATCATTAGGTGAGAGAGCAGCCCCGGGCCCAAGAGCAATGGAAGAATAGGGTCAAGTGTACCCTTAACTTATTTTTTAATATTGCTTTAATATCGCTAACAATGAAAGTAACGCCATGAAAAGAACGGACTGGGTCATCACTTGATAAAAATTGTTAAAGTAACTTAATATTTTTTTTAAAAATTCTAAATCTATATGTTATAATTTATTAAATATACACGTAGGTAATGGAAGATTTGTTTACTTAACCTACATGTGAGCAAGTAGGATTTTTCAAATAAAATATGGACTTAGTTAATCTCGTTTTATTTCATCAGCGTTCAAATCTCCAAAATGAGAAAAGGTTCCGCTTGTTTGACAGTAATGGACCATCAAGTGCAGGCAGGCCCTTTCACTTTTTAATCGTGTCGGGGGGCCGCGCGACATCTCCGGCGTGGGGATTCGACATACGCTCTGCCTCGCGCGCGACATGATTGATAAATTCCCCTTGTGCAGTTCCCCCCCCCACATCCCCCCCTTTCTCCACCTCCAAGCCGCGAGGGCGCCTCGATAGCCACTGCACCCTGAGCGGGCCCCCACCGCCCCCGCCCGTCTCCGTGCAGACGAGCCCGCCCACGGCCCTTCCCTCCGCCCGCCCGTGAGCCTAAGGCCGGGCCGACCGCTCCCCGCCACTCATTTCGATTCCTCGCGGGCCCTCCTTGCCTTTTGGGGCCGACGCCGGGAATGGTCGTCCCTCCGCCAAAAGGGGCAAGGACGGCCGAAAAGTGCGAGGACAAGGGGGACGTGGGTATGAGGCTTTTGATGGCCACGTTTATTTTTTTTCGCAAACGAAAGAGTCGCGCACCTGTGTCCAAGAGTGAGAGATGCGACCGCATTCCTCCGGCAACCGATTCACGGCGTGGGATCGACGGATTGATTGGTGCGAAGGCCGCGCTCCCCTCGTCCAGCTGCACCACACCCCCACGTGCCCACTGACTGACCTGCGGTGCGCCTCCTCAGGTGATGACGGGGAATATGATACTGGCACACTTTTAAACGTCAGCTATTATTCAAATCGCCCGCGGGTGGTCATAATAGCGCAGCACACAGAAGGGATATCCTGGTGCCATTCTGTCCGTAATCCCTCAATTGCAACCCCTCGTGGTGTCCCAATCAAATGCACATGGGTGAGAGGGTCGAGGGTGAGTCCTCCACCTGCAACCGCTAGGCAGTACGCCCCCTCCTCTGTCCTCTTCTGCTGCGAGGACATCTGCCGGTGGCCTAACACCCCCCGCCACACGCCCTTGCGGCCGCTTGCGGGGTATTTTGTAGATGTAGCTGCTTGGAACGATCACTCAAACGCGGCTCATTAAGTCGCCAAACGCACTCACCACGTCAGCCCTTTTTAGGATCTTTATTCAGCAATAGGAACTTGACAATTTCGCGCGCAAAAGAACTCATGGCAGTCGTTTAAGTTTGGGACCGTCTAGCGAAATCTCAATTCTAATCGCAATTTCATTGGAAAAATAAACGCAAATACCTTACGTTTTTCGCAGACGTAGTTTTCATCTCAAATCAGCCATTTGCTCAGAGAAGGGAAATACCAAAAAGATGCTCCCTCGCTCCGGGATAACTGACAGGTACTTGCTTCGTCAGAGATGCCGCGTGCCCGCCATAGCCGACAGGGGACACGGGAGCCGGAAGGAGGAAGTGATAGCAGGGATGGCGCACAGCGGTGACAGCTTCGGCGAGGCGCTCAATAATGCTGATTAAATGATTCCTCCACGTCCACGCGGTGCCCCGGAAGTCTCCCTCAGCCAGAAAGTGTGAGGTAGGAGAATGTGGCAGGCATCTGAGGTGAAAGTTAGGTTTTGTCTAAACGTTGGTCAACAATAATTATTAGATGATTTTAAGCACAGATGTATCCACTATGATTTCTATGTTTAAAGTATTTTACGAATTTGAGATGACCTGTAAAAATATACAATACAATGGGCGTTAGATAACCTGAAAATTCTGACGAAAAAATTGCCTTAGGGTTAGGTTGTTGTTGACAAACGTACGTACCTGTAGCTATTCCAGTCCTTATCGTTCACGGGAAAA
This sequence comes from Hetaerina americana, assembly GCF_022747635.1. Taxonomy (NCBI): domain Eukaryota; kingdom Metazoa; phylum Arthropoda; class Insecta; order Odonata; family Calopterygidae; genus Hetaerina; species Hetaerina americana. The sequence continues at coordinate 4,826,745 of NW_027286775.1, read as the reverse complement.
ATATCATCTTTCATTCTGTCTGGTTCATAGTTATCTTTAATATTGATGTAACATTCCCTTTCTAAAAGAGCTAATAAAACATTTTCAAACATCGCCGCTAAAGATAATTTCCAAATTATGAAAGAGGTACTTGATCTGTAATTAAACCTTTGCTCCGTTCGTGATTCGCAACGTAGTTTCTCTAATAATTTTGACACGCTACTCACGTTATCATGACAACGTTTTACAAATGGAGCTCCTCTACGCTGCACGCATTCCAATTCGGCAATCAATCCAACTTCGTGAGGTTCCCATATACTTGCAGCATATTCTAAATGAGGCCTCAAGCAACGAAAGATAACAATTTTCTCTTTGACCTTTTCATCATAATTATCAAGTACTCTTCCAATAAATCCTAATTTTTTGGTAGTTTATCCACATATTCCTCGTATATATTTCACCCAGCGGAGGCAATGAGTGAGGGCAACGCCTCGGTATTTAATTGAGTCCGTACTTGCCATGTCGGCGTTCCTAATACAGTAGCGTTCGGGAAAGGATTATTCCTATTCCATAGGCATCAGTCTAATGAATTCCACCAATTAAACCGAGGCCCTCTTGGAGGGCCTCTTCATCACATCCCTTCTCCTCTGAACCCGCTTTCGTTCGCGAGGACAGTGCTTCCGAGGTGCGAGGACCCTGCATTGTCCGTCCAACGGGGATAGAGGGCGCTTCAAGATAAGAGACTACGACGGATTTCCCAGCCGATGTGAAACCCGAGTAAACCACCTACACGTACCCGAACGCCCGTATGCTCCGACTTTCCACCATGAAAAATCCAGATATTCGAAATTTACTCACGGCTTTGGAACTATTGGACGCTACCCGAAACCTGGAAAAACGGAGTGGCGGGGGTCCGGGTATGCGGTTAGACCAATTTCCCTCAGTCATCAATCCTACTATTCTCCCTCCCTTGCAGACTCTTCATAGTTAGAGCTTCCCGCGGCACTCGGTCAGTGCACGTCGGTGGCGTCTGTCTCTTCCAGGCGCCGCAAAGATTCTCGATGGGATGGCATTGTCTCCCAGTGATGCCGCCCTCCGTTCTCCAGTGCCAGGAATCATCATCCCCATCAATATATCAATCCTAGGATCGGTTTACTGCAATCCAAATCTTTCCATTCTTTCCTATATATGAACGCAAGGCTGCATATTCTAGGGCGAATATAATGTGGTGGCGGTTTCTCGTTGCCTTCCACATCGTAGTACTGCGGCCGATACCGTGAATTCCACTCTCGCCCGCAGCTGATGCCGGGCCGACACACTCGGTCACCAGTACCTAATGGTGGAACTGCTGCCTTTCGCCATGGATCCAGGGTAGCGTTTTAGTAGGAGTCTTTTGTTCTCGTTGCCTCGTTCCGAAATTTCCTGTTAATCAATTATCGTTCTGTTAATGCGTGGTTGTTTGCTACGGAAAAACGAATATCCTTTGAATGGAATCGAACCAGCGATCTTCGGTTCCACAGGCAGACACACTACCTCTGACCTACCCCGGCTGCAGCAGGAATCACATTATTTTAAATATATTTTTAATTTATTTAATATCTTCAGAAAGAAAGACTTCGCCCACTGTTGATATTGAAAGATGTAGCATTTGTTATTAATATTCTCGAATGGTATTTGGTAAGAGTGGCATGGCTTTAGAGATGCATACATAAAGTAACAAATTTCCTGTTGGCACTTGTCATTATCTCCTCTCCCGCCCCCCCCCTCCGTGCCGCACCACGTCGATTCCATGGTGATGCACCAGACGGCGGTTCAATTCACCCCCCGACTGAAACCTAATCAAATTAGTAAACAAAATTCAATTTCAGTGCATTTTACCAAGTTAATTAAACATTTAACTTGCAATCTATATTTTAAGCCCCACATGACCCTCTAACAGACCGTTTTCTCTTATGATTATTTTCATCCCTTCCTTCGACTTGAAGTTTCGATTATTTTCACGATTTTAACAACATCTGTGATAAATTACACATCATTATCTTTTTAGATAATAGTACCAAGGCATTTACAGAAACCAAGGGGTATTTTTCCAAATCCAACATTATTCACGATAAGGATTAACGAACTACATAGTATATGGTAAAATATGCATATGATAACTACAATGAGGATACGAACATATATGATGGAACAGAATAGACCAATATTATGGGTTTGCTAAATTCGAATATAAAAGGAATATTAGTACCAGTTATAATTTATGGTTTTGGCATTCTAATTTTTTACATGTAATCAGTGGGCTGCTAATCGATGGGCCATATATAATTTTTTTCTAATTTTGAAACGTGAAAGAGATAATTTTAAGTCGCTTTTCGCAATCTTGTTGGGCCTCAGGTGTCATCATCAACTCCGTTTATGAGATTATATAAAATGGATAAAAATAATACAAATCAGTATGTTCTCAACGTTATTGATGGGTTCATGGAGCCGAATTCATTATTTAAATAAAATTTAACTGCAGTAAGAAATAATGTGTGAAGTCATTGTGTCCCATTTGCACTTACTTAGCGCTTTCCGGAGTAAATAGGTTATTCATGCATGTGTCATTCCTTCTATTGATAATCTTAAAATTAGCTTCATTATTGTTGAATAAAATATAATTTTAATTTCCTAAATTTGAAATTTAAGAGTGACTTTTTAATTCTGGACGTATTTATAACTATAGGTGACTATTAACATCGCTCACTTTGAAAGCGGCAATCAAGGGAAGTTAGTGGATGTCTGCGGAAGATGAATGGACCGAAATGGTGGGAAGGAGATTACCCCTGGAGACCCCGGGGGGCGTCGCCGCTCCCGGTGATCAAGCCCCCTCCCCCCCTCCTCACCTCCCTCTCCCCCTCCTGATGGACGTGTTGTTGGCCATCGCCTGCTCGCCCAAACTGCTTTCATTTCCTCTCCTATTACTTCTGAATGCCTGATCAGCAAAATAAATTCGCACCCTATCACATTTCCACGTACGCACTGCCACGGCTGTGCCATTTTTTGACATATCCATCATCGACCACAAATCTGCTACAAAAAAACTCTTCATTTCATCCTCCTTAATCTTCGAAAGAATTCAGTCATATTTTCCAACGCAGTTGTTTCGCAGTCTCCTTCCTTTATATTTGAGGAAGAACAAATATTGATTACGAGTAGAATATGCTTTTGTGGAACAGAATATATTTGATCCTCACATATGCCTTTCAAATCCATTTTTCTTGCAAACTCCGCAGATGTTTTCGCTTAAGAATAAAGTGTCAGCGTGCATAGGATGATTCTCCAGCTGTAAATACTTTACCAAGTCTTTTGTTTTCTGAATTAACATTTGCTCTTTGGCGAGTCAAATCAGCCTATACGTGCATGTGTCGCATGCATTTGTTTAACTATTTGCCAACTCCGAAATACAGGGTGAAGCAGAATGGACTGCCTAGTTTTAAATAATCATTGAAGACTGCGCAGATAAATTAGCGGTATTTTAGTAGTAGCCGTAGCTGGAAAAAACAAGCGCCCTTTTTTAATAGTTACCATGCAGTGGTCTGGTGAGCATTGATGCTTTGTCGTAGAAACGTTCTTTAAGAATAATAATAGTGTGTTGGCGACGCAGAGGGCGCTGTGGTCCAGCGATGAAGCGCGTTTTCACCTCTCCGGCACAGTAAATAAGCAAAACTTTCGTTTATGGGCGATTGACATCCCTCGCGAACTTCATCCAAGACCTCTTCATAGCCCCACGGTGATAGTTTGGTGTGCTGTGTCCTCCATAGGCATTATTGGGCCTTACTTTTATGAATCTCGAGGTTCAAGTTCTACTGTGAACTCTGTGCGCTATTGTGAGATGCTGGAGAACTTCTTACTCCCCAAAATGGAAGATTATGGTGAGGAATATGACACAGAAGCCTTTTGGTTTCAACAGGATGGCGTACCGCGGCTCATACCGCCCGTACGTAGTTCTCATCATATCCTGCAAGAACAATTTCCCGGCCGCCTGATCTCCTTACGAGGGGATGTTCCATGGCCCCCTCGCTCCCTGGATTTGTGCCCTGGTGATCTTTTCTCAGGGGATATCTCAAAGCTGAGGTTTACAAAATTCGACTAAAGAACTTGGAAGCTCTCAAGGAGGCAATTACAGATGTCATCGCTGGAATAACGCAAGATGGGCTGAGAAGAGTTTTCGAAAAGCTTTTTCAACGACTCAACATGTACATCGCTCACCAAGGTCGTCATATGGATGAAATAATTTTTAAAACCAAATGAAAAAATAAAATTGAATGTAGTTTTCGGAAACAAAAACTTATTTTGATGATCTTGGTTATTTTTTTTTACAATTTACCCATTAAATCAGGGAGTCCGTTCTGCTCCACCCTGCATATTCTAGTGCTATTTTTCTTCGTAAGAAATGTTTACAAATACAAGTAATAAAACTATTACTCTTTTAATTTCATATACAGCCATATTTTCATCATCATAATTTCTCTTCGCAGCGGCTTCTTCGTTTAACTAAGTACACTGGGGGTTTAACCGTACATAAGAAACTGATTTTAAGTCCTAATTCACTTTGTATGCATATCTGGGCATTTAAAACTTAACAGTGATACTGATAGAGAGCCATAATTCCGGTCCTTAGATGTCGCACTTTCCTTTTACTCCACCAAATTAAATCGTATTTAGCACTCGTACTGGTTTTTTTGCAATACAACTATGTTACCTTTTGAAAAATCAGGAAATATGTACAACAATAACTATTTCCATGTACATACTTTGCATTCTATGAGTGCTTTTCCCGTTAAATAAACATTGTATTCAAAACAAATTCTACCATTTAATGGTATAATATCAGTAAAGATATAAACTTCATAAAAAACTACTTCCGCTTGACACACAAACATTCTTTTATCAATGCAACAATTTAAGAGTGCAAAAATCATTCGCCTTGACCGGGATTCGAACCCAGATCCCTCAATATCCCGGTCGAGTGCTTTAGCCAGTCAAGCTTTGGTTCAATTTAGTTTTATCCGGTCTAGTATGTTACACTGCTAGTGTTTACATTGTACACATTGTCAGCTTACAGATTATGGTTACAGAATATTTTTTGAGAAGGCGAATTTTAGAGACTCGGTGGACACAGGCACGTCCTGCTATCAAGGCGTCCTCTTGAACTCCGAAATTTTGGGGCTTTTTAAGGAATAAGATGTTGTGACGAAAAACCGTACATACAATGTCACAGGCAATCGTGCGCGACGCGCCACTGTCCACGAGGTCAAAGCCAACTTTTAAACAATTAGACTGTTTATACCTTGACAAATTCCAAAGAAACTGCGGGAGATACCGCAACAGTAACTTTTTGACGGAGTCATCCGCTAATGCGCATTTCAATGCCACATTTTCAGAGTGTAAAAATCATAATTTCAGATTTTAAGAGGACGCCTCGACAGCTTAACTGGCTAAAGCACTCGACCGGATATCTGGGTTCGAATCCCAGTCAAGGCGAATGATTTTTACACTCTGAAATTGTTGCATTGAAATGCACATTAGCGGATGACTCCGTTAAAAGTTACTGTTGCGGTATCTCCCGCAGTTTCTTTGGAAATTCTTTCATCAATGAACTACTCTAATTCCATTCTAAAACCATTCTAATATTCTTGAATCTATGTATGAAAAAACGACACTCATTTAATATCGTTTTATATAAATATCCGATGAAAAAGGTTACCTCCAACCATAAGAGAACAATTGCTTCACACGATCAATGATTGATGAAAGTAAAATTGTTCTCATGCAAGTAATAACCTTTTTCGAAAATTAACGGCCGTTTTCTGATATTTACAAATTGGCGGGTCAGAACCAAGTGGTACGCATGCAGCACCATCTATTGATTCCACTGAAGTTGTGTTTTGACTCAGTGGTCGTTTGCCTGTCGGCGTATGTAGTAGATACTAATGCCCGCGAAAGCCCTCGCTCACGTCAGTGGTGAAGTGCGTGTTGGGATTCAATTTCTGTGTGCTACTGGATGATCGCCAGATACCCACATTTATCGGGAGTTGTGCTTAGTTTATGGACCTGCAGTATTGAGTGAAGGGAAAGTTAGACAGTGGTGTCTAGTCTTCAAACATTTCTGCACAAATGTGCATTGTGATGAGCGGAATGGCGGGCCAACCAGCGTCTAGATACACATGTGGACCGATCGAATTATATCTCCACACTCGAACATCGAATACATGCTTTCCAATCATAATCTCCACATATAAGTTTTACGATAAATGTACAAATATGATGCATATCAAAAATTTATGCGAAATAAACTTTAAAGAGGAATATATTCTATTGTTTCAGGCTTCACTTCGTGGAAGTAATTAATATCCATTACTAAAAAAGAAAGAAAGACTCGTACTTTTCCACAGATTTTATTATACGGTACAACGCGTTTCACCGACTTGCGGCAGGTACCTGATGGTAGGCAGGTACCTGATGGCAGGTACCTAGGTACCTGATGATGCCGCAAGTCGGTGAAACGCGTTGTACCGTATAATAAAATCTGTGGAAAAGTACGAGTCTTTCTTTCTTTTTTAGTAATGGATTTAAAGAGGAACTTTCAAACTAGCGGTACCCCCTTTTCCTCCTGAAAGTTCCTAGAAATATTCTCGCGGCTATGCATCAGTTGAACCGCTCATGGGATGCGCTAGTATATTTTTACAGCTCCCTCTGGCATTTGATGGGAGACAGGAGGAATCTCAAGATTGACCGCGGTTGTTTAATTTAGTCCGGCATACACCCGCGGATGGGGATGGCGACACTCCTGCTTTCGCCTCATTGGCCTCGCGAAGAGCTTAGCAGTTCTTGTATACCTAAAATGTGTGGGAACCATATTTCAGGGTGATATTATGTTCTTAAAAATACATAGGTAATAAATATCATCGAAGCACGGTATAGAAGAGGTTACCTTTATTCTTGAGAGGACGCGGAATGCTCGTCATCAGAAACTCGTCGATTCTCTACCCGCTATCCCCAAGTCTACAAAACAGTTTAGGTCGCCCATCACAATGTCAAGGTATGAAGTCGATTTCATCAATAAAAGAACATTTCCGACAGTTAAGCCTAATATTTTATTATCATCTCGGTATATCTTAATGGCTTCGATATTCTTTTTACTCAGAGAGTCGAATGTGAAAGTGGAATACTATATCTCACAGCAGCACTCACCCCTTGTTTTTGCTGTCCTACTTGAACGCTGTAGGTATTTGAGTCTGGGGCACTTGATTTACAACCAAGAGACAAGGGCCGAGATGCCGAAATGGAAGTGGTCAACCAGTTTTCGGGCCACCGGGGGGAGGTGCTCGTGGGGACAAAGCGTGGGCAGGGCGGGCCTCGGTTGGGGCTTTTCCTCCCCTCGCTCTTATTTTCAAATATTCGAGGGCGTGTTCCGAAGATTCGTAATGCTTTACTGCTGCCTTCGACCTTCCCTCGGAACCCACATAAATAATAGTTCCGCAGGCGTTTTATTGGATCCTCTTTCTGGGATCCGGAAGACAGATGGATTAAGAGTATAGTAAATTTCATCTAATTAATAAAAATTCATATTTATTGTCCTGAAACTTTTAAAGAGGTATATATGGAGATACGAGCACATGAATTTTATATCGTTGAGCCAGATCATTAGAAGGAAGGAGTGATACGAGCGACATAATTCAAAACCCTCCTCAGTGGCCTCGTTCATTATTAAGAAGATCGAACGGTAAGTAACAGAAAAATTGATCTATTACGATCAAAGTACTCGGCCACTTCGTTCAGTCGGCAGCATTACCATTCGCCTAGTTGTCATTTATTTCCATTGTATGGCTCATGACTGAGAGTTTGATCAACCGAGTAGCTCGTTTGAACCGACTCGGTCACAAATTGCTCTTCACTAATGTAGATACGCAAAAGAGGGGCATGCAGAGAAAATGTTGGGTGTGACCTCATGCTTTTTGAGGGCGAGAAAATTGTCATTAGGAATAGATTCAATGGGTTTCAAAAATCACGCGCCTTCGTTTCGAAATGGGATCATGTGGTAAATGGCATGAATTGGCGACACCTTTCTCCTTATTTTCCGATAATAATCATATAATTATATCCTCCCGAGCCGATTTGGGACTTTCCAAATATCGGATCACGATTATTTTCACCAGAATTCGTCCAGCGTTCGCCATTTAGAATGAAATGTGGATCTAGAATTGGCTATCCACGATTTTTTTTTTGTTTCCGAAAATTCTGATGTTATTTTTAAATTTTACTTATCAATTTTGTCCAATCGAGTAGATTTGACTTAGAATATAAGAATGGTGTCAAATCTCTCGGTGATATTTGATATAGTATGTTTTTGAATTCTTGGGCACATTCGACGCTCACACTTCTTTTTGAGAACGCAAACATCTAACATCCATATAGCCCAGCATTCAATAAGAACCAGAACTTATTGAACGGGATATTATTTTGGGATGCGTAAGGTAAAATTTACATCGACTACCTTTCGAAGAGAAAATCAATCAATGGCGACTATTTCATTGAATTATTGGTGCTTTTGAAGGACGAAATCGCAAAAAAACGACCGCACATTAAGGAGAAAAAAATAATCTTTCATCAAGACAATGCACCGTGCCACTAGTCAATGATAACAATGGCCAAATTGAATGAGTTGGGCTTCAATCTCCTTCCCCACCCACCAGATCTAGTACTCTCCAGATCTAGCCCCCAGCGACTACTAATGGCTGCTTGATGAGATCTCAAAAAGATGCTCCCGGGAAAAATATTTGGCAAAAGAATGAGGAAGTCATCGCTTCAACTGAGGCTTCTTTTGAGAGGACAAGAGGACAAATCGTTTTAAAAGCTATGTATCGAAAAGTTAGAAAAGCGTTGGAATTATTTGATATAGCTCTTGAAGGTGATTATGTTGATGAATAAAATTGAATTTTGCGAAAAAGATGTTGTTTTCTTAGTTAGTCCCGGGACTTATTGAACGATGGGCTATACTTCACACTTCCAGGCTTAACTTCGTGGAAATGTTTGATGTACATATTAAATGAGTTCTTAATTTTCCTCAGACTTGGACAGAAAGTCTGTGGAAAATAACAAACGCATGTAATATAGACGTCCAATATCTACACGAATCAGAACTGCGAATACCTGGGTAAAGAAAAGCTGATTTGACGCTTACCCTGGGTACCTATTCTTAATTTCGAATACCCTTTCGAATTGCTGTGCGAGGATGAGTAAATCGCATTTACTACGGTTTGGTTTAAGAGAGAGTTAGAGGAAAGGTCACCTAAGGCCGAACCCTTCGCTTCATCCGAAGGTGTGAATAGATATTCACCTTCGGTTCATTTCTTTGAACCGCCTCAGGTTTCCACAGAGTGAGATATTACCCAGAAAATCACTCGGTTTGAATAGATCTGAGGGTGTCCTCCCCTGCTCGCATCCTGGCCCCTTCGGTCAGTGTGCCTATATGCTCATTCAATAGACCACCTCGCGATTTACAATGAAGCAAATCCAAATTACGCGAAACTCTATAAATGTTAAACTGACCAAGACCCCAGTAATGTGTTTCGGAGCGGTGGTTGAGGGGGGTTGGGGTGACACAATGATGACCGGGGGAGAGTGTAAGCAGACTGCTCAAGTCAGTAAGAGTTGCAGTTCAAAAATACGTTTTAGCAAATTCAATCTGCCTTTGGGTCTTTGGGGATTTTTTGAGACGACATTCGGGGACCGAATGAAATTATTGTCTGGCCAATTTTTGTTGGCCGAGACCTTGGTTCCCTTCAGACATTGCCTACAGATGGCATTTCGGAGTATTCGTTCGTTGTCCCTTTTTAGATTAGTGTATATAAACTTTTTCGCTTGCAGAAAAAGGTTGTAAAAATCAATTCCACGAGCCATGTTTGATATTTTACAATGTGAGAAAGTGAGAATAAAAAATATACATTAAGTATGATCATTTTCTCATGAGCAATAAATGAATAAAATAAGTAATTGTAAATGAATTATTTATAAGGAATTGAGTGCCTGGAAAAAACATCTAAAATTTAGAATATATTAAAATCTTAATAAAACAACGAATACTTTTCTAAAATATTGGCATTTATCTAAAATCACTTATTGGCAATTATTGGCTACAAAATTTAGTTGACAGAGGAGCTGTATTCCCTCGATCAACTTTGAAATTCATTTGCTATTAATTGGTAGCAAATTATTTTCATTCAATCCTAATTATTTATTTCTATTCTTTTCGATTCATATTTTTAGTCATTTGACTAAATATAATTCAAATAAACATTACGCCACATCGTCCTTTCGCCTCACAAATAACCTCTGGCGATTGAGTTTGCTCGCGAGCAGTTTTGGGAATAACCAAAGCTTCAGAACAGCATTTATGTTGAATTTTCACCAAAAATCCCTTTCTATTGTTCTTCTTATAGGTCTTTATATCATACGCATAAGTAGGATATAAAAGGTATGGTATGCATCTGTTGTCATGCTTTTAACGGAAAACTCTAACGGTGTTACCACTTTAAAGTGGTGTGTTTTTAATCAGCAATGGGCTTGAAAAATTCGATGCCCTTGTGTCACTCCATATATAACATTCAGAGCCTAATTTCGCATGTAAAAGAGTATGAAGGCAACTCTAATAAGGGCATATATTACGAGAATTTTATATTTTTTAATCTGAGGAGTGATCCCCTATGTGGTAGCTGTTTAAAATTCCTGACATTATCAATCCCAAATTATTGGCTTCTGAAGTGCCGCTTAATGTCATCGATTTGTGCACTAGGTGCTCGTGGCAATTAATTACGTATTACTCGTTTACCTGGAAATGAAATTTGGTCATCAATGTTGCCAGCATGACACGCTATTTTCCATTTCGACGGAGCGTTTGCTCCTCTTATCTCGTACGGTCTTAGTCTCACGCCATTTCGTTTCTTCGTTGTCAATCGCGCAATACAAGCCAACCACCGAGCTGAGGCGGTTGTACCTGGCAACCACAGAGCCTTGAGCAACACTGAAGAATAGATTTCCCTATCAATATACATCTTCCCCGAAGTAACAGGGACATAAAATTTCTTTGTGCTCTCTCTCTATTTTTCCAGGCGAGACGAGCGAGTGAGAGAAGGGTGGAAGGAACTTTTGAAAACACTTCGGATCCCGTATCCGCTGGCGGCATTGTGTCCCCGACCGACTGCCCTCGCCCGGCCAATCCTCCGCGCCACTCCCCCCCGCCTCTCGCCGGCCTTTTAGAGTCCAAACCTCCCCACCTCCCCCCTCCGAGCACCACAAATTTATGAGCGATAGATTTTTGCCACTTCTCACCCCGCTTATCGCTTCGCATTTCCCCCCGCCTTTGTCCTTCCCTGGGCTCCGTTTTATTGCCGCGTGTATGTACATCGGGAGACCTCCGCCATCCGCAGCTGCCAAGCCGAATGAACCCTCACCCCTGTTCCCCCACCCCTGTACCCACTTGCCGTCCGGCCATCTCCACCCCACTCCCTCCATCGCTGCAATGCCATTTATCGTACCTCGCCAAGCCCCCAAAGCAAGTCTCGTGACCCCTGCTCTCGTCACTTCCGCCGCCCCAACACACCCCTGAGCCCAATTCCCTCAATGCCTTCATTTACCATCCACTGCACTCCGGCGCCCCTATCCCTCGTTCCTCCTCCCTCTCCCCCTACCTGGGTCCTCGCCGGGCTCCGTCCTCCCGCCCTCAACCCCCTATACACCCTCCCTCTCTCTCGAATGCCGCCCCCGACTGGTTTATCTCCGCCTCCTTTTAAGAGGCCCCCTTGAAACTTATGAGCCTCCTCCCTTTTATCTCCTGGCGCTAGAATGCTTTCATTTCACCCTTTTTATGACCTGCCTCCCATTCGAGGGATTATGCTTATCACCCACCCCCTCCCAGCGCCAACCCCCGAATGTCCCCGACGGCCGAGCGGCCGCTCGCTGACCTGCCCCATTTCTTCCCTCCGCCCCACCACTCCCATGGCTCCCGCCGTCCGCTTCTCGTGAGCGATGATGCCTCCGCAAGCACTCCTGCGAGGCGGGCGTGGCGTGGAATTCACGAGGGGCGCGGTGGTGCGCCTCCCTGGAAGAACGCTAAGTGCTCTTCACTTTTGCTATCCATCATGTTCGTCACATGTACCACATTTTTGCACTCTGGGATTGGGGTGGATATCACAAGCCGGGAAGGGATTCGAAACGTAACAGCAGTTAAAAGCATATTCCTTGAAGCTACTGAATATTTAGTAAGACCCCCACACACGTGGAAAATATAGATTTATCTCAGGATGTGACTTACGGTACATGACAGAAGCATTGGGTTGAAAATTGGACATTTTGTAAGTTTATCGGGTTGCAACCAAAAGTGGTAGTACTGACTTTCTCTGGCGCGAATGGAGCGTGGAGGGGGGTCTGCATGGCAGGGTAAGGTGGAGGGGGCTCTTAGCAACAGACCAATACCAACCTCAGTCGCCTGCGGGCTGTCGTTGAGTGAGGACACCGTTTTTAGTGAAGCAAGTTTATTGTCCGCGTCGAAAAACAAAATGAATCTGAATTTAGAGCAACGTTATTCCGTGAAGTTTTGTGCGAAACTCGGGAAGACGGAAACTGAGACCCTCAATCAAGGTCAAGCAGGCTTATGGGGACACTGCCTTAAGCCGTTCCACAGTATTTGAGTGGCACAAGTTGTTTCAAGAGGGTAGGGAGCTCGTTGAAGACGACCATCGCTCCGGACGGCCGTCGACGGCAAGAACCGACACGAATGTGGACAGAGTGAGGACACTGCTGAACACAGACCGACGCTTAACCAGTGAAGAAGTTGCAGACCAGTTGGGTCTGTCTGCATCCAACGTCCTACGCATTATTTCACAGGATTTGGCCATGCGCAAGGTGTGCGCCAAGATGGTGCCGAAAATTCTGAGTGTCGACCAACAGGCAACACGTGGGCGCGTTTCCGAAGAAGTGTAAGCCAATTTGCACCGAGATGAAAATTGTTTGGACAATGTGATAACTGGTGATGAAACATGGGTTTTTCAATATGACCCCGAAACGAAAAAACAATCCGCGGAATGGCACACTTCCGCGTCCCCACGCCCAAAAAAGGCTCGCATGAGCAAATGAAAAATCAAAACGATGTTGATTGTGTTTTTCGACTGTCATGGAGTGGTTCACAAGGAGTTTTTCCTACCAGGGGAGACTGTGAATGCGAACTTTTGCGTGCAGGTGCTCACCCGCCTCCGAGAACGCGTGAAAAGAGTCCGACCGGCCATCGCAAACTGCTGGGTGTTTCATCATGACAACGCGCCGTGCCATGGCGCGCTCGTCGTCAGACAGCTCCTGGCCAAATACGGCGTTGCCACGTTGCCCCACCCGCACTATTCTCCCGATCTGGCCCCACCGGACTTCTTCTTCTTCCCCCTGTTGAAAAGACAGCTCAAGGGACGACGTTTTGACTCGATAAAGGCCGTTCAAGAGGCTTCGACGAGGCTCATCAACGGCATCCCCAAAGAAAATTTCCAGCGGGCGTACGGGGAATGGGAGCAACGTTATACTAAGTGTGTAGCAGCTCAAGGAGCATACTTTGAAGATTATGAAGTCGATGTAAGTATATCGTCAATAAAATTCTTGTAAAAAAATCAGTCCTACCACTTTTGGGTGCGACCCTGTATGTAGTTCGTTAATCCTCATCGTGAATAATGTTGAATTTAGAAAAATACCCCTTGGTTTCTGAAAATGCCTTGGTACTATTATCTAAAAAGATAATGATGTGTAAGTTATCACAGATGTTGTTAAAATCGTGAAAATAATCGAAACTTCAAGTCGAAGGGAGGGATGAAAATATTCATAAGAGAAAACGGTCTGTTAGAAGGTCGTGTGGGGCTCAAAATATAGATTGCAAGTTAAATGTTTAATTAACTTGGTAAAATGCACTGAAATTGAATTTTGTTTACTAATTTAATTAGGTTTCAGTCGGGGGGTGAATTGAACCGCCGTCTGGTGTACCACCATGGAATCGACGTGGTGCGACACGGGGGGGGGGGAGAGGAGATAATGACAAGTGCCAACAGGAAATTTGTTCCTTTATGTATGCATCTCTAAAGCCATGCCACTCTTACCAAAAGCCATTCGAGACGATTAATAACAAATGCTACATCTTTCAATATCTATCTTTCAATATCTTGTTGTTCAACCTGTATGCAGAGGAAATGATTAAGGAGGCATGGGAAGAACTGGAGGTAGGAATGAAAGTGAACGGAGAATTCGTGAAATAAGTTAGCTTTGCTGATGACCAAGCTTTATTTTGTCAGTCAGCCAAGGGGTTGCAAGCATTGCTGAGTGAATTGGAAATTCAGTGCAAAAGGTATGGGATGAATATCAATATTAATAAAACAAAGGTTATGCGATTTTCTAGAAAGAAAAAGGCTAAGCTAAACATTAAAATAGGAGGACAAAAACTAGAGCAGGTATAACAGTTTACGTATCTCGGAAGTGTTTTGGACCAACACGGTCTGAAAGTAGTAGGGACGTAAGGAGAAGAATTGCGCTAGGCAAAGAGGCTTTCACAAGGAGGGGGGAGTTGATAAGAGGGGCTCGGCTCAATCGGCCGTGTGTAAAAGACTCGTTAAAACTTTGATATGGAGCGTAGCATATACGGCGCGGAAACGTGGTCTTTGAAGCAGGAGGATAGACGTAGACTGGGGGCTTTTGAAATGTGGGTTTGGAGAAGAATGGAGAAGATGAAATGGACAGAGAATAAAACAAATGAGGAAGTACTTGGTATGGTGGGCGAAGAGAGGGGTTTGTTAGAAGAAATCCTATGGAGGCAGGAAAAGTGGATGAAGGGCGTATTTACCGGCAGTGGGATGTTGAAGACTGTGATAGAGGGGAAAATGTTGAGCAAAAGAGGAAAGGGAAGGAACAGGATAGGGATGTTGGACGGGATGAAGTGAGGAAGAAAGTACTCGGAGATGAAGAGGGACCTGATATAGAGTAGGATGATGGATTTTGTGTTTTGTTAGGAGTAATGAAATGTTTGTTTGGTAGTTGTGTCCATCCAAAAACCTACCTTAACTGGTAGATTACCGTAAAATATATATATATATATATATATATATATATATATATATATATATATATATATATATATATATATATATATATGATTTTGACGAACTAACACGGAAGTGTTGAATAATAAGCTTTGACAGGAACAAACTATATAAGAACACATAAAAAGATCACTTACACATTATTTCTTTACTATTTCGACGGAATTCAACTCCGTTTTCATCGGAAGAAATAGAAGAAATGACTGCTGCAATAGGAGAGGTGATGGGTGCGAGAGAAAGGCAAGGGGGCCAGGGGAAGGGTAGAACGGGTGGCGGATGAGGGGCGAGAGGAATGGTTGGGGGAGAGAAAAGGGGGAGGAGAGGCTAGAGGGGAGCGGAGATAGGGAAGGAGGGAGAGGGAGGAGGTGGAATTGACACAAAATCGGAAAAGAAAACAATCTGCTCACCACACCTATTGCAACATTCGAGACCCAGGTCTCAACTTACAAAGTCGTGATCGAGACCCTGCAAGTCGAAACAAAGAACCTTTCTGCTCTACTCTCAATTCCGTCACACGTGGACAATTGTTATAAGTTCCAAGCATAACAGTATATTTGTTAATGTTTATTGAGTAACTGTACAAAAAAGAATGTTCATCAGGGCACTCAATGACACCAATGCGAAGAGCACATTAATTTTGTGGTTGGTTGATAATTCTAAAATATTTAACCTTCAAAAAGGTGCTATGGCTTCCTGCCCATCCAATGTACAGAGGCCGATTGTAAAGTCGAGGATCGAAGCCGAGCGTCTTGAGTCCAAGGAGAGGGCCATATGGTGGACCCTGCATGGGGCCTCCGCATGGGTTTCCATCAGGTAAAAATTTATTGTGGCGTATTTTATTACCAACAAATTGGGGATTCATTGCTAAAATTATAATAGAACAAAGTTTGATTAGTTTTTTTGTAGCGAAACAATACAACTAGAAATCAGCCCCTCCGACAAAATAGACTGGGAAGCGATTGAACAAGCAGTCGACCTATTCGATTTCTGCAGTCAGAAATGGCTTGGACTAAATATTTAATTATATTTGAAAGCCGCGAGGGAATGCTATTATTAATTTCTTCGTTTGTGAGAGCATTAAACAGCATTCCAAAGATTATTGTTCAGATTCAAGTACACCTCGCCGAGAATGATAAATAAAGTTTGCTTTAAAACAACGCACGCCAGAGAAACCAGCCTCTTCTTTGCAATCCCCATCAAAATCTCATTTTTCCTCTTGCTTCAACGTTTTACTATTCCTTCTCGGTGACGTGCAAGATTACTTTTACAGATTTCGGCCTATCTATCTGGAGGTATGCCGAAGGCATATGAATTTCCCTTATTCAAATTCCTCATTGAATCGTTCTTCACCGAAGATTTTTCCTTTCCATCTCCCAACGATGGTACCTCTCCGTCGGTAAATTTCTCTACCTTCGCCTCCTACAGATAAGGAAGCGTCTCTCCGAATCTCCGCTCATTTTATCTGGCGTTCGCCATCTTCGCCGACCTTTCGAGTCTCCAGATGAACGGCGGGAGACTTCAACGCGCGGATGGAAAGTATGCGTGCCGCCCTCCTGCGGTGTGTTTGAGTGGTTAACGATCGATTAAAACGGAATCAAAGAGAGCGTCCTTCTGGCATGTTGAGCTTCCGATTCAATCTCGAGGTGCTAAGAGCGTCTGGAATTATTGGTTCCCTTGATTTTAATGACGAACCTACGATGTACATACGTTTGCATTGTCCGATTGGAAATGAGAAGGCCAGCATTTTTATGGTCTTAACACGTGCTAATAGTTCGATCACCCGTATTTATTTTATTGATGCATTAAAGATTTACTAGTTAGAAACGTCCCTTTAACCAATAAACAATTTAGAAAGAATCACCAGGCACTTTCCTAGGAAATGATCCCAAAAATCTATCGTGAAACTGAGAGACGTCGGCACTTCAAATTTGGTCAAAACCCTTTGAACGTAATTCTGGCGCGATTTTATAGTTTTCGATGCGCAAAAACTAATATAGTCTAAGGAGTTCCTTAATTTCTTATTGAATACTTTATGTTGTTTGAAATATTTTACTTGTTCAAACTGAAATCGCTCTTAAGCACCGTTCGGATACGGAAAAAGGGCCAAATTTGTCTGCATAGGACTCTATTTTTTTCATTTGATTGAAATTACGGCATTCTTTTTTCCGATGGCAATTGACTCGAAAAGGTGTGTAATTGTTATTTGTACAACTGAATCCCATGTACTTGCAGGTAAACGTAAGGAATACAACGAACGAATTAATGTTCTTCAACACAAAAAACAAACAGTTTACTCAAAATTCAGAATCTTTCAACTGTTAATGCATTACAGAAAAAAAGCCCAGTGTCCTGAAACCTGTTGACAAGTTAAGAGGAGGAAGCCTGTTTGGGCAATTTAACAGGGCGAAGTTTTGAGATGGTTCTGACAATTTATAGCACTAAGAAAAAACATTGCTGAACCAAATACATTGCAAATATTCTATTCTCATGAATAAAACTCGTATATTTTCATAGCAATTACAAAATTACTAGGTCCGAGGGTCCTTTATCTAAGGATTACTCCAGCTTTATTGCCCGAATCATATGGAATACGCGCAGTATCTACGCAGATCAATGGTAGATTGAATTCCAGGTGACCGGGTAAAGATAGACGGAGCTCCCCATGAGTAATTAGCATCCCTTTACACGGAATGATATTTTCTTCTAGCGTTTACTGCTGGTATGATTTTTTATGGTCATCTTATAAATTTGAATGCATCCGAAATTTATGGAAGCACATATAAGAGGGAATAGCCCTCCTAGGGCCTCCCGCTGACCCCTATGTGTGCCCCAGCCTTAAATATAGTAGGAGATAAGAGTTGAAATTTCGACCCGATATATGTATTTTTGGTTTTAAGGTATATTTTTATTTCCTGTAAAGTCTCAAGTTGTAAATGTTGACTTTCTTTCCAATGAAGTGCCTAATAAACTTATTCAAAAATAGTTGAATGGGACCCAGATTGGCAACTGTAATATATCCAATTGCAAAAAATATTTGTTTTATTATATTACTCCCATACCTATGGATCAGGAAAGCATATGTCATATTTGAAAAATTCGCGCGTCAATATAGAAGCATTACGTACAATGATCCCTGATAAGTTCGAATAAAATTAAATATTAATTACAAGGCTTACTCTTAAAAACTCAGGACATAAAATAAAAGGTTATTATGCTTGTTAAGAAACTATAATATGCATATTTATCGTACTATTAGCGAACGTAGAATACAGAATACTTAGGGATTTACGTATGGCATATTGCCTATTTGTCTTAGTCGCGCACGACCCCTCCTTCGAGTGTTAGATAAAAATCAAGTTCCCCAGCGCCCACATCAGCACCGATTTAATTAAAAGGATGGTTATCCTGCTGAGGTCAAAGCTTCTAAGGTGATGACCTCTTTAGATTCCAGTGAAGTTGGACTCGCCTATGATGAAAGTGGAAACGATTGTTTTCACAAATGTGAAATTTAGATTTTCGGGCAACATGGCCCTAAAGGAATTGAGAGCGGAGCATAAGATGAATTCTAGAAAGTTGAAACAAATCGAGCAAAACATGATTGAGACGAAGTGTGAGTGGTGTCGGTGTTGGTAATACCTTTTGGATACGCCTGAGAAGTCGATATTCGTTTAATTCTACGTAATACCTAAGTCACGATTTCTAAATTAAACGAGCATGGGAGTGTGAAAGACAATATAACATGAGTCATTCAACCAACATAGTTAATAATAGTCTGCAATTTCTTCTTATATTATTAAAGAAAGAAAAGCATCATGACGTCCATAAAAGAAAAATATGATTTCTCGATGGGAATTAAATATCTGCAGTAAGCAAATATTAATCTTTTCCTCTTTCCGAATTGAACCTCTCTTTTTGTCGTCAAAGTTACCCCTTCCCCTTTGTTTCCTCCGCACTCTGGGTGGGCGGCCAAAGAGCCTCCCCATCAGCGCCGCCCCGCGAGCATTTCAAGGCCAACCCGAATTGATGCTTCTCGCGCCGTGGACGCCAGGGCGTGTGGGCGTCCATTTATTGAACCGAGGATCACGTTTCAACGGCCACACCCAATTCATATCCCCTTCGAAAGCGATCCTCCGCCATTCCCCCATCCCCTCTCCACCGGCGCTCATCCACTCCTGCGGTGTACAAGCGTAGGCGCACCGAGGGTCGCTAACGTCTACCGACATCCCTCATCTCCCTCGGCTGGATTTTTGTCAATAAATAAGGGAGATTCACCGTTGCTCCGACGCCGAAGAACTCCCCCTTCCGCCCCGACTCAGCTCAGCTCAGACAATGAATGCGTCGGGGATCTACCCCCCCCCCTCGCTCCATCTACTCTCTCCCTCCGCCGCCCTATCCGCAATTAATTTCACTTCTTCCCTTCTGCCGGACACCCCCCAACCCATCCCCCCGTCGTCTGGGGGTGCATGATTATTCCTCCCCCGCCATTGGGGGCCGCCAAGGCTACAGGTGTCGATTACCCGGGAAGCGTGGAGCATAGTTGGCATTTCATTATTTTTCCTTGTAGCACTCTCGAGAGTTCTCGCCTTCGCTCGTGCATATTCGAATCGTCAAATCCATTGCCGTATTTCGCCATTAGCCTTAGCGTCAAAACAAAACGAAAACTCGAGAAAAAGAAAAGATACATAGGTACATATTTAGAATTTGATACGTGACCACCCACGGCAGACGCCGAGGGAGAGCTGAGATTGAGGGACTGTTTATTTTGACCCTTTTGTCGAGTGGCTCTAGACGCCGATAGGAAAGGGGTGAGATCTCTAAAAGAGCGTCCATACACCGAAGCTACTACCATCGGTCTTTGATTAGAAATTCACGGTGTTCAAAGGGTTTCCTTATTTCTGCATTTAATCATAGCCACATACGAGTCAATTTTAGGGTTATAAATTGGGTTTTCATTGACAAGGGAAGCCAAAATACAAGGTGGATAAAAACCCTTCGAGGCGGAAATCGAACTCGCTAATACTGATTTAGCAGATGAGGACTTTATCCCACCGTTCACCCCCGAGTCCTATCGCGGATGCACACATAATTACACGTCCCTCCGACCTTACCCGCCTCGTGTAAATTATTGCCCCTGCCCCTCCTCCTGTTCCTCGGTCCATTGCCTCCCTAAGAATTGCTTTTGGACTCTCTAAGAAGGGGAGGCCACGCCCACACTTCCATCCCCTTTTTACACCATGCATCCATCCCTCTACACCCGAGGACAATCCAGAGAGGAAAGCCTTCAATTTAATCGCCTCCACAGGAGAGAGAGGGATGGAGACGTCGAAGGGGATGGGGCTACTCCATCCCCTTCGACGCCCTCCTACCTCTTCATCTCCCGCTAATTGAAATCCGCTCCCTCCCGCCACGGGGAATGGGAGTCGCACGTCTTCCCCCAACACCGCCCGTCCGCGACGACCACTACCGGGAGGGCAGGGCTTGACGTCCGGGTGGAGGCGGGAGAGGATGTCACGGCACTTCATGGACACTGCCATCGAACGCTCAAGGGAGGCTCTCCCGAGGATCCCCACGCTGGGCTGGGAGCGGGAGCCGTCGGCCGTGTTCAACCGAAGCGCGTGTTCAACCGATGAATACGTATTCATCGCCTGGAGTGCGGATCGAGGAATGTCTCATTCAGCCTCTTTGATCATTCGCACACCGCTTTCACGCGAACACAAGTCGACTTTGCTTTCATCTTTGAATTCGCTGGCGGCGACCAATGTGCCTGGAGAAAGGCCATTTTCTCGTGGGCAGTTTCGATTTGGGTCTGGATCGAGTGAAGCGAGAGGATGAGACAAGATTCTCGGAGGGAACGAAGCTGAGCGGGGCAGTTCTCTTCAGCTCCTCGCTTTATTTAAAATATCTGCCATTGATGGGAAATGGTGAAAACAACATAGAGAATGGCTTTGCCTGCATTTTCTAGGTCGATTCGTATGATGATCGCCGTGGGCAAAAAACAGCTTTGCCCATTTGAGTCTTCACCGAATCGAGCCACGCATATTTTGTGTTGTGATCTCAGGTTTACGATTTCGAACATTCTAACCCTCGTTTATATTCGGTGATTGTGTTCTCGGAACGTACCTGCCACGTCCCTAAACGCAGCAGTTCACCACATTAGGCACGCTCCAATTAACACCCTCAAGTTTCTGCGTATATTTTTATTTTTCCCCCACTACTCATCGAGCTCTTGGACATGGAAACTACGGTCAATCATTTCCTAATGAAGCAATTAGTTCTCAGCATAAATAGAGCAAGTTGTCCTTCAAGTTAGAAGGGCTATTTAAATGAATAATGTAGAATTGAAAATTGGGTGCTAAATATCTTCCAATTTTAAAGTAAATAAGCGAGTCCCTTACGCGCGTGCGCAAATCTCATCACCCGAGGAATGTTCTCGGGGAACAAAAAAGGGAAGAAGATAATTGTGAGCTAAGCCGAAGAATTATTTGTTCTGTGAAATTACTCACAAAGGTTCTGACTCATCCCTTGCGGTTGCAGGCGCTCTTTTTTCAGTTGCCAAGGTTAAGAGGGTTGTGCTCTCGGTGCGGGGCATCAGCGCCACTCTCTCCGGAGAGAAGAGGGAGGGTGGCGCCTCGGTATGCGCTCAATCTGCCCGCGCCGGCGCCATTCCTTCCTCCCCCGGGGCCCTGTGTCTCCATGCCGCCAGCAAATCTCCATATGAGCAAACTGCAGGGACTTGTAAATCGAACTGTAAAAACCGGCGCCAGATTAGACCAATAATCGCTACTCTTTGTCGATACTCCCATTCCTTCGATTGTCTCGTTCATCTATCGAGAATTCAATTGAATTGGTCTTCTGTTTTCAAAATAAACGCCTTTCTTTAATGTTAACAGGTAAACGAACGTATTGAAAAAGGGTATGTCGAAGGCCATAGAACGTTTCACTTACATGTATGCCGCTAAAATACAGCTAAGAGTGTTAAATCAGAGACGCCTATGAATAATGGAAGATAACGAAGGGGATGAACAGCTTAAAGTCAGAAGGGGATTGAGTGCCAGAGATACCGTGGTTCTTATAAGAGTCACAGGCGAAAAACTAGAGAAAGAAGCAAAGGAATGGGACAATGTTTCATAGACGTTAAAATAGCATTTGACCAAGTGGAATGGAGTAGGCTGATGGAGATTATTGAAGTAAAAAAGGTAGACAGGAGGAACAAAATACTTGGAAAGAAAGTAAAACCCAAAGCCGTACACTTAAGGGCACTTATAGGTGGAATATAGAAGGGGGTGGGAAAGTTATTGTTTGGCGGGAAGCCAGAGGCCAGTGACCCGTCACTCAAACAAATGAAATTTAAAATAAATAGTTCTACCAATTACTCCCTTGATCAGGTATTTGCACACCAAATTGACCTTCACAAGTCGCAACCACACACACACGCAGGGTTTACGGGGCGGGAAGCCCGACGCCAGTGACCCGTCACTCAGACAAATGAAAAAATAAAATAAATAGTTCAGACAATTACTCCCTTGATCAGGTATTTGCACCACAAATTGACCTTCACAAGTCGCAACCACACACACACGCAGGGTTTACGGGGCGGGAAGCCCGACGCCAGTGACCCGTCACTCAGACAAATGAAAAAATAAATTAAAATTATATAACACTTACTCCCTCGCTCAGGTATTTGCAAACAAATTGACCTTCGCAAGTCACAAACACTCACACACACAGGGTTTACGGGGTTGGAAACCCGGCGCCAGTGACCCGTCACTCAAACTCGGACGACACAAAAGTACAGTGCTGGAGGGGACACTGTACTTTTGTGTCGTCCGAGTTTGAGTGACGGGTCACTGGCGCCGGGTTTCCAACCCCGTAAACCCTGTGTGTGTGAGTGTTTGTGACTTGCGAAGGTCAATTTGTTTGCAAATACCTGAGCGAGGGAGTAAGTGTTATATAATTTTAATTTATTTTTTCATTTGTCTGAGTGACGGGTCACTGGCGTCGGGCTTCCCGCCCCGTAAACCCTGCGTGTGTGTGTGGTTGCGACTTGTGAAGGTCAATTTGTGGTGCAAATACCTGATCAAGGGAGTAATTGTCTGAACTATTTATTTTATTTTTTCATTTGTCTGAGTGACGGGTCACTGGCGTCGGGCTTCCCGCCCCGTAAACCCTGCGTGTGTGTGTGGTTGCGACTTGTGAAGGTCAATTTGGTGTGCAAATACCTGATCAAGGGAGTAATTGGTAGAACTATTTATTTTAAATTTCATTTGTTTGAGTGACGGGTCACTGGCCTCTGGCTTCCCGCCAAACAATAACTTTCCCACCCCCTTCTATATTCCACCTATAAGTGCCCTTAAGTGTACGGCTTTGGGTTTTACTTTCTTTCCATGCACTCGGCCGTAGTACGTTCTTTATCTATTTATTTTAACAAAATACTTATCAAATAATTTTGCATAGAAGTAAAAGCAGCCGTGAGAGTTAATAAAATTCTGAAGATCTGAATAGAGAAATTGCCCAGAGAAATTCAGTCAGATTTAAATTGCTACGAGAAGAGCGATTGATATGCTGGAGGAATAAGTTTGGGAACACCTTGACCCTCAGAGAGAACAGGCAGTTTCAGAAAGATACAAGACAACTATAGTTTTCTCGCGAAAGAGAAGGAATTATTATGGCTCTAAATTATATTGGAAGATTCGATCACCGAGATAAAATTAGGGGAGATGCCATCCGTAGCAGATAGATTTAAGACCTCGTTCATCCCTCGCACGATACGCAATCATAAAAATTACCGGGCTCCCGAATAAATAGGTTTGGCTGGTGTCCCGACACACGCCCTTGATTGCGGGGTACTGGTCGATATAGTTGTCAAACATCCACGAGTTCCCAATGTCACTGAGGAGGACTAAGGATAATTAACTGATAAATAACTGAAGCACGTGGCACTATTTCACTCCTTGCTTATTGAAATAATTTATTTAGTTAGATTTTTTCGTTTCCTTAACCTTGCTCATTCCAACGATTGCGAAGCACCATGAAACTCTCTCTGCGTGCCCTTGAACTCCAAAATATCATTGCAAGTATAATGAACGCCGCCTTCATATAGATTTGCCAAAGTCACTGCCCCTGACTTCCGGCCTGGTCATTAAGTCAACGGAAAAATTTCAATCATTCAGTTTCGTCCATTATATATCAATCCATTCCTTATGGCTAATTACCTCTCGTAGATCCGTGCGAATAATTTGGTGCAACCAGTGCAAACTTTCACCTGCATAATGCATGACGGGACACTTTTACAGTCGTAAGAAAAAAGCACGCCGGGCGATTCAATGCTTCATAAAAGTATCCTGACCAAATTTGGAGGATCTAATTTTCATAGCTGATGGCCAGCAATCATGCCGTGCCCCTTACCCCCCCACCCCCTAGCCCTCTGCCCTCCCCACCATTCGCCATCCTCCAATCGTGCGCGTCATGCGACCACTCGGCCGTAACCCTCTGAGCGAAATTCCCGTCCCATCCGTAAGTGGCATGTGGGTCTCCTCTGGTCGAGTGATGATTAGGAATTGAATTGTTGCTGCGGCTTGAGATGATGACCTGCCCACGATTCGAATATCAGTCTGTCCTTTTTGAGGGACACTTCACCGAAATTAAGAATTGTAAGGAAACCGCCATGTTGAAAATTCGACTGTCAAGGGGAATTTATTTCGAGTGCTGTATTTCAATTAATCTGGATGTAATCACCCTTTTCGAGAAAACATGAATAAAGAAAACAAATGATGATTCTTTCATCTGTATTGTTTATAACCCACTGCGCCGTGAAGATCTCGCTACGTTTTCATTTTACCCCAATTGTACTTTGAGACAATGGATAACAAGAAACCCCATCTCCATTAGCATCGTACGATGATATTTTTGATCCGATCGGGCCTCCAAGTTGCAGTCAAATCAAATTCATTTGTTCTTTAAGTATTAAAGCTAAAAGAAACAGTAATAGTAGACGTTTTCACTGAATATTTGAAGGTTTTAATACGTATTGAAAAACAGGATGAGATTGGAGAGTCGCACCGAGTAATTTCGTCGAATTACTGGCGCACCCATTGATGAATTCTCTGTGTAAAGAGAGATTAGAATTATTTTGACTTTTAATCGTAAATTCGATCCGTTAATCACATGTCTAAACCAGTATTTATTTGCGGTCAATAAAATATAGGTACTCTGTTGGCGGAGGAACATTTTTATTGTTATTGCGGAACCTCATTCTAGTTAAGATGTAAATTTATTTTCCAAGTCTTCGGGTGTAAGTTTAGTTCTCATTTTTAGTGTTGGAATAAGTTTGGTTTTGAGACCTTACCTGGGCGAAGAGATACTGCAGTATTTTGCAACTAAACAGATATACACGCCTTGATGTAATTTTGGATCGCTCAATACAGCTCAATTATAGACACGATACATTACCGTTCCATAAAATCGCAGAAACTGCTGCTGACACTGCCTGGTAGTCAGAGGGCTCTTCGAAAGCAGGCGTTCCTAGGTGAAACCTTCAAACCAGGGAAAATACCATGGAAGCAAAAGAAGATTATCAGCCGTGCTTCTCTCGACAAGCAGTGAGCAGAATTACCTCGTATTTTGTTGTTGAATGATTACTTTAAGAAGAACAAAACAACTATATTGATCAGCGTACGGTTTAGAAAATACTTTGCATTCCCTTAAAAGTTAATTAATCTTACTCCAATCTTTTTCAACTACTCAAGCTAATGATTAGCTATTTGGGAAGGCGAACGACTGAAAAAATCATTTGCGCCAATACGGATAGATGGGTAATTCTGCAAGGGTGGGTTATTCAGGCAATGGTGGAAGAAGGGGTGGAGAGAAACCCGGCTTCGGTATTAACCTACCCTTAACGAAAAGCCTCAAGGGGTTACACAGTTTAACTTCCCATCCAACGGACAGTGTCCTCCACTTGAAGAACTCTCCGCATTCAGCACCCCAAATAGGATTACCATCGAAATATACTAACGCCGAGACTAGAACCCCGTCTCTCAGGGCAGCAAGCCAGTTCGGTAGTCACCACACCATCCATAATTGCCTACTTTCGAACTATTTAATGTCAAGTACGTGATGGAATGTTATTCTGCAACTTATTATTTTTTTCTAGCAGTGAACTTGTTTCCATTCCAGTCTTCAACATTAAAATTATTAATTGTGGAACATTATGCCAAAAGATTGAAACATTGACCACTCATTTCATAAACGAAGGACAGGTTTTGCCTTTACTCGAGCGACTAGCATATAAATGCTTGTTTGACCAACTAATAATCCGCGGCCCTGCCATTCCAAATGCTTCCCTAAGTGTAGTATGAAGTGGGTGGGGTGGCTTTGGAAACTGAGGGATGGGGTGTCCACGAGTAGTGTCTCCCGGGATGGATGCCATGGCGAGGAGAATTTCTGCACAATTACTAAGTTGGCCAACAAAACAGCCACTGCATGCATGTCAGCCACTCCGTGAATTCCTTTCCCCTAAAGCCTTTGCCTCTCTCCAATCATTCCCAAAATCGAATCTCCGGCGATAGACATTTCGCTCTCGCCTCGATGTCCACTTTTACTCCCGAAGTGAGCGATTACCATCCCCTAATTGCTTGGAACGTCCGTGGACATCGAAAAATTAGTTACCCACGAGTACGTGATGGGTTGCTTCCATCTGAGAAACAGCCTCCGCAGCCAATCTAACATATTGTTTTCCCTCCTCGAATAGCTCCAGATCTTTGTATACCTCCTCCGTAACAAACCGCGTGGTCAGTATATTATTCGTGAGGCATATACATTTTAAAATGAAAGTGCATCCATGCCAGCGCGCAGCGAACAGAATTATGGCTTCCTTAATTTCTTTTATCGGTGATTTTCGCTCGAATAGAAATTTAGTAGAGAATAAAAAGCATTAATAAGGTAAATGAGGAGAGAGATCGATGAATTAATTTGAACAGATTGTTTTCACAGCCCTGGACCACGCACAGTGAACCACCCAAGTACTGTGCAGTGTAATGCATAAAATGAATATTTATCTTCTCGTTTTTCGAAATCCGTCCCTCTTCGTGATCGAAGCGAGAGTGTAAGCTTAAATCCCTCAGCAAGAGAATCCATACTTTGAATTTCTTCTCCTGCATCTGGTCTAGAAATGAGCGACAGATAAGTCAATTATGAAATGAAATCAATGAGCGCGCATCTTGTAGTGTTAATCGCATGCAATATTTTGTTCAGTAATTGTTACAACTCCCGTTATTTAAGTGAACTGATCTGGGGGCCATTTATAATTTATAAAAAAATAAATCAAGATTAAAATCTCACCCAGACAGGAATGAAATTTCAGAAATGACTTTTCAGTGGGGTAACTAATTCTCGTTGATGGAATGCAGCCGTGCGTATAAAGTAGTACTATCGTATGAAATGTCCGTCAATTATAGAAATTATTCTTTTTAGTGGCAGTTAAGGATTTTTTGAATGATTCAAGTCATTAGGGCTTTATATATCTTATGTTCGCTTCATGTTTCACACTATTTGGGATGGTTAGGGCACAAAGATAAGATAAAGAAGACAGCTTCCAGCGCAGATAGATACAAATATTCGTCCTCTCCTCGGAAAATCAAGAATCATAATAGTGAGAAATCAAAATCATTATATAAATAGTAATGATGTTCGAATTACAAGCCAGGACAAATAAGATGCTACGTACACATCAGGTACATTCGCACGTGCATGTGGATGTTATTTACTTGTACATGTATTTGCATGTGTGTAAGTTAAAATAGGTTTTGAATGAATATATGCGTCTACATGGGCGTGAATGTTTTAGTTTTTCATGTGGTTTTATTATGTTTTATGAGTGGTGGCCTAACACCCCCCGCCACACACCCTGACGGCAGTTTTAAGGGTATAGTGTAATGTAGACATATGTGAACATTTTATTTTTGAAACTGAGGATCCATAATCTGTAAAGAAAGAAATGGGTTGTCCTGCCTCATTACCATTTTGAATTCTTTTGCGGATTCCATTCAGAGTAGTGAAGTACTTGCCGGTGATATTTCAAAGGCTCAACAGCAGTTGAGGGTGCCGTAAGGAGCCCTTGTACATACCTTTCTGCAACATCCCGTGACAGACATTTCGTGGCCTCTATCCATTTGAAAGTGCAGTACATAGAATCAATTTCTCATTCCAACAACCCTCAAAACGTACCAAAAACCCCGCATATAAAAGGGCTAAAAATACATCTACCAGTTCCTTTTTCAAGAACTATACACACGTACTTGTAATTCTACAGGAAAGAGCTATTCTGAATGGAGGCAGAGCATTTGAGTATCTTCAATGCAATATCCTGTTAAGTTAGAAGGTTTTTAATGAAATTCCTGAGAAAGGACGTCTTAGAACGTATCTGCAACTTCTATTATTATTAAATTTCTTTCATGCTCCAGAATCAGAAAGGAATCGTTGAATGCGTGATGCATTTTTACACATTTAGGATGGACAGAATCATTATTTAAATGTTATATAGTTGATTTTGTAAGTGTCTAAATTTTTGTGGGTACGAAAAATATGAGATTGATACAAGTCCGAAGATAATCCAATTTTAAAAATCGGCAATTGGAGTGCATATTAGGATGGGACGGAACTCACTTAATAAGTACAAATCATATGTTAGGGCACGGTACACCTTACAGTGTTTTAAAAGCTGCAGCTGTAGTTAGAAGCGCTTTCAATCCTCAAAATAGAAAAAGAGGAGAATATGGGAATGGAAAAATTTCCATTCTCATATTCTCCTCTTTTTCTATTTTGAGGATTGAAAGCGCTTCTAACTACAGCCATTCCCATATTCTCCTCTTGCGTGGATTAGCATCCATCGAAATGATGTGCTCTGATTGTGTTATGGATGCAAAACAAATGCGCTCCCGCGAACGACAATTCGAAGAAAGATTCGTACGTCGTGAGACTATTAACCCAGCTACACTCAGCTACGGTCAAGCTGGTTTTCCCACTGGGCAAAATTTACCCCTACAGGAGCATTCTTGGCGGCCATGGAATAATGGCTTTGATATTAAGAAATATAGTCCGTATACAGGGAGGTTATGCTAAGAAGTAGATGGAATTTGAGTAGTTTGTCAGGAAATAATTAGAAGATCTTAGAATTTGAAAGCACTCCGCCATTCCATTAAGGTAACAGTTAATGTAGTTGGCCTGTAAAAGGGGTTTACGAACAGGAATCTACCTGAAATTGCAAGAAAAATGTAATAAATTTTGTACTGTGTACGTAAGAACACCGACCAGAAACTGAGAGCGGTTGTTTCTTGAAACAGAGGTCCCCGAATCCATAACACGCAGAACTTCACTCTCCTCCTCTACATAACAGGAGCCTTCAAAAGTGGCCTGGCTAGGGCGATAACAATGAACTGAACCGGATGGGAAAATAGCTGGTCTTGGACTATGAGAGCTGCCCTTTTCTGCTCCTGTTTTCGATTCGACTACTGAATGGAAATGGAAGCACCCCTCAGTGGAGTGGCTATTTGCACCATTAAGGGCGAGAATTTTTTTTTTAGAAGTTTTGAGAGTCTCAATAACTAGTATAACGGGAAATAAAATCACACAGAGTCCGATCTTAAGCATGTACAGGGTCGCACCCAAAAGTGGTAGGACTGATTTTCTCTGCCGCGAACGGAGCGGTGGTGGGGGATCTGCCTGGCAGGATAAGGTGGAGCGGGCTCTTAGCAGCAGACCGACACCAACCCCAGTCGCCTGCGGGCTGTCGTTGAGTGAGGACACCGTTTTTAGTGAAGCAAGTTTTTTGTCCGCGTCGAAAAACAAAATTAATCTGAATTTAGAGCAACGTTATTCCGTGAAGTTTTGTGCGAAACTCGGGAAGACGGCAACTGAGACCCTCGATATGATCAAGCAGGCTTATGGGGACACTGCCTTAAGCCGTTCCACAGTATTTGAGTGGCACAAGTTGTTTAAAGAGGGTAGGGAGCTCGTTGAAGACGACCATCGCTCCGGACGGCCGTCGACGGCAACAACCGACACGAATGTGGACAGAGTGAGGACACTGCTGAACACAGACCGACGCTTAACCAGTGAAGGAATTGCATACCAGTTGGGTCTGTCTGCATCCAACGTCCAACGCATTATTTCACAGGATTTGGCCATGCGCAAGGTGTGCGCCAAGATGGTGCCGAAAATTCTGCCATGGCCCGCTCGTCGTCAGACAGCTCCTGGCCAAATACGGCGTTGCCACGTTGCCGCACCCGCCCTATCCTCCCGATCTGGCACCACCGAACTTCTTTTTCTTCCCCCTAATGAAAAGACAGCTCAAGGGACGACGTTTTGACTAGATGAAGGCCGTTCAAGAGGCTTCGACGAGGGTCATCAACGGCATCCCCAAAGAAAATTTCCAGCGGGCGTACGGGGAATGGGAGGAACGTTATACTAAGTGTGTAGCAGCTCAAGGAGCATACTTTGAAGATTATTAAGTCGATGTAAGTATATCGTCAATAAAATTCTTGTAAAAAAATCAGTCCTACCACTTTTGGGTGCGACCCTGTATTTACACCTAAAAAATCACTGTTAACTTATTCTTTAACTATACCCCGCAAATGAACCCACGGGAGGGGGGAGACAAACCATTTGGATTAATAGAATTCTCCGCTTTTTACTTTCCAGGCTCTGAATGATCTGACTCGGTATGGTGGAGGTCTATCTTATTAGTGGTTGTGGTTCATTTTTACTTCCTCATTTTTCGCGTACAAAAGAATTTTTACAGTGAGTGGAATTGACACTTGTTCGGAAATAGATGTTCCGCTAGCATGTTATGGATTTTGCACGTCTTTTTAGGACTTACGATGAATTGTTGTTTCTTTTCTTAATCCTTTAACCACCCTTCCTCTACCTTATATCGTAAACATCCCACTCGGTGCTTGCACCCCTGCCATACAAGGTGTAACCAAAAAAGACGTTACTGATTTTATTCTGCGCAAACCGTTCATCGGATCGAAACAAAACATAGTGCATACTCTAGCGACACATCCAACGACTAATACGAGTGATGCTACGTTTGTTTTCGCCGAGTCGTTACGTAGCAGCAGCGGTACGTGTCTTAACCTGTTCTTCGCCGTGTGCAACGGCAGCTAGAGGAACAGCGTATGTGCGTGAAATTTTCTTTCAAACTTGGCAAAAGTGCTCCGGAGACATTTTGAATAATTCAGCAAGCCTTTGTTAATGAAGCTATGAGTCGAAGTCAGTCAGAGTAGTACGGTCGTTTTAAATCGGGCAGAACCTCAAAAGATTCGCGAACGGGGTGGCCTTCCACTTCGAAAGAACCCAGCAATGTCAAATCGTGAACGATTTGGTGCTGGCAAATCTCCGTTTAACTGTTAGGGAGATAGTCGCAGAAGTGAAATTTTGGTTTGGATCCTGTCAGACAATTTTGACAGACATTTTGGGTATGACGCGCGTCGCATAAAAAAAATCGATAGCGCACCGGCTTACACGGCGCTGATCGTGACAGAGTTTTTCGTGAGAACTAGAATTTCCGTAATCCCGCAGCCACCCTACTCTCCATACGTGGTTCCAGACTTTTTTTTGTTACCAAAGTTAAAATCAACCTTGAAAGGGCGCCGATTCGACTCTATTGCGGACATTAAAACTAATTGTACGGCGGACCTGAAGAGGATCCCTAAGGCGGCTTACCAGGCAGGGTTCGAGAGCTCGAAGAAACGTTGACAATGGTGTAAGGTCAGCCAAGGCATGTACTTTGAGGGCAATAAGTTCGATTAAGCTCTATCCGTCGAAATGAACAAGTTATAAAATCAGTCCTCTCTTTCTTTATTACACTTTGTACACATTTTCGAATCGCGGGGTATTTATTTATGTTGATGTGAATACAAACCAGCTGAAAACTTCAGGATTTTTCCGGATATTTATCACAATGAAGGGAAAGCCAGTATTGCAGTTTATTATGACCGATAAACAACCTCTTCATCCCTGAAGATGTATTTATTCATTCTACAGCTATGTAATATATGCTTGTAAATACATCTTTTAATAAAATGAAAACATAATATCACTACTCATTCCTATGCATACAACTTGCTAAGAAATACAGGTATAATGCTGATTTTTATTGGGTGAGAAATTATGAGAATGGGAAGATATGTTCACCTATTACCATTAGTCAGCAAAAGAAACCTGAATTGATTGGATATCCTAAATAAAGAGATTTGCGAAATATAAATCGGATTTTCCACAAACACTTTCATTACGTGATGCGCTTGGCCCTTTTTGTCGTGATGACTAGGCCATGAAGTGGAGTTACAAGTTTGGCTGTGACAGCGAAATAGAAGAAAATACGACGGCTATTTCAATGGATCTCACAAACTTAGGTTAGGTCTCGTAAATGAGGGAAAATAACTCAGGATAACAGTTGCGCTTTATTGCCAAGGCGATGAAAGAAGCATTTTAAATTGAGATGTCACCGAGAGTCGAACCACATACCTCCAATCAGTAGCCCAATACTTTACCTAGTGATTACCGGTCTACCACTGGACTACCACGGTCTAAGTCTCTAACAACGGTCTACCACAGGACTACCGCGTCCAACTGTACATCCATAGGTGTCCTAAAGAAGTCTTTACCTAGTCTTTCACGTAGGAAATAATTCTTTGGAATAACAAGAGGGAAAAACTTACTTGTCCTTATTCCTTCGCCTTACAACGATTTCTCGACAGACATTAGGTTTCTCACTAATGCGTGGAGTCGACCATGGAATGCCGAGCGTCGAAATCTCTTCCGAAATGAAACTTGTCCCATGCGGGGTTGAACCATGATGTAAAATGGGGAGAACAAAGAGCCGAGCCCACCAGAAATGGGGGACCTCGTGGTTGCTCCCACCTCTCCCAGCCCTGGGCCACCCCTTCCCCTTTCACCCTCTTGCACTGCACTTGCCGTGAGAGCCAACGGTGACCCAAATCCACCCTAAGCTCTCAGAGAGGAATAAATAATTTTCGGAAAAGTGAGTGGGGTGTCGATCATTAAATCGACCCTAATCTATTCACATCCGTCAATGCATCGAAGTGCTCTCCGAGAGACATTAAAGCGCCCTTCCACGCCCCCCCCCTCCCTCCTTCCCCTTTCTCCCCGCCCAGCACTAATCTCCAGGGGATTCGGGAGCGGACCCGCCGCTCCTCGACGGCGTATTCTCAAGTTAAGGGCTCCTCACAATAATCGCTCTCCTGCTCATTAGCCACCATCGTACCCCCTCCCCCCCCCTGCCCCCCACCTCTCCCTCCCTCCCGACGGCCTCACCCTCGGATGCCGGGCTAGGTGAGGGAATTAGTCTCCTCCCGTTGAACACGCCCTCTCACTCCCTCCAAAAAGTCCCTAATTGCTTACCTTTCGGGTGATTTATATCCGTTACAATCTACCCACCCACCCTCCATCCGCTGGAAACCTAAGGACCGCGGTTTCTTTTTTCACCTTAACTCACCAAAAGCCCTCCCTGAATTACGCTATCTCAAATTGGGGCCTCCCCTGACTCCCTTCTGCTTCTGCACGGTTTCTTTTCGAAAATGATCGTCATCCATCCGTTGAGTCCATTTCAATCTCGGTCGATGGAGAGAAATGCTGAAAAAAGAGAATAACAGAGTATCATGAACCAGCATGAGGGTTAGATCTGGATCAATTTTTATGCGAGGTGGATAAATTGGTAGTAATTAATAAATACTGCTACGGGCAGGTGAGCGTAGCAATTACCGCTACAGGGATTTAGCCCCCGGGGGCCGCGTCGAGGGCATCCGTCCGACGTCCCGGCAGAGCAGCTGCCCTCGGGCACCAAGAACCATTCGCCTTTTGCGGTCCTACGCCCTCTAACGCTATTAATTTTAAACATATTTTTTCCTCAACACTAGACTTACCATTAGCGTTCCTCCTCTATTAAACATAGGTTTTCTCAATGTTTCGATCTATATTCCCACATGTACGTGGGTCTTTAGAAACTCCTAAGAAAATCATAATTCCTCATAAAATTCCAGATATGGCCCACGTAATATTGGAAAAGGTTTGCATTTAGTAAGCCTAATCTCTTTCTAGCTTGCTGTTAAATTTACAGCAATATCCACCACGTGGTTTTATTTCCATAGTCCGATTGGAGAATAACACTTCCGTCTATTTAGAAAAATAGGAAAAAATTAATTTAGTGCCATAATGAAACACTTTTATTTAAATAGCTTAACACCGAAATAGATCCAAGCCGAGGTTAATAAAGTTCAAGGCTCATTTGGTCCTGCGTTTGTGACTGTTCAAAAATGGATTGATGAGTTTAAACGTTGTTATACATCCGTAAAATATGAACAGGGATGCCCAGTGGAAGTGACTTCCTCCGAAGTGATCGACAAAATCCACGATTTTATTTTGAGTGATCGAAGGAACAGAGGTCGCGGCACATCACTAGGTAAAATGTTTCCAATTTAGCAAAAACAATTGGGTTGAAAGGCAATCTCGGCAAGACGGTTGCTGCCACACTTGCTCTCAGCGGAAAATAAACGCAATCAGTTGGTCGATTCCGAGGCAAGTTTGGGGATTTGTCACTGAAAATTCTGAAGAGTTTCTGCGTCGATACATAATTTTGGATGAATAATGGATACACTAATACAGTCCAGAGACGAAGGAGCCGTCGAAACAGTGGGCTTCTAAAGATGATCTGGGCCTCAGGAAGGGGAATAGGAAACAATATACTTGATCTAATAGTGACAAATTTATCCAAATTCGTCCCAAATACATCCACTTTTGATAGGCTTAGTGACCATAGAATTGTGTCACTTGATGACTATTAAAAATCAGAAACCGGAAAGAAAAATTTACTTGTCTGACCGGGCTGATTACGAAGGATTATGGCGTGAGCTACAGGAGTCTTATGATACATTTAAGGAACGTAGTAGAAACAGAGACACGAGAGTTTGTGGATTACTTTTATCGACGTCACATGGGCTAATATAAAAAAACTCATGCCTATTAAATTTAAAATTAACAAGAGGGAACCTAAATGGCACAACGTAGAAGTAAGTAAAGCATTAAAACAGCAAAGAGCGTGGTATTAAAAAATGAAGATATCACAAAAGGGCGAGTCTAGCGACAAACAATATGAAATAGTATATAACTGTAAAACAGCTAAATCGTTAGCAAGAAAAGCATGTTGCCAGTCGTTAATAGAATTTAAAAATATAAAATTTGGTGAATATTTGGACGATAATCCAAAAGTATTTTGATCATATGTACGGGAAGGCCAGGGCAACAAGTCGACAGTGCCATCCCTAAATAGCAATGAGCAAAAACTTACCACCTGTTCAGAAAAAGCTAGAATATTAAACCACCATTTTCAAAGCGTTTTTAATAATCAAATGAACTCCGCTACTCGATTTTCCCTTGAACTCATGCCTGAACTTACAATATCTTCTCTTGGAATCGGAAGCCAACTTAAAGACATCAGTCCAAACAAATAGCCAGGCCCTGATCTAATCCCTGCTCGTATTAACAAAACGATGGCCTCAGAAATAGCTCATTTCCTGAAAATAATATTTGTAAATCCCTAAATGATCTCGCAGTATCCATAGCCTGGAAAATAGCCAATGTCACTCCCACATTTAAAAAAGGCGACAGAATAAATCGGAGTAACTACCGACCAATCTCTCTTGCAATCCATCTAATGGAATATTTCAGAGCACATAATTGTATGTTCAGTCATGAAATATTTCGATTCCCAGAATGTACTTATAAATAACCAGCACGGTTTCGAATGAGTAGATCTTGCGGGGTATTATATAGATGATGAAGATGTAGATGAAACACAGTTCGGTTTTATACATGGATTGGTAACGGCTAAAGCATTAACATTGTTCACCATGCATGCTTATAAACAAACTAGATGTTGGTCCTCATGTCTAAGTATTTCTATATGTCTTGATATTACAGCTTTTATTACTGTTAGCCATTTTATATTGTGTAATTTACTGTAGAAACGTGATATTGTTTATTAACTCAAAAAAAAATATTGAAGAATATTCCAAACAAAGGACTATTAAAGTTAACACAAACGTTGTAAGTATTATATATCCAAAACTTACAACGAGGTACGTCAGGTTGATAAGTGCGTGCCGCTAGGGTCAATTTTAGGAAAATTCTATTAAATATTTATGTGAACGATGTAAAGAGGCCAATAAATAATTCTAAAATGATACAATACGCGGATTGTAAATTGCTTTTCATTTTTCATTGTTTAAAGTTTACTTCAAGATGATTACAAAAATTTTACATGTGGTTACGTGAAGGAAAACGAGCAGCAAATGCATATAAAACATTTGTAATGAGTATTAATTGACCAATTAATCTGTTCCACGTCGAGCTGGTATGACATGACCATACAAATATTACTTGAGCACTTACAATAATGCATCAAACGAAATGGTAATTAGTAAATAAGATAGAAGAATGTTTAAGCTTCAACATGATTCATTAATTATTGAAAATAATCTGTTATTTCTATTTCTAAAATAATTGAGGATCTTACTTTTGGAGTTACTCGTGCTTGGAGTATAGTAGACAATAACTTTAAATGGAACTCTCATATAAATAAATTGTGTAATGAACTTCGCTACACTTTAATAAGATTGGAAATTACTAAGTCCCTGCTCCCAATTGAGTGAACAAGGTCACCTTAGTACATTTTGTGCCCAGTTTAAGATATGGAACTGAAGTTTGGGGCCAAAGTTACAAATGCTACGTTCATAAGATTGAGACAACAAAAGTAAATTTTTGAAATATTAATATTAAGGTTTTTGTAAATGTAAATGACTATCGTTTGATAATAATAAACTGCCCAAAGCCAGAAAATTACATATAAATCGTCGTTTCGTCGCCAAAATATTTTGTTTTCAAGAAAATATTATGTTAAACTTTCTGTAGTGAATAATTCAGAAAATCTAATGATGTGAAATACAACATGCGACAATTTCTACACAGTAACCAGAGGATAAACTAATTACCGCACACGGTTAAATATGGTACTAATTAAAAGCTCACTCAACAAGTAATCATATAAAATTGATGACATCCTTAAAGATAAATAAATTCAGCCTCAAATGGTCTGTGCAAAATACTTCACATAAACGCATATCATATGCCATTGATTTCTAATCTGTATTCATGTATCGTTGCTCGATATTCATGAATCTGAGCTACACGTAGTTCTAATTACATTTATATCTCTTTTTGTAATATACATTTTCAAGCAGATAAGACTACTCATGACGAAACGTTAATGTATCAGAAATAAAATTTAAATAAATAAAAATAAAACGCCTCATTTGGTGTTAAAAATGTTCAATTTTCCCCGATAAGTTTTGAAAATGTTAGTCTAAGTAGTGCGAGCTCACCTTCAAATACTAATATACGCCATTCAAGATGAATACTAACAGATGGAGTTGAATCGTTCACCTGATTTGGTATTTTTATTCATAAAAATTAATTTAAAAAATTTGCGGCTGAAATGCTATAAATTAGACTTACATTCTTGCAGGAAATTTAAAATTTTATTTTAATTCCTCAAAATAATCACTTTATCACGTCATTAAGGCCAAGCTCATTTGCATTCTATTCGGGTTCGGGCGTAAGGCCGGAGAAAATCTCTGAAGAGCGCCCCGCATCACCTGCCTTCATATGTTTATTCATATTCAAAACGAAGGCACCTTATTAACTCGTGGCTAAATGAAGAGCACGCATATAATCAATCCCCCGACACATTTCATGCGTTCAATATATTATGTGGTCTCTCTTACAAAATACCTGGCACTCCAGAAAACGGGAGATATGTAATTAAATGGCGACCGAGGGAGAAAGACGAAACGCCTCCGCTGACAGCGAGCCGCAGTCGTGCTGGCACCTGGTCGACGGAATTCCCACGAAGTGAAAGGAAAAAGAAGTTGGGAGCCGAAAACCCCTGGGCGCCTCCGGACTCCTTGCTTACTTCACAACCACTCGCCTCACGCTATTTCCAAGTGTCGCATTTAGCGGCCAGTCGTCGTATTTGGAATAAATGTTGGTTATTTTGAGCGCGTTTCGTCATCTGCACGCCTAAACGCCCTCAGACATGCTCGGGGGGTATGATGGCAGCGGAACATTTGGATTAAAACATTCATAATTTCGGACACTGAATTATGAATTTCTAATGAACTTAAAATTCGTGCTCCTAAACTTAGCTTTTATTCATTAATCATCTGAAAACAATCTTAAATGCAATCAAAAGTATTCTAGAAAACATGTCTTGCCTCGAACTAGACTCGGATAGTTTTTTCTTCGATACCGATTTATTTTCATTCGAAGTCTCTACAAGAACTAAGCGGAAAGGAAATTAATTTAATTTTTTGAAGATTATTGAAATTAATTTAATTTTGTCAGGAGGAGTTCGATTAAATGTTGAACGTGGCAATGAGAGAGCGAGACAGGTGGTTATCCATGCATATTATTCCATGAACCAGCGATTTTTAGAGGTTGGTAGCAACGTGTGTATTTCATGAAAAGAAGATGAAGTAGAATATTACATTCTTCATCATTAGCTTTGCTCTACAAAGGCTTTCTCGCATTTTCTTTTTAAACAACACTCGTCTTAGAGAGACAATTTGTTTCACAAAAAGCTAAAAAAGAATAAATTTCCACGCAGCAACCACATCGTAGATTGGTTTTACGCAGCCCGTAGCATTTGCAAATTTGGCCACCGCGCTCTGGAGCATGTGAAATTCACTTATTCGGAGCACTGTGAAGGTGAACACTTCCTTGCGGTTTCTCAGGATAATCTGGGTCTCAGATTATCCCGAGAAACCACTCAGAGCTTGTGTGAACCCGGCACTCTCCACAGGCAATACCCGTGCTTGAATGCGAGTACTTGGGTCTCTTGCCGGATGATCTAGGCACTCCACTTTAAATGACCGAATTGCATATTATTTTGAAACCCATCCATTTTGCGCAAGAGTTGAGGCTAATCTTATTCTTAGCACTTCCATTGAAGAGAGAATATTTCCTCATCTTCATATTCTCAACATTTCCCTCCTCATATTCCCTTTAATCGAGGAAATCTGCGACCAAACCCTCCAAATCAGCCCTCCCAGACCATTGTCTGCTAATTGTAATCGAAGGTCACGAAACTCCTTCAACGCTCTGCGAATAATGCCAAAAGACGTAAGTGCATGAATGTTGTCTCACTTTAATTTCACTCTGTCCAATTACTTTTGTCCTCCCAATCGCAATAATAAAGGAAATTTAAATCCTAAGTTTTAGTCCTTAAGCATTCTGCCTGCTACGCGCATCCGCTGTTCATACAAAAGAACCGCCTCCTGGTTTTTTCAGCCACCAATTAATTAAACAGCTCGTTCTGTTTTGGAACAATTCCTTTGACGTTGTCCTTTCACCGGACAGGTGTTCCCGCGGCCATTGTCTCCGAGAGCGGCTACGGTGGTAGGGGGCTCCCCACACTCCCCCCGACCCCCGCGCCCACCTCCGCCCCCGGTGTCCGCCCCCGAGGGCCTTCTTCTCCCCGCCTCCGACACCTCTCTCCCGCCGCGCCGAGAAACGTGAGAGGCTGCCGTGTTTCTCGGGAAACTCCTTGGAAAAGCAGCGGCAGCCCCGAAGGGGAGGGAAAGGGAGTTAAACACTCTCCCGTCCTCTTTGGCTGACCCCCCCCCTTCTCTCTCCCTCTTCGCCTTCTTCCTAAGTTGTAGGGCGTCTCTTAAATGAGGACTACGCACCTAGGTAGCACGTGATGGGATTCTCCGTTCCTTGACCATTTCGTTTTATGGCTTGGAGCACATCTTGGACGGCATTCACGTTTAGATTTTAACACCCCCTTGCATTGATCGTATTTTTAGCACTTCGCCTTTCCGTTTCAGATTGATGCTTTCGGAAAACAATAACCATTTGACCAATTTAACATTTTTAAAGCTAGTAATTATCCGATCAAAATTCGGCTCATTTTCTTTTCAAAATGAATATTTTGCCTTGGGAATAGCATGTGGGCGCATGGAACTTCAGTGACCGCACCAACAAGGAGGGCATAACCCAACAACAACTGCGTGCGCCGGTGAGTTGTGCGACAATGCAGTACTCGTCCTATCACGGCGATGGAAGTATCGATTCGTAACAACAGTGTTGCCACCTTTAGCTGTGTGCATTATGGTGGGTGTTCGGTTTTCATTTGATTGCCCCTTATATTTAAAATGATGTTAGGACGCGCATTAATGGAAGAGGGGATTGTGTGGTGAGTAAAGTTAAAAGCTGAACAAACGAAGTTCGTTATTATTCGCGTCTGAAGGCCGACAAGAATTCAAAAAGAGGAAGAAATAGACGGTTTATATGATCAACCAAAGAACCAATTGCGGGTGCCCTTGGAAGGAAACATTTGATAGTCATTCAGGATTGGAACAAGGTAGTGGGTGAAGAAATAGAAGGCAATGAGGTTGGAGACTGGTCTAGGAACAAGGAATGACCGCGGGGAGAACGCACGAGTCCCAGTGAAGAAATATTTTAACCATTAAGAATACCTGATTTAAATACTGCAATAGTCGTGGGTACACATGGAAAAAGTCCGATGACTGAGAGAGTCAGTCAGACTATGTCATGGTAAACATTTAGGAACAACGTGATTAATTTGCACAAAATCCCGGCTTCGGGATTTAGATTATGTTTTAGTAAAACGTGAAATTAGGAGGAATTGAAGACGATAAAAGATTTGACGAATGAGGAAATGTGATGTAAAGGTAATAACCGAATGAAAAGGTAGGAGTGCCAGAAGGCAGTCGAAAAGTAATACAAGGAGACGGATTCACAAGAAAGATGGGAACAACTGAAAAACGATGTATCGAAGGTCATAAACGATGCTGTAGGAAACGATGCCATCGAAGAGGAAAAGGCCAAGGAAACCATGCCAAAGTATGTAAGACATGATTCGGAAGACAGAGAAAAGAAGGAAGTGGAAGATTGTAAACGCAGAATTAGGAAGAAGGAAGTACGAGACAATAAACGGTGGTGGAAACTAAAAGAGTGAAATGAGCGTGGTGAAAGACGCTGTGCGGAGTCGATGCGGATAATTGACAGAGGATGCTCCGAATGGGGGCGCTGTCAAGAAGCAAGAAGGGGAAATGAATGTGCACCAGCCAAGACACGATGCGGGCATTATCTACATCAACACAATACCCCGCAAGCCGTCGCAAGGACGTGTGGCAGGGGGTGGTTGGTAACCAGCTATTCTACATATAAATTTCTTCCATTTCCTCATGCACCTAGCACCCCGCGACCCACACAAAAACCGCGTGGAAAGGGGGCAAATGAACACAAATCATGCAACATACCTACGCATATTATGAGTATTACATGGTTAGCTGCTGTATCTGTGCCTACACGAAGAGGACAAGAAAGTCCGTTAATGGCATTCAGATACTTATTACCGTTTACTATACTACGCGTTCCGGACGAACAACTGACAAATACAATAGACCTTATCTACATTTACCTAAGTATATCTTTATTTACTATAATTATTTATATTATTAATCTACCAACAAAGGATTCGGGAGAAATGGAAAAATTACATACATTGAAGGTAAGGTATTTGGAGAAGTTATTCGGCCATCAAGTTAAGACAGAAAAAGAATGTGATGCCTATAAGAGAATAGCCTAGGCACAAGCATACTTCAGATTGCGTAAAAAGACGCGAAAGGGTAGGAAATCGAGTAAGGCTGCGGGAGCAGATAACATCCCAATGGAACCACTTAAGGGCTGAGGAAAACGGGTGTAGAAGAGGTTCCATTGATTAATTCGCATTAGTGGATATTGGCTGGAAGACTTAATCATATCAGTATTAGTTGACATCGCAAAAAAGGAGTAACGCATGTGAGAACGTCAGGGCAGTAACTTTGATTGCGGACCCAGCTGATAGAGTACTTAGGCAAATAACCAAAAGATGGCAAAGGGAAAATGATTAATTAGGGGAATATATTATATGATCGAGTTTGAGTTAAAAAATGTAGATGTACACGTGATGTCATGGAAGTAATGAGTTCACCGATGGGAGATAGGGAGTACGACCAGGATGTAGTAATAAATTTGTTTCTACATCAACACAATGTCCGGGATCGCGAATCTTGCGATTCCTTAATAAAATTGATTCAAAGAAACTCCCTCCATCAAGCAGTATGCATGCCCACCCGTGGAAAGAACATATTAGACCTATTTCTTACAAACACGCCTGAACGTATTATTAGTGTATCAACTGACGAGGGCTTGAGTGACCATAAAGCAGTTAATATCCACTTGGACATAGAAATAAAAAAGATTGTTAAACCAAAGAGAAAAATTTATAATTACCATAAAGCAGACTTTGAAACTTTTGCCAATCAATTAAACTTCACTGCCCGAGTTCAAAACCCGCTTAAGTCATTCCACCGTGGAAGAAACTTGGACAAAATTTGTCAATATTATGCAAAAAGGCATCACAGATTTCATCCCTATAAAATATGTCAAAGCAAATCGCGACCCCAGGTGTTACAATAAAGACGTTAGAAAAGCCCTTCGAAAGCAGATAATGCTACACTATAGGGTAAAGAGGGCAGGCGTGAACACTTAATCGCCTGGGAATAAATAATTATGGGACAAGTATATATCCTCTAAAATTGAAAGCAAAACACAATTATGTAGCGCCTTACTAGACTTTAAACGTGAAGTACTTTGCGAGTACTTGGACACTGACCCTAAAGCTTTCTGGTCATGTGTTAGGGAAGTAAATGGGATTAAACAAACCGTGGCTTGCTTAAGGGATTGTAGCAATATAATTCATACAGAGAGTGAGGGTAAAGCTAACATCCTAAATTCATTCTTCCAAAAAGTTTTCACGAACGATGTTGCCGCCGCAAACAGATGAACAGAACTCTCTAATGAGGTCATTCGGAAAGAATTGTTTATAATAACAAAACACACGAGGTTGGTGAAAGAGCATTCAATTGAGAAGAACTAATTATTTTTTAGACGCTGAGGGTGGCAAGTGGAATTTTTACTATCTTTAACGCTGCAGTTGCTATCCCGTATTGTCCGAGGGAAGAAGGAGTCCTTGAGTCGGCTAGTTCTGGCATCTATTTCCCGAATTTTATATGCATGATCCAAGCGACCAATGTATGTAGGAATACGAATAATTTGCGAGACCTCGACGCTGAAATTTGCGGATCTGAATTTATTTAATAATTTTAATCTTGCATTGAATCGTCTCTCTTCTAATAATTCCCACTACAACTCCATGAGCATTTCGGTGACGCTTTGCGTTTTATCGTAAGAATTTTTAACAAAACGGGCTGCCCGGTGTTGAACCTTCTCATTTTCCCGAATGAGGCCTTTTTCACTCGGATCCCACACGCTACATGCTTATTCTAAATGAAGCTTTAGAAGAGCGTGGTAACAATGTTCCTTGGCCTTCGAGTCACTTTTGCCGACAATGTGTCTAATAAATCCCAATTTTTTATATGCTTGACCGCAGACTGTACGTATGTGAGTCGCCCAAGTTAAGTCTTTAGTGAATGTAACACCAAGGTCTTTTACCATATCAACTACTTCTAGGTCAACTCCAGCTAATTTGTAAGAAAATCCCGTTGATATTTTAAAGAAATTTACCAGCGAACATTTATTATAATTTAGTGCCAATCCCCACTTA
The DNA here is from genome assembly GCF_022747635.1 of Hetaerina americana. Taxonomy (NCBI): domain Eukaryota; kingdom Metazoa; phylum Arthropoda; class Insecta; order Odonata; family Calopterygidae; genus Hetaerina; species Hetaerina americana. Next base: position 4,782,837 of record NW_027286775.1, on the reverse strand, counting down.
GAACACCATTTAGAAATGCAATCTAAATCATGTACTAGAATAAAATGATCCTCATCCCCAGATATCTCCCGATAGATCACCGTGTCATTCGCGGTTCCAATCTTTAACAAAAATCAAGAAAAGCAACGGCCCGATTACACTTGCCTGAGGTACCCCCGAGGTAACTCGTACGCTGTCGGAACTAGCACCATCAAGGACTACCCTCTATTCCCGCTCTGAAAGGGAATCTTCTACCCAATTTATTGCGCCCTTGTTTATACCCGCGACCTATAATTTATGAATGAGTTTACCATGGGGCACCTTATCAAATGCCTTTTGAAAATCTAAAAAGATCGCATCCGCTTGCCTACCTCTCTCACCCTATAAAAGTAAGTCATGTGTAAATAATCCTAATTGGGTTTCGCATCTGAGGTTGAGAGTCTGGATAAGAATGGAAGAGGAAAGACACGACGAAGTACAAGGTATGGCGAAAGGGAAGGAGGAGGCTGACAGATGTCCAAAGGAGGCAGGAAAGGTTGATTGGCGACGGAATGCTTCAAGACTCTTACGGGAGGAGAGTGCGTCGGGCAAGAAGGGGGGGCTGCTAGCTATGAAGAGGCATGTTGGGAGGAATAGATGAAGACAGACATTATGTTGAACTGGGGAAGGAGTTATTGCAGGGAAGATATTGCAGTTTATTACAGGTTGTGTCATATTTATTAGTTGAAACTAGAAATATATCGGTATTTATATTCTGTGTGTCCGTCTTAAAGCTACCTGAATTGGTACGTAGACAACAATCGATAATAATATCCAGGGATTCCGGGAACACGGAGACTCGGGGACTTATAAAAGACTCGGAACGTTGTAAAAATTTAGTTCAGAATGAAATTTGGGAAACTTCATATAGGTAGATTGATTGCTTTGTCATACATTGATTTCCTAAGGACATAATAAAAGGAAGAAAATAAAGGAAGGTCCTGATTCGGGAACCTTGGAATAATCTAGGATCTCGTAATACCATTCATAGTAGTTTATATTCATCTACATATACATTTACTTAATACCCCTCAAGCCGCCGTAAGGGTGTGTGGCGGGGGGTGTTAGGGCACCACCCGCCATATTGTGATGTTATTTCTATTTTCAGCATTTCTTCACATAATATTTTCTTTAATTATCTCGACACGCCTGGTTTCGGCATTGCCGACTGATGTGCTGTCAGCCAGCTTTTCAATTGCAGTTTTAAATAAAAGGCAAGTAATTAAACTCGCCCCTAGGATTTTGCTAGCGTTGACCCTTTTCCCCCAATTCAATCCGAGATGGCATAGCGCAGGAACTGTAGGAAACATTAAAAATTCATTGCGTTACGGAGGCAGGCAATCGAGAGAACTTGTTTTTCCGGAACGGCCCCAGTACTCAGGGTGGCCTCTTATCCTTTCAAGTTGAGTGCCCTCTCGCCATTTACTCATTAATCCTATAAAAGCCTCGACGTAAACATATGAAAGTCTCTCCGCCGATGATTATTTCACGGTAAAAGAGTGGTTTTCGGCGTGTCACACGACAGGCCTTGATTTGTCTGATTGAAGATCGGAGGAGTTTGACCGCTCCCCCGAAATAACCTCTGGCGGTGGTTCCGACGCCCCCAGTTGAGGACCTTCTGGTAATGACAAGCTTTGATAGCATGGACAGCCTCGCATTCCGCTGTCTACGTCTTTTTAATTTTCGACTTTTCCCTTTTGCCCACATCGATGGGAGAAGTGAGCTGGCTTCAGTGTGCGTGAGTAATTGAAATTCAACTCCTCCCATTCTCTCTTGAGCTGAATGAAACCAGACAGGCTGAGTTTCACCGAGGGCAGGCGCAATGATTCGGGCCGAAGATCGCAGTTGTGCCTCTGCATGAATGGAGCCCTGGATCCAAATAGCAAGTCGCCGATGCCTATCCCCCCCATTGCTTCGCCGCAGTCCTCATCCACCCTCGCTACTCCACTCCCGTTACACAGGGGCGCCGACGTCCAAGCAGTCCCCTCTAAAAGGGAAGCCACTCACTGATTGCGACGGGCCCTAGCCTTGGTGACGAGTGTCTCCAGAGGAATCCATTGCATTTATACTTTTAAACATGCTTTCCTTTTTTATAGTTTTTATGCGAGACATTAAATATCTGAAATTACTTTTTCAGACTTCAACCCAGGAACATTTGGTTTCAAGTTATGAATTAATTATTAACTTATTTATAGGACAGTACTTATATACAGAAACAATCATTTTGGTGAAGGCCCATTATTAATCATTAAATTTGATTCGTCTTGAAAGTGCAAATTTTGGTATTGGCACATTTTGGACGACTTCCACGCGGATCATCATCGAGGCTATCCGACCAAACAAACTCGTTTGTCCACTTCGCAACAATTGAATATGAAAGAGCAGAGTCCCCTGTCAGAGTGTTTTGAAAGTAGGTATGAATTTACTTTGCTTTCAAACCTTTCTTTACGAAGTATTTAATCACTGCACGATATCAGATTCAAAGTTAAATTGGCATAAGTACAGTACAATTTTTAAAGCCAAATTTAGTGTATGCAACGCGATTACTGTGAGAGCGGCAGTTATGGAAAACGTTAATTTCTCTCCTCCAGTGGTATCTCCAACATAGAGCACGTAAATGAGAAGAAATATTGATCTAAAAGTCATTAAAGATTTGAGATTAATAATGGCTGATAAGTCAGATGCACGACTCAATATCGGAGACATTTTCCAAAATTCCAGACTAATGGCCGTAACTATGAGGCTAGGCAGGCAATCAATTGCAGCCAATATATTCTGCAAGGAAAAGTTATATTCCTATTAAGGTGAAGTCCTTAGTAATTAGTTCTCTTGCAGTTTCCACATGATGATTACTAATAATATAATGTGAAACGTTGGGTTTACCGATTACACTCACTAGAAATAAATAAAAACAACTTATAATATAAATCTATGAAAATAGATACCCGAGATGCGAAAGATATACCAGCAAACGCCTTGCTTCAATTTCGAAAACTCGGACAAACTTAACGCTTCTAGTGTTAATGGGATTTTAATCTCCCATTTGCCCACGGAAAGGCACGAACATTCCTGTTATCTCCGAAATATTTCTACACCCAACATTTTTTTTGCGGATCCCCCCCAAAGAGATACAATCGCCAGTTTCAGTCACACGACGCCAACCGCATCCAATTATTTTCCCTCAAATTCCAACCTCGCGAACACGCCACATTCGATCCATCTCCCACCCCGCCCCCCCCCCCCCTACACGCCCATCCGAATGCCCCCACGCCTCCCATCCATCCATCCCACCCCTGCTTACACTCAGCGAACCCACTGGACCCTCGGCAGGGCCCCCAATCGCCATCGACAAGCCTCGCTCGACCGTGAAACTCCTTGCAGCTCCTTCAGCCGCGGTGGCCACCGTGCCCCCGGGTCGGAGGGGCGGACGGAGCGGCAGGCGCTGCCAGGGCAACGGAGATTGACCCCCCTCACCTCGGGTGCTTGTCCCCTGGAGAGGTGCTCCTCTTCGTGTTGCTCGTTCAAATGACCAGCTGCTGAAATTGTGGACGGGCATCACGCGGTCGACCATGCGCCAATTCCCATGGAGACGGAGGAGTTGAAGCAGTGGTGCGCTGTTTAGAAGGGCACCAAGAAGCGCCGGTTGTCAGTATACGTGGTCTTCCCAAAAAATACGCGAACTGGCGCATCCTGGCGGCCATGACGTGGACTGTCCACCTCACCTGAGACCCAATGAGCCGTCTGTGCTTGGCGGATCGTCGAGCTGTGAGTATGGTTCCAGTTGTGTTAGTTTCTTTTGCTCTTGATTTGACTGTTTGTCGAAAATAGAAATTGACGACATCACGAATCAACCAATCAACATCAATTTTTTGATGAAGGGCAGTAAAAGTTATGAAAAAATTACTGAACTGTTGACAGCTGTTTACGGTGATAATGATCTGAAGAAAACATCCGTTTTCAAGGTGGATTAAGCGTTTTAAAGATGGCCAATAGGACGCCATGGATGATGCAAGGCCGGGACGACCTTCAAACACTTGTGTTGACGACAACATTGAACGTGTGTGGTCCCTTGTCCTTACCGATTATCGAAAAACTGTCCGAATGAACTAAATTTAGGAAAATAAACAGTGCACACCAGTTTTTTAACCGAACATTTCGGTTTTAAAAAAAAGCGTACAAAAGCCGTGCTCAAACCACATTGATTGTTCGCCCATTTCTGGCAAAAATTTCAATCACTATCTTTGAGCATCCTCTTTATTCGCCAAATCTCGCCCCTGCGACTTTTTTTCCCATTCCCAAAGTGCAAAAATGTGATGATGGGACTGAAATATTTGGGCACTGGGAAGATGTGGGTACAATAAAGCAAGAAACGACAAGACAACTAAAAAGCCTAACTGATGAGGAATTCCAAGGGTGCTTTAAACAGTGGCAAATAAGAGGCAATAAAAAGGCATAGCAACGAACGGAGAGTTCTTTGAAGGGGATAAAATCGATGTAGACTAAATTTTGCAAAATAAAATTTCGTAATATCTCAGTTTGCGTGTTTATTGGACAGGGTAGTAGGATGGCCGTGCGGCGATTTATTTTGAACTGAAAACGCACTAGTGTCGCCATTAGGCGCCACTGTCGTTAACCAAGGTTCCAATGACGTAGTTACCACAGTTTTGAAAACTATAGCGTTAAAATTGTCTTATCAAATTAATTTATGACATTTAAATCTCTATCTAGCCTTATAAAACCTATTTTACTCGATAATTGGACTTCGATGTATACTTCCAAATATTTGTCATGCATTATAGTTCCTCCGAACGCGGTGTCAATGGGCCGCTGACGTCTTAATCCGGCCCTGACAGGGCCAGTGGAAAAACATCATCCAGCCACCCATGTATTTCTCTCTGATGCATCATGATGTATCTGTATGGATGTATTTCTCATGATATTTCTCTCTGTTCCCTCGCCTTCCCGGAAAAATGCCATTCCGCCGAACACCTCACGGATATGTACAGCCCTCCCCTCCTCCCCCCTTCCACTCAATGTCCACATTGGCCCCCGTGGGCCCCGATTTCGCATCTCGAGAGCCATTCGCTCCCCTCTGACGCTGGAACCGCTTCGGAGGCCTCGCGAATGGGATTTTGCGAGCAGCCCCTCTTACTCTCCTTCCCCCCTCCCCTATCCGCACCCCACGACTTGGCCGGGGGATGGAAGGAGGAGGCCAGACTGCTGTGAAAATGGCTGTTATCCTCTCTGGACCCTTAAACGGCCGAAGAAGAAGATTCCAATCAGAATATTCTCTTCAAAGGGCAATTATGATGAAATGACTCCAGGTACCTCTAAATAATCTTTTAGTACCAACTTCCTGAAAGGCTTGTTGTAGAGTCTACTAACGCTTTTAGAGATATTAAAAAGGAAAGTGAGCAAATGGATTTGATATTATGAATTAATATTTCCCATTAAATGAATAAATCCCCAAGCTTAAATCTCTTATAACTTTTAATGGATAATATTGGAATTTTTTACCAACGCAAAAAATGCGCCACACTTTACACCAAGTTTAAGTTATTTTCGACTGCACTTAATCATTGTTTGGCAGCCAGGCGCACTTCTGAAGAATATTTTAACGGTGAGCATACGCTTTCCTTTCGACAATGACAGACCCCTTCAACGCCCCCAAGTGCGCATCTCTCCGCATTTGGTGCACAATTCCTATTCCCTCCTTTCATTTTCCCCACCAGCTCAAAATTCCCTTTCTTTAAGAGGCAAATATAATTCATTGTGACCTCATCACTTGCTCTCTCCCCTTCAGACTCTCCCGCCGACTTCCCTCATCCGATTTGACACCGAGGGGAGGGGAGGGAAATAAAAAAGGGAACCTTATAGGGGGGATAGAGTCAAGCAGTCTCGGATCTTCTCTGCTCAGAATTACAAACTTGTCGACTAGAACCATTTGGAACCTGTATGCAAAGCCTACAATACCATTGGTATTCCCATTTCTAGCCCGGCAGAGAAGAAAGAAGACCTTACAAGGATACAAGCCACCATGGAGAAGAGAACGGAAAAGCGCAGCCTCAAGGTGGACGAGATTAAAACTAAGGTAATGGTCTGCTGTCGAAGCAGGGAAGATAATCTCCAAGTAAGACAATGGAGAGACAAGTTGAAATAATTGGGAGAGCACTGTTTCGTATTTAGGAAGCAGGATCACCAGTGGAGGAAGAAACAAGAGTCATTTAATGAAGTTGGCGGAATTAGAATGACGAGAAAGGCTTTCCATTTCTATCTGGAGAAGCTGTTGTTAACAGAAAACGGTATGAGAAGAGACATAAGGAAGCGATCCTTAAATAGTTATATACATTTATATGGAGTCTTCTTTTCTATGTTTGCGAAATTGTGACAAGAGAAGGAGGTCACCAAGGGATTGGGCTGATATAGATAGGAGTCTCTGGAGGGCACTTACTAGAAGAAGAAGGAAATTAAATTGATTGGATATATCTAAGCCACGATTTTTTATTGAAGAATTATGTTTGAAGAGAGCATGGTGCGTAAGAATTATTAAATAAGGCCTTGGATGCACTACAAGAAGCAGATGATGGCAAATTTCGGTGCAAGGAGCTGAGAGGGAATGAGGAGATGGGCATTTTGGAATAGGATGATTTGGAGAGCTGACACAAAACAATCGCCAGATTGATAACACGCGATGCAGATGAGATAATGTACGCCAAGTGTATTTTTTAACCCAGCATTTTGCGTTTTTTATTCCCTGGAGTGGACATCTTGTAATAAAATTTTAAAAAATATGGACCAGCTAACTTGAGTACACTAATATGTACTTCAATTGGACATTGCATTGTGTACACTGTTGAAAACTACACAGTTTTTATTTTGTTTTTTATTCTTTTCGAACCACAGGTTGTTCAATTATCACCACATATTATTTTACTAAAACCAAATTTTGTTCATATATTTTGCCAATATTTAATATTCCTCAATGTATATTTCCTATTTCATCCTTGAAAATTTCTTTCATGCGAAATATGAATTGGCTTAACCTTGAAAGTTGATTCGAGATAAATATCGACTCTTTACTCGTGTGTATACATGTAATAAATATCTCATCTCTCTCTTAAACAGATATGCCCATCATGCTTCCCGAGAGAATCAGAGCGATTCCTCTCTCAAATCCCTTTGTTTGATGCCTTGGCTCACACGAACCACTGATCCACAGGTTGGACGATGACGTTTCAAAAGCGTTTTCCCATAAATGTGGCCCACCGTCGGTGACTGATTGATGAACTCTAAGGATCGAGATCTCAATCTCACTCCTTCCTCGCAATATTCAATCCTCCCTTCATTCCAAGCACGTTTTTTTACCCCCTTTCATTCTCCCTCTCCTGTCTCATTTCCTTCCTCCAATGGCATTCCTCTCCGATCCCGAACATCTCCCTCCGCATTCCTTCCCTTTTTTGTTTCTCCACCATTCTCCTCCCCCTGCCTTCTTGCCCATCCGCTCACTCCCGTCTCTTTTTCAGGGTCCCTTCGTTTTCAAAGCATTCCCACTCATGCCTTTTATGCAACCCTTTACCTGCTTACTGAGAATTTCCTTTACCTTACTGCCTCTTGTTTCTTTTCATTATTTTCCGGAAGGCGACCGAGTCGACGGGAGGCCCTCGCGCTTTTGGTAAGCAAGTGAGTCCCGAAGATGATTTCTGAAATTGATGAGTCGTGAGGACCGTAAAATATGTTGAATGCGCGGACACGAGAAGGTATCTCGCCAGCGGGAGGGCAGTGATTCGGGCATTCGGAACGATGCAGCGGAGTCTGCCGTATGCGATATGATGTCCAACCAAGTTCTTCTTAGATGGTCGCTGACTTTCGTTCTTTAACTTTGTTCTTTATAGACGTGCAAATATATTTTTAAATCCCACCACAGTTTTAAATAGCATACGGAGAGCCGCATCGCGGAATTCCTAACTCTTAGACTCATCCTCGTCAAGATTGTGACAGAGGTGTTTAAATTATGAAGTAAAATATTCCGTAGACATAATTTCATAAAATGAAACTCTTACACACTCTTTACACACTCTCTCGGAAAATGACTTTCTAACCATTCCACGTCATTCAGATACTCCCTTTCTCTGCTGGTTCTTTCTCCCATTTACATTATCATCTCCCACTACGGGAATCCTCGCATACCTTTGTATATGCCGCCTGTTTTTATTCACTCGCTGGAATATTTTGGATTACCTCAGGAAGGAGAACGGTCTCAGCATGACGAAGTCTCTCCGTAAGTACTGTTTTCAACAATGCGTGCAATTAAATCTGTAAATAATTAGATTACAGTTGTGGTTTCAATATTGATACATTTTCTGAAAACGTGACTGATAGTTCTGTCTTATCATAGAAGATCACCGAATTCCTGAGCATTTTTTGCATGACTCCTCTAACGGTGGATTAGTTTTTATGTTTATTACTTTTTAAACCTATCTGACTAAGAGGTATTTTCAACATCTTACGCCACCGGCCTAATCTTCGTACAATGAATTTGTTGACGCAAAACTCAGAGAGAGAAAATCCTTCAAATTATGTCCCGACCTAATTATGCCATTCTCTCTTTGGCCTTTAACCACAGTGCTTTTATTCCAGTCTGTCCTTTGTACTTATACCCAACACTTCATTAATCATTGCTATTCACGGTGCGTTCCGAAAGTAAATCAATCATTTTTTTAAAGTAATTTCTTGAACAGATTTGCACAAACACTTAAAATTCTTCAAAGTATGTCCATTGACCTCAGGACATTTTTCCGGTGACTCTGCCTCAACGGGTATGTGCCCTGGAAGGCGTCTTCGGGGACCTCTCGCAAGGTCTTCGTCTCGACTGATTGGATATATTCTATGGACGAAAAACGGGTTCCTTTCAGGGCTGCCTTAATCCGAGGTAACAAAAAGAAGTCTGCTGGAGCGTCGTTAGAACTATAGGAGGTGTGGGGCGGAGTTGGCACCTGGTGTTTGGCCAGGAACTCGCGGACTCGTAGCGAGTTGTCGTGATGGAGTTGCCAGGTAGCGGAGATGTCTTTTCTCGTTCTGATGACCCTTTTTCGGAGTCTCTCCTGCACATCCACGTAGTAGGTCGAGTTAACTGTCTATCCTTGAGGGATAAACTCCTTATGGACCACTCCTTAACTGTGGAAAAAGACAATGAGCATTGTTTTCACTTTTCACATGCTGATTCTTGCCTTTTTGGGCGTGGGGGACTGGTCGGTGTGCCACTCAGGGCTTTGGCGTTTTTTTTGGGTTTGCGTAATCAAAAACCCAGGTTTCATCACCAGTGATGACGTTGCCCAAATAATCATGTTAATTTTCAATACGTTCACTTGAAATTTTCGCTCGGTTGGTCTTTTGGTCGTATGACAACACCAACACCTTGGGCACGATCTTGGCGCACACTTTCCTCATCGTTAAATCTTCAGTAGCTATGCGAAACACAACAGCAGACGACAAGTTCAGTCCATTGGCAACCATGTTGGTACTCAATCGACGGTCAGAGTCCAACAATTGTCAAACACGAGCCACATTGCTGTCGGTTTTGCTGGTTGACGGCCGCCCGTTGATCGTCGTGAACCTCTTCCCGGCCCTCATTAAAAAGCCCTTTGACCACCGCGAAACTTCTCAAGAGATTTTTTCAGTTGAGTGCAAAACTTACTGTAATCTCGTAACGTCGCTCGATCGTCGATTCCATATTTTCGTGACACGGTCGGCGCGCAGAAGTTTACAATAACTGACGTCATTCCGCTTTCACAGCTTGGAGAGAACTGAGACCGGTTAAGCGGCAAAGTTCAGTGTCCCCACCTACTCCAAGTGATTCGATCCCAATTCGAACGATAACAGCGGCGCGGTAAATTCAATTGCATTATTTTCGGAACGCACCCCATAAAATACGTGGGATTATTTTATGGTCCATTATGAAATTCCGATCGAACGTTCGTGTGTTGGTTTTCGAGCACATTCACTGCCAAGCTCACTTTTCATTTTTACGCCAAAGCAGTGGAGTGATCGACAAGCTCGGTGCGAAAAACGATGATTTTAAGTTATCTACGTGTAAGCAAAACTTTTATTTCGAACTGGAAATGAAAAATCAATGGATCAACTACGTTTTATGTTTCAAGAGAAAACCGACGGATTGACTTTATTATCAGTATGAACGAAAAAGCAACGGAACGTAAGCCTAGTATTATGTGGAGTTTAAATCGAGTAGATACTTTATATATATATTAAATACTCGTGCCCGAAGCAGGATACAAGCCTGCGACCTTCTGAATAAAGCACGAACCAGCTGGGAAGGTGCTGATGATATTCGAGATTAGGTGGTACAAGATGACCAGGCTGTAGTACAAGATGCCTCACGTGTCAAATGGGATGACGGATGCGGTCAGGGGCATGACCTTCCGCTCATGTCGGGATCAACAATACTCTGAATCGCACTCTTCAGAGGTTTAAAGTTTCGCGAGGGATTGATGTTTGAGTTCTCACACAATCGAAGTATCTTGGGTGCGGATAATAGGCTGGCCGAATGCAGCTCGGCACTTGGGAGCCCGAAGGATCGCACCCAAGGGGAAGTCTACGCGAGCGAGGGAGTGTCGTTCTTGGAGCTCAGGCCTCCAGGCTCAGTGTCCGGTGTCCCTCAGTCGCCCGGGCCACGAAAGAGGGATCGCAGGGAAGTGGCGCATGGGATACAGGGGCACTCCGAGAGAATTCCCTCCATATGGGTGTCTTAAGTGTAGGGGAAGAGATGGCCGGTCTTATGGAGACCAACACAGTAGTGATAGATGGAATCAGCTCAAATGCAGTAGAAGTTACTTCAGGTGTTCCCCAGGGAAGTGTGATCGGACCTCTTTTATTCCTACTTTACGTTAACGACATTGACTCCGTAGTCACTAGTAATAAACGTTTTAAGTATTTGCCGATGATGCAGTAGTTTACCGTGATATCCGTGAACCTGGGGACACAGCAGCATTATCAGATGACCTTAATGCTATACAACGCTGGTGGGAGACTTGGCAATCAGAACGCAACTTAAAAAAGTGCAGAGTAATCAATTTTTGGAAAAAGGGCAACCCCGATCCGATCGCCTTCTGCATCAGGAACACGGAAATGGAATGTGCAGACTCGAATAAACACCTAGGCGTAACCGTCACTCACAATCTCTCCTCGGTGAAACACGTGTGGGAATACGTGGACAAGCTAACAAAATATTAGGATTATTAGAGGAGTACTGAGTAAATGTGATGAAAACGTCAAAGAGAAATGTCATCTTCCGCAGGTTAGGCCTTATTTAGAATATGCTAAGCATATGGAACCCTCCCGAAGTTGGTTTGATTGCCGAATTGGATAGCTTGCAGCGTGGAGATTTATAAAAAGGTTATGATAAAAAGTAATCCAAAATATTAGAGCAGCTAGGCTGGGAATAACTCACGGAGCGATGGATGAATTAGTGATTGAAGGTCTTGCCTCAATTGAACGGGCGTTTATTGGAAGGGCGTCTCTTTAGCAGTGATGCTGAAAATGTGTTATTACCCCCATTGTTCTGCAGTAAGAGATATCATTTCAATAATGTCAGAGAGATTAAGTGAGTAGAACATATAGATTTAAGATGTCATTTTTTCACGAACGCGAAGGTATCATAATAACATTTTTCGACCGAAGTAGTGTTGTTTTAAGGTAAAAATTGGTCTGGTGTGTATTCACCCCCGGCCACACACCCTGAGGTGGTTTGCAGGGTACATAAATAAAAATAAAACACTGAAAGAGCGGGTAACCAGGGTAATGATAGAGGGCATTCGCAAGGGTTTAAAGACGCAGTGAGTGTAACCTTAAATAGACAATTGTCTATTGATAAAATTAAGAATACTAAGTAACTTTCCACTGTCCTTTATTAGCGCACAACCGGTTTCAAAGCTCAAGCGTCATAATCATGTACAATTGTCTCCTTATAAAACCTTCGCAATGATTTATGTCCAAATATGAAAAAACGATCGACATGATCGACATATTCATAATGTAAGCGTTGAGGGAGGAGTAGGGATAGCGAATCTCTAGAGTATGAGATAGATATACAGACAAGACAGATCTATTGAGGCTGGAGGTGGTGTTCCCAAAGAATGAAGTACTACCTACGTAAACAGCTGCGGTGCAACTTTTACTAGAAATGTAGAATTATTAAGCCTTATGTGCGGTTTTCATTTTAACTTCATAGTACGCAAATACCAATATGATTTGTGCGTTCGGTGGATTTATCAGCCAATTTTGTCGCATTTCATCGGTAGGTGGGACAACAAATAGAAGTGATGGGAAAGCCTCCGAAGGGAAGAGACGGGTATCAATAATTCTTTTCCCACCGCACAGGTGGTGACCGCGGCAGTAGGAAACACAACGTAATGCAATGAATACTCCTCAACAAAAATCGCAGTCCAATATAATAATCGCTAAATACCCAAATGGCTGCAAACTAACACACTCCCTCACGCATTATCGAGGAGTTTTGAAGGGATTGAATGTAAATTAAATTTAATTTTTAGTGAACCTATTTACCCAGAGAAGGTTGCCAACATCTTCAACAGATAAGGAATGAAGAAGCACTGTGAGGAGAGTGGCCTTAAATAGAAGAAATTTATCTTTCGACCACCTTAAAAGAGCCGTCCAGCAAGTCACTGAAAAGTGTCGCTAAACAGGAGGATGCCCAATGGAAGTGAAAGTGAATTTTAAAATCAAAAGAAAACTACGGAGTAGGAGGTACTCTCTTTTGTGTGCTAGGTGCGGCTTCTTAGTTGCGATTATGGATCGGCCGCGAAATGCGTCAGAGTACGAGGGTGGTCCCATGAGTACCCGGCCTGACCTACAGATGGCGATAGTTGAAAAATATCACCGTATCAGAAAGTACGTAATCTAGAAAGCATATGTTTCAAGTTTGAAGACGCCACGTTGTTTAGTATTTGTTTGGCAGCCATCAACAGTGAGCGTTTTCAGTGAATTTGTGAAAATTGGTCATCTTTTTGTGATATATTACTTTTATTTGAAAGGGCTCAGCCCAACCAATATAAAAGCTGATCTGGATTCTACTCTGGGTGAGTCTGCTCCTTCGTTTACAACAATCATATATTGGGGCAGCAGAGTTTAAACGAGGCAGTGTGAGCTGTCAAGACGAGCATCGCATTGGTCGACCAAATGAGGTGACGACTCCAGAAACGGTGAAGAAAATTCACAAAGTGATACTGGATGATCGTCGTCTGAAAGTGCGCGAGCTAGCAGACATAGTAGGCATTTCAAAAAGTGCAGTTCGTCACATATTAACTGAAAATTTGGACATGAGAAAGCTGTGTGCAAAATGGGTGCTCACACTTGAGCAAAATCAGTGTCGTGAAGATGTTTCAATTGAGTGTTTAGCAAAGTTTCACAGCGACAAAGCAGAACTTTTGCGCCGTTTCATAACCATGGATGAAACATCGGTCAATCACTTCACATTCGAGACGAAAGAACAATCAAAACAATGGATTCAAAAGGGAAAACCATCTCCAAAGAAGGCGAAGACGTTTCATCTTCAGGTAAGGTCATGGCGTCGGTTTTTTGGGATGCGCGTGGAATAATTCTCATTGACTATCTCGAAAAAGGAAAAATTATCAAGGGTGAGTATTATGCGAACTTATTGCAACCTTGGAGCGAAGAAATCAAGCAAAAGCGGCCGCTATTAAGAAAGTGTTGTTTCATCAAGAAAAAATGCACCAACTCACAAATCCGTTGTTGCAATGGCCAAAATTCACGAATTAAAGTTTGAATTGCTACCTCATGCACCCTATTCGTAAGATTTAGCCCCCTCGGATTATTTTTTGTTCGCAAACATGAAAAAATGGCTCGGTTAGTCAAAGATTTTCTAACCGTAAAGAAGTAATGTCGGCAGTTAATACCTATTTTGATCAAGGTAGTTCTTATTATCAAAAGGGCATCGAACTAATTGAACATTGCTGGGTAAAGTGTTTAGCGCTGATAGGAGATTGTGTTGACAAATAAATACATTTTTTTCCAAAATTTTTGTGTTTTCTTGGTTGGGTGGGGTACTTCTGGGATTACTCTCTTATACCACATGTATCCAGTAATTGACCTTAAGCGGAGAAATTCGCACGATGTATGAAATGGAGTAGAATGAGTAACCACTTCCAAATTCTACGGAGTTGTCCTTGCTGAGGAAATGGAAGCCTCTCCAACGAATTGAAGGAAGCGGCGGCGATGGAGGGAGAATTGGGCGGCGATTATCAAACGGACTAGAATATTCCTCCATGTGCTAAAAAATATGGACATCTTTTTGAAATGTCTTATAATATCCTAAGAGGATGTCGAAGTCCAAATTGTAGAGTACTAGGCAACTAAGAGGAAGGCGCGGGTTCGATGCCCGGGCATTCCTCTATGGGCAACGCCAGCTCCACCCAAGCTGTGTGTTTTTTTGGGTTTGGGTTGGGTTTTTCCCAGATCTTCCTGGGAAACCATAACCGGCGCAGGAACTGGCCACCCTAAATGCCCTGATGTGTGAATTCTACACGCAATTGGGCTTAGTACTGGGTGCCCTCTGCCCCCACCTACGTATCTAACCCACGCTCGGATTAATTACTGCGATAATAGTTTCAGAAGAGGGCTATTGAAGGATACAAAATTAAATGGTTTCATTTACTTTTAGAATTGTCCATGTAGAAGCGTGGATTAAGGGTCAATCAATGCAAGAATGTCCATTTACATCCATTTTCATTTCAAGAAAATAATGACTGAAGTCATTGAAAAAGCAACAGGAATCATACTAATATTAGACACGTAAGTGTTCTGCATTTCTCACTTTTGCAAGGAATGTGGTCATAGTGCCATAGAAAATGGGAGGATGGGAGTAGGGAATATGTTAATGTGTGTAGGATTATGAAAACTTACAACTTTAATTTATGAAATAAGCGCATGTTTGCTCACATTACATAGAGCCACAAGGACCCCCTCGCTGCAATCTATCGTGGAAGGGAATCCACGGCGAGAATTTCTTATCTGTACGCCCGTACTTCTTAACCTTCCAAATTACTCATTTTCTTCTGCGCATAGAACGTCGATCGCACGGAGGGGAGTAGGGGACCCGTCCAATCAATGCGGCCAGCCCCTCGTTCGTAGGGTGACGCGAGGGGGGAGGGGGGAAAGAAGTGCGGGGCGGGGGAGCTGAGTGGCTTCACCCCTCGCACTTAACACCCTCAGGAGGTGGCCCGGGCCAAGGTGCTAAAAGGCTGCTCTCCTTAAAGGTGGCACCACCACCTCTCTCTCACCTCATTCCCACCGTGCACCACTCGCGAGCACCTTCCCACACCACTTCGCACCTCTCCCCCACCCGCCTGACCCCCTCGCACCTCACAACCCCCCCCCTCCTCCACACTCTCAGTAGTCACGGTCTCCTCGATACCCCGGAGAGATGGGATCGGATTAGTGAATCGAAGGTCGGGGCGACGACTTCACTCTCGGCCGCCGCACCGTTAAAATCCCGGCCGCGGTGGCTGTCCAGACTCTCTCGTGTTACGCCCGGGAGAGCGCTTCCCCATTGGGCGGCTACGACCGTGCCGGGGTGGGACGAGAGAGAAACGATGTTTTCCCGTTGCGAACAAACCGAATCCTTCGCCGGAAGACCCTCCACTGCTTGGTGCGCCACTGACTTCATGTGATGGGCGCTAGGTTTGCTGGAGAAGGGCAAAGCACCACGTGCACACAATTTCTGGTCTCACGCCTCCCTCGAACGACTGCCGATGTGTGCTTGAGATGATGTCGTTCGCTCGGTCAGATCGCCTCACCACCTCGGCGTCTCCCCTGTCCCTTTATTTGAATAAGATAGTAATGGATTCATTAAACGGAATGCCCTAAGAGCCTAGCCCTTTCGCAAAGGGCGCGGGGATGCTGCATTGGTCATGGGGTTGCCACGGTTGCATAAGCGTTCGTCGATCTCCCTCGGCGGGACGTTTCTTGAAGTTCGCAAATAATGACAAACGAGAGCATCGGAGCTGATTTCCTTACGTGCGCTCAGAAACGTGGGAACCCAATCAGCTCGGCACCACTCGGAGACAAACAACGGAGGGTCACCCAGCGGAATGCGTCTGTAAAGAATTTTGATGTGCATTTTAAGATTCAAATGTGATACTGAAATAATTAATGTGAAATTAGTATAAGGCCCGATTGCACAATCATAGATGCGTAAGTACTTCACTGGTAATAAGGTCAGTTACAATGATCAACATCGTTTTTTTCGCCATATCCAGAGATTCGACCAATGGCAGCTCGTTTCCAACAAGAGTGAAATTTACTCTCCGTTCATTGCGAAAGCATCATAGGCGAATTGCGCCCGCCGCGTGTTCTTCTGCGGGGAGGGGAGGGAGAACTGGGGGGGAGGTTTTTTGGGGGACTGGGGGTTCCTGAATGCGGTCCGCGATTAAAGACCGTCGATTTCGTGGGAGAGCATGCACGAACATCGTGAAAAGAAAAAAATCGCAAATCATCAATTAATTTGAAAATTATAAGGTGCGTCTGAATTTAAACGTGCTTTACACCGCTCTACAGTGGATGAGTTGACGTCGAGCAGCGTGGCCACCAGAGATTCATGCCCTCACTACTTCTTGATTCCTCTCGCTTGCGTGCTTGTGATTGAACATTTCCTGGCTGATTTCGCAATAACGAAATGTTCCTGCAATTGACAGGACATTAGCGGAAGAACATTCTGGCCCAAAGTGAACGGAACTCCTCAAGACGAATACCCGGCGTGGGCATTGACATAGAGCAAGGCTCCTTAATCGGGATCATTTCTTTGTTTCCTCTGCCTAGAAAATACAATTTTGAGTAGCTTCCGGTATATTTTCATGATAAATTTCAAATGAGAAATAGCCTTAATGTGACCCTAGCAGCAGTGGCGTCGGTGGTATTTCGCGTGCGGTTAGCTCTTACACAGGGGTGTGCTAAGCGTCCCGTTAGACGCCATCGTTCAATTACTTAGGAAAAACTGATGAAAATCGGAAAACGTATATTGAAAATGATATTAAAATCATAGAATTATTAAATCACATTGATAAATAACAGTAGCATCTCTCTATGACTATTAATGAAAGCAAAAAGTAAAGAATGCTGCGCCATCACAACAGATAGTGTTACGAAAGACTGCAATTCTGCCATTCACCGCCGAGAAGAAAATCATCTGCTGGTTATTCCTTTTGCATCGTGGAAACTTCGCATTCATAGCTTTAGAGACAATTCTCACAGCTGAGTCAGTCCTGGCAGCAGCAACAGCAAGGTAACCCTGGATCCACTCAAGACACGGCTAGTGTTCCCGCCCCTACCGCACACCAAGACGTTACTGAAATTCCCACGGAAATGACCAGCAGGCAGAGTCGAGTTACCAGCTGACGATCAAGCACTTCGACTCCTCCTTGGAGTGAATGAGAATTGATCCAGTGCCAGACTCCCCGCTCATCATCTCGGCAGGCTCATCTTGGAAGAACCAGCTCGCTTCACTGATTGTCATCGGCAACATGTCCTCGCTATCATCGCCCTACCGCATGACTGGGGAACCCACCTTGGGCGATGGGGGAAGGGAGCCCCTTAGGCTCTCGTTGGACCTCCTGCGGCTCTATCCACCGTGATGGTTGGTGCAATTAGTCACGGCGGCCCCCCAGCACCACCAACTACCGAGGCAGAGGAAAGCCCAATCGCTACCAGTATAGCAACACCCTGACAGGAACCCGGAAGGGGAGCACTAATTTATCCATCAGACAGAAACTCCAGGACTCCCCTCTCAGACCCGATTACCAAATTCGGACCCCAGAGGATGACCACTACACACGGCATAACCTGCCGGCTCCTTAGATCAGGCGCACTCACCCCTGAGTCTGAACCAATATATGCCACGCCAGCTGAAGAGAGTCTTCATTATGCCTAAAAACCCCACCCAGACCATGTGAGGACTACAGGACACGCTACAACATGTGAGGACTACAGGACCATAAGTTTGATATCCCACGCAGCTAAAGTTGTTCTCAGGATCATAAACAAAAGGATATAGAGTAGGGCAAATGATTACTTGGGGGAATAGGGTTGGGTTTAGGAAGGGGTGAGGTACGCGTGATGCCATTGCAGTAATGAGATTATTTATCGACAGGAATATAGAACACAACCAGGAGGTGTTTGCCTGTTTCGTAGATTTCGAAAAAGCGTTTGATAGAGGGAATTCGGAAAAACCGATGAGTATAATGAAGAAAATAGGAATAGATTGGAGGGAAAGGATGCTAATCCGCAATCTGTACATGTCTCAGACTGCACAGGTGCGGGTGGGGAACGGGGAGTCCGGTTGGGCAGTGTTAGCAAGAAGTGTACGGCAGGGTTGGCCATTATCACCGTGGCTGTTCAACCTGTATGCAGAGGAAATGATCAAAGAGGCATGGGAAGGACTGGAGGTAGGAATGAAAGTGGGCGGGGAATTCGTAAAATCAGTTAGATTTGCTGATGACCAAGCTTTAGTTTGACAGTCAGCCAATGGGTTGCAAGCACTGCTGAGTGAATTAAAAATTCAGTACGACAGGTATGGGATGAGAATCAATATTAATAAATCAAAGGTTATGCGATTTTCTAGAAAGAAAAAGGCTAAGCTAAACATTGAAATAGGAGGGCAAAAACTAGATTAGGTAGAACAGTTTACGATTCTCGGTAGTGTTTTGGACCAACACGGTCAAAGTAGTAAGGATGTAAGGAGAAGAATTGCGCTGGGCAAAGAGGCTTTCACAAGGAGGCGGGAGTTGATGATAGGGACTTTGAGTAAAGATATTAAGAAAAGACTCGTAAAAACTTTGATATGGAGCGTAGCTATGCACGGCGCGGAAACGTGGTCTTTGAAGCAGGAGGATAGACGTAGACTGGAGGCTTTTGAAATGTGGGTGTGGAGAAGAATGGAGAAGTTTAGACACAGAAGAAAACAAATGAGGAAGTACTTGGTATGGTGGGAGAAGAGAGGGGTTTGTTGGGAGAAATCTTATGGAGGCAGGAAAAGTGGATGAAGGGGGTATTGACCGGCAGTGGGATGTTGAAGACTGTAATTGAGGGGATAATGTTAGGCAAACGAGGAAAGGAAAGGAACAGGGTAGGGATGTTTGACGGGATAAACGGGATAAAGGGAGGAAGAAAGTACTTAGAGATGAAGAGGGACCTGATATCGAGTAGTGTGCTTTGTTAGGAGTCACAAAATATTTATTTAGTAGCTGTGTACATCCAAAAACCTACTTTAACCGGTAGGTTACCTAATTATATATATATATATATATATATATATATATATATATATATATATATATATATATAAGTGCTTCCACACCTCTCTGTTAAAGACACGTTCAAAGAGGGAAAACTGTTTCAGTGCATTCTACAATGATGGAATTTCACTAAAAAGAGATTTTTTTGCATCAATTTTCCATAACATTAATGTTAATTGATGTAATATAGTAAGTATGTAAAGCAACGCTATTTCTAGATTTCCCCAAACCTCAAGGTAGTGGAAGAATGGATCTTCGACGGACGAAACCCTATCTGAGACGCCGAAGTATACACAGTCGTGATGTCTGCTTGACCCTTCGTCTCAAAATCCGCCCTTCCCTGTCTCCTTATGCCACCTCTGATCCATTACATTTGATTTAATCTGTATTAAGCTTTTAATCTCTATATATATTTTAGTTTTCTTTATTTATTTGCACTTTTATTAAAATATATATCCATATTGGAACTTTCGTGGGTGAGAAACCTTTCCTTAGCGGACAGCGAGCATATCAAAATAAAAAGTAAAATTTCTAAATTCTTAACTATGTGTCACATGTTACATTATGCCAATTAACTTCATTCAGGGTGAGCAAAGCAACACATTCCAGTACGGATAGATGCAAATACTCATTCTTTCCACGGATTATCCGGCATAATAATACTAAGAAACCAGAGTCACTATGGAAATATTGAAGATTTTTACTTTACAAGTCAGGACAAGACTAAACGTCGCGCAGACATAAGGTATATTCGTAAGGGCATGCGTATGTTAGTTGATAGCATATGATTTTGCATGCGTGTGAGTCGTAAATGTTTTTTCATGAATTTTTACGACTTTTTGGGTGTAAATTGACATGCATTTGTGGGTTTTGCGTCTCTTTTACGGATGGTGATCTAACACCCCCCGCCACACGGCTTGTAGCAGTTTGGGGGGTACCATTTAGATGTAGATTTCAATATACGTATTCTGTTATTGATAACTGTTGCACGTAAGTACTTTCTTTCGTGTGATTGAAATTTAACGAATGCATTATCAAACTAATAGTTGTGTAGACATGTATTGAACTAATAATTGTGCAACATGATTTGGTTTTGCACGTGGTTTTATTCTATTTTATAGGTGGTGACCTAACACCCCCCGGACACGCCCCCGCGGCGGCTTGCGGGGCAATATGTAGATGCAGATGTAGATTAGAGAGGAAAGGCACAAGACACTAAGGAACGCCGCGTATAATATAGCGCAAAGTACACAATGCACTTCACAGGTTACATAAATGTGGAGAGTAACTTCCATTCCCATTCCAGGCCACGAGTGCGGTGAGCGCGCTAGTATGAGAGCGAATGGTGCTCAGTGGTGCACATATAGTGGTGAACGTAGGCTTGGCGGTGCACCACCTTCTTGCTCGAGCCCTTGGGTGGGCAGACTTGCTGAACGTACATACTTGTGTGTGGGGGGGGGGGAAACAAATGGGTCTAAAAACTAAAAGATGAATATCCATGAATATTCTAAATGGCAAAAGTCATCAGACTGAATCTCTAGAGATCTGGCAGGATCCTGGACCCGTCGCTTGTTCCCTCCGCCGCGGTGGATTTGCAATTGATTATGCCCAAGTGCCAGAGGCTCAAAGTGAGCTGAATTAGTTTTAAGTTTTGAAACAGAGAATTTGAGAGAGATTACTTATTTTTCTCCTGAACATACACCAATTAAACTCTTCCGAAAAGGTCTTTGTGCACTTCAAATTAGTTGAATTTATTAGAGTAACAAAACTCTTTAAATACTAGATAAGTAAAATCAGATATTGATACGCATAATTAAATAAAACATCCATGTTATGTATGCCGCAACTGCCACATTCATAAAGGTGTAAAGTTCTACTGATTATCCTCATTTTGTGCGTCAATCCAGGTGTGATGCAGTGGGAAACGAACATGGCGGCTAAATAGATAATCCTACTAGACCAATATTAAAGATGGTTATTTGTGAACATGGTTTTGATGTGACTTCGTCATCTTGAGTGATAATGGGCAAAAGTTCCAGCATGTATACAGATATTTCAAGTAAGGAAAGGACGGTTAGATAGATAAGATAGTCATCTTTATTTTGGGGTCAGATTGAGTCTCTTCTATCACCCAACCCCTCATCACACATTAGGTGTCGCATGCTACGTTTCATTTAAAGGAGTATCAAACCGGTTTGTAAACTCCACTCTGATCTTGTGAATTAGTTTCAAGTAAATTTTCTTAAACAGTATCACTGTTAACGATGGACTCTCGTAGCGTTCCCTGTCCGTGTTCTTATTAATCTGTGCTGAATTCGAACAAAAGTACTTAAAATTTTCAAATTGCACTTGAAACTAAGATTTTAGTTTCCTTAACTTTTTGGGCGTAATGGAACGCATCCAGCTATATTTTCCACGATATATTGTGGAGCACGTCGGCGTAGGTCCAAAGTTTTTACAGATCACGAATTCACCAGACGTTTCCTTGTTCAAAAAGAACGTTTTCTAGCCGATTTAATCTCTTATCATTTTCCCAATCTAATAAATTTTCATCAATATTATGGACTTGCTTATAAAGTGACTTCGATTTTCAATTACAGTATCACAAGCCACTAAACATTCACACACAAAATAAATTGTTACACAGAGTGAAATGATATGGTATCAATGAGAAAATAAGAAATTGGATTAGAGGCCTCTTGTTATCACATATTCAGGACAATACTATATGCGAATCCGCTTCAAAGTAACTCGGCATCATTAGATGGCAGGTGGGGAAATGCAATGCTGCAGTTAAAGAAAGGTGTCATTTCTCTCTAGTTAGGCCACATTTGGATGACGTCAACAGTATTCGGGATCCTTGGGAGAAATCCTGGCAAAAAGAATCAGATAAAGTCCAGAGAAAATCGTGAAAAATTGTTACGAAATCGTTTTCTGTTCGATGTGATGTTTCTCTGAAAGAGGTCTCGAGAACAATCACGGACTATGATGAACAATCACGGTTCGAATCAAAGAACCGTAGAGGAAATAAGTCGTTACACTGTATTAGTAAAATGTATCTTTTGTTGCTCTTGCAATTGGCAGGATCTCGGATACTGGGGCAGCCTAAGTTTGAGGAAATTAATGATGAGTAAATCAATTAGGTTTATACTTTCCCACTTTGCAACAAATTTAGCGGAAAAGTACAAACCTAGTTATTTTTTCGGCAGTTTTCAGGTTCTTGCATTTATTTATTCAATAATTCAATAATTTGAAGTAGTTTATGTTACTATGAGTTGTTCAATAATGTAAAGTAATCAACATTTTTGTCACAAAGGTCTGTGAGATATCTTCCGGTCATCACAAGTCCTCGTTAACTCCTCGGTTCACGGATGCTTCTTAGGTAAAATCAAGGAGATACGAAACGATTACCTCGGTGAGGCGCACTCACTTAGAGCGATGTCAGGTATGGGTATTTAATCGTCGAGTTCTCCAGTTCTGGCATGACCCACAAGATTGATCGGGACTTACCGAACCGAAGTGATTTCATTCCACGAACATACATTTCATCGAGGGCACCTGGGGGGGGAGGGGGTGCAGCCGAAAGCGACTCTTGGACTTTTTCGGGAGGACGAAACTCCATTCCGACGGCGAATCTAGCGAAGTTTTATTTTCGTCCGCCTACCCGATCCTCTTCTTTTCTGAAAAAAAACTTCGTCCATGGGAAACGCGAGGGAATGCCCAAATCTCCCCTTTCATCGGGAGGGGCGCTCCATTGAGTCATCGAGGGCAAGCACGGGGCAGGGGAGAGGGCCGAATAGAGAGAGAGACGGATTTAGAATTCATTTTCCCTACCACGCTCCATTCTCCCCATGTCGATTTTTTTACGGTCCTCGAGAGAGTCTTGGAGGGTGTCGCATTCGGAGGCGGAAGGGAGTCGTTTCCCCTGGCGATTACTTGGGGAGCACCAATGGGGGTCGCTCTCCATTGAATCGTGAATTGGTGAGCGGGAGGGAAGTCCTCCGACAATAACAAACACCACTCTGCCCCCTCCCACCCCCATCGGCCGTCGCAGGTGGGGAGTCTTGGATGAGGGAGAATGTTCCACCGATGATGATGGGGACTTGAGGGGGGGGGGGGTTCTTCGGTCACCACCCACGGTCACCTCCGCCGTGAGGGGGTAACTTTCTCACGCACTCCTGGAGCACGGTCGGTGGCAGTGCGGATGCACCCTCCCCACCTGGGGTTCGGCCGATGTGAACCGCGCCTCCCGCCGCCTGCGCTTCTCTCCCCGATGGACGGCGGCGGCTCTTGGTGCATTTCTTGTGATCTTGTGAAGGCATGTGTAAAATTTGAATGGGACATGAAACTCATTTTCTAAACATTTGATTCGAAATATTCTGAGGTCAATTTGATTCAATGCACAAAATCCTGAAAAAGAATTCATGCCTCTATAATGAAAATAAATTTAGCAACATCCATTCAAAGGTAACTTGCTCAAAGTATTATCATAAAATGACTTCGAAACATGCAATAGAAAACAAAGGTTTTACCCATGAAACGATTGCAAGATTTGATTAATTAAATTGCAACATAATAGAATTTACGAAATTCTCTGACTATTAATGGTTAATAGGGCTGCTTGTCCTACTGCTTACTACTTCGTGCCACCATACCCAGAATACTATGGACACCTCTAAATAAAATGAATAAATTACTCGTATTTTAGTTTATGAATTCCCATTTATTAAAGTTAATGTGAAACAATGCAACTTCTATCGTCCATTATCAAGAAAATGTATCAGAACAAATGAAGATAGAAGGGTTCTTGAGCCATTGCTGTAAGGTTTACATTGATCAACCGTGTAAATCGAAAAAGACAATTCCATCTTTCAATTTGGAGTAACGGTGAACTCGACATTAATTTCAGCTCATTTCCTTTCCTTTGAATCTGCCCCAAATCTCCGTGGAGTTTGAGCTGAAATTACTTTTTTCTTTGCGTCACCACCACAGTCATCAAACCGGTGTGCTGGTTTTGTCGTGTGCTTGATTTTTTTTTAGGTGATTGGGTTTCATATTCTTTTGCATCGAGGCAACTTCAATTGGCATTCTGCGTATGTGGCAAGGTGTTTGGTGCTGATTGGAATTCAAAGAACGGCTGGAAAGAACACGACAACTACTTAATCTGAGTCACCCGATGACTTCACCGAAATGCAGGTATTCAGATAAGTTGAATGGTTTCTACACTGTGCAATTCCTTTCATTCATATGATATGGTGGGATTTGAGTCGCCCAATGCTTCAATTTCCTAATCGAATGTATACATATTCAGTAGAATTGAAATAATATTGAGATTTCAGTCACTGAAGCCTGAGATTTCCTGTAGTCTAGTCTATTAAAATTTTACTATCTGGCATCGCGCCGTTCAATGCGCTTAAATTCAGGTTTTCTTTTATCTGATTTATGTTCCATTTCTGTTCTTATATGACCCATTATCAATGACTAAAATGTCCCTGATTTTGAGTATTGCTTAGACTACTGCCATTAAGAGAGATGGCGCAAAGTCCTCCTTCGGTCATTTCAGCTCTCATTCCACTTTACGTTTAATTCTCATTACGTACTCCATGTGTTCCCGGAGAATTCCTTCCAAGTTTCACATCCGCTCAGTGGACAACCTTACAGAATGCTGATCACGAGGTGACCCAAAACAATGAACTCCTTCGAAGCACCTAATTGCATGTCCGCGTGGTGAGACGACAAATTATGCATGCACCCCCGGGCCAGGCACTATTGTTCCTACCCGGCCCGATCCACGGGGTTGGTGCACTGGATTGTCTCCGCGTGGCACGATGGGAAGAAATGGCCGCGGTCTGCCCACATCGTCGTCCTCATTCCGGCCGACACACCCATTCACGGCCGACACCCTTCCCGGACGCTCCCCTCTTGGGGAAGAATACCTTAGTACTGACTACCTTTTTCTCCATGAAGGTTCAATGACTATATGATGTACGAGTTACCTGTCCGTAAAGGAACAATAGGATGACAAACGGACCTCCTCTGATAGGAAAACGATAGCCCTTAACTTCGAGTATGCTCATGAAGACCCTAAGTCTGTCAGTTAGAAAAAGTAGACGATGGGATACACAGTTGATTTTTCTCGACGTCTTCCTCAAATCAGGAAAGCAGAGCACTCGATTGAGTCGCCTCCGCATAAGTGGGTGTAATATTTATCGACTTCAAGAAAGCCATCGGCCAGGAACCACACGTCTAACTGATACGTCGCTGAACGAACGAGAAGGTACGGAAGTAGATAATTTCTATCGCACTGTAAAGAAAAGGTGGCATTAGTAGCTCGGAAAAGGTAGTTGTAACATCCGGCGTACCACAGGAAAGTATTACGTACCACATAATCTTCCCAAGCTGCATCAACTATATAATTTCCGCGTAAATAGGAGATACAGATTATTTACGGGCGAAAAGGTGAGACTTTCTACTTCGATTCTACCCATCTATGGGTAGATATGACGTAGGAAGTCAATGACCATCTACTCTTCCGTGATTTAGACAATGCTTCGTATTAGTGCAAGGAAGTGAACTTTGGGAAAAATGTTAAAAATATAAAATAATGACGTTTTGGGGGAATGAAATGGAAAATGCAATACCGCATACGAAACTGACGAGGTCGGGATACAATATTAAGAATAAGTAAGGTACTTGTTACCCCAAAAAAAAGCTATCATAGGGCTCACACTTAAGGAAGGAATGTGGAGCCGCCCCGAAGAGACTTGTATTCATTCGAAGAATCGTAGGAAAATGTGATGAGGAAGTAAGGAAGAGGTGTTACCTTACAATGGTGAGACGGCACTTGGAATTCGTGGCATGTATTGCAAATAAGGGCCAAAAGGTTCGTGACGAAATGCTATAATAAGAAAGCATGCGGGCAGGTGATGAAGATGAAATGTTGAAGTACAATGGACGTCCCTCCAAGGGATATGTCGAGACTTATATGTAAATGTACCAGACACACGATTTAACTTTTGACACCAAAAAATCATTAAGATCAATTATTATGTCGGCAGACTGGACCACTCGGATAAAATAAGGGAGATAGATTGCAGCACCAATGGATTCAGAAACTACGTCATTCCTCGTACGTACGTAGTAAATGGCACAAAAACAAAGCTCAACAACCGAGACACTACGGCCGACAGACCCCTCTGCGGACTCTCTCTCTGAGACTCACTAACAAGGGACTCTTATCCAGCTATTTAACGAAAGCTAGTGACCTAACATCTCCTGCCGCACACCTCCTGGGAGGCTTGTAGGAGCATTTATTTTATTTATTTATTTATCGACTTAATTGGGCGAGGATGAGGCCCTTCTGCCACATAACCCTTACTTTACAGGCATTACATTAAAGACAATCACATATAACCAAGCCCTTGATGGAGAAAAATCCATCTAGGCGGGAATCGAACCCGCAACCTCTGGGTTGGTAGGCGAGGACGTTACCCCGCCGCCACCAGGCTACGGCGTAGATGCAGATAGATGCAGATATTATTCACTCCCGACAATTCTCTTTAATTGCCACAATAGGAATAAAACTGTTGCTAAAATATTTAACCCTTCACATGTAGCTTCATTGGAACGACAATCGCAATAAAGCAGTATTCGCTCTAAGGATCAGAAGACCATTAAGCATGGTAACTTTTGCTGTGCTCTCTGGGTTGAAATTACCTATTGCCACAAGGAACACCGAAGGAATGGCGAACATGGAACCCCTTTGAAGTCAATGGAGGATACCTTGGCGGTGCAAGCATTAGTGATTGATGGAAAAACAATTAATACGAGCGTCAGCCCAAAAGCACTCTCTCCGATATCGGGGAAGAAGACGTAATAAGATTTGATTTTTCAAGTCATCTTTTTGTAATCACACCTACTGTATTAAAAAAGCATCACTCGTACATGTTAAACGCAATCTCGAAAGAGATACGTTCCGAATTTTGCAAGAAATGTGACCTGCGGCCATCCGGTCCATGAGTGAGTGATTCCCATGGCGATCGCCTCATAATCTGGGTACTCCACCAAGTCCATCATGAGCGACGCTCTGCAAGTCACAAGTAAGCGATGTGTGGAGAGGGAGTGGCGCTCACCCCAGGCACTGTATATCACTGGCGGGGGCACTCCTCTCCACGGCCCATTCCTCAACCCCCCCCCACCCCCAGAAGCAGCAAACAATATGTTCAATGCGTAGCAGACACGCGCGAACATCCTATCCAACACTTGATTGACGAGATACCCGATGGGGCGGCTTTCCCCGCTTCGGGACTTAACGCTCGCCATCCGGGTCCTCAGGATAAAGTGCAATAAACATTTTGGTCCCTTCGATATATGCACACCTATACACTCACGGTGGAGAGGTAAATTTTCAACATTATTTGGTCAGTCGGCTGACGGTTGTGTGTGGGTGTTTCGGGACGGACGGACGGCGTCACGCCCTCATTCATAAATTTAGCGTCGTGAAATCGGCGTGAAATACAACGCGGTCTCTCCTTCCGATCCTTGGAGCTTTCTCGTTCCTTTTTTCCTTTCTGGGGCGAGAAGGTTTTGAGTCGCCCCGCAGCTTACACGCGGGCGGGCGTGGCAGGGTTCTCGTACCATAGCGTAGCTTTTAATGAGTAGTTTATGTCGATGGTTCACTGCTTTTCTTCGCAGTGATTTTTTGGTCATTTGCATTCCTCTCTCATTCATTGCCTTAATAAGAGAAAATAATGAATGCTTCAAGGGTACGTCCTGTGCTGTTTCGGTCACACCCTTTCCTTCAACGGATGCAAGTCAATTAAAGTCGAAACTTCCTCTTCACTGTCTGTCCCTGAGGCACAAAATATTTGTGGATAATGCCTTTTGGGTCGAAAAGGAAGATTTTTGTATTGCACAGAAGACGATCCGGCTTGCCCGGGAATCCAATCCAGGATCAGTCCAGCTACATCCGAGATATGTCATTTTTCGGGTACCAGATCTTCCTGGTAAACCACAAGCGGCGTAGGGAAAGAAACTGGCCCCCCTTCCCCCCTAAAGTGTGAATTTCACACGCCGTCCGGCTTAGTACTGGGTGAGCTCTACTGTCACCTACAAAGCTGATCTTCGGGTTGATTACTGTGTTTATGGATATATATGTATAGCAGTTTTTGCATGAATGTATACACCACTGTGGGGGTAGGTTTGCATGGCTGTACTGATTTTGCGTGTGGTTTTGTTCTCTTTTACGGATGGTGACCTAACACCACCCGCCACATGCCCTTGTGGCCGCTTGAGGGGTATTATATGGATATACACACACACACACACACATCTTTGGGACAGACCCGTACATAATTTGCACACGTGTAATGGAAATGAGGCATAGAAACTCTCTGGATTTATCGTTACATACAAATATTGCTTTTTCTTTAACTATTCACTTTTAGGTAGCCCATTATTTTTTCCTTTTAGCAATGGAATCTTATTGTCTCGATTATTAAATATTTTAGTGAATGCAATACATGTTACGGTAAAAATTCTTTTTCATTTAAGTACATTCTCAATTTTAGTATTGATACAAGTTAATAAAAACTCTTAATGACGCAATAATGGTCACCACATGGGCAACAGCATATAATAGATACTTCATGTAAGTTCCGCCAACGGAAACCGTTAGAACATGTAAAAGCTCTGAGAAATGGGTAAATGTACACCAAATGCCGCCGTCGCATTGCTGACCCCCGCATGACCAAGGAGGCACCACTGCCGTTGGCACATCGTGAGTTCACATCCCTTTCACTGCAGCAGCAGTCTTAGTTCGCCCTTGAAATGCCCGAGCATCACGCTGATTAAGTAAGGAACACCCGAAATGGCATCCATCCAAACATATGTCAACATTGAAGTTTCACGGGAGGGATTTCATCAGGGCGTGGTGTAGGTTCGGGTGCAATTTTTGTTGACTTTAATCGACACTCTTCCATGGAACTATTGGAGAATGAACGAAAATCTCAGCAATCATGGAGATATTTAATATTCACTATCCGGAAAATCTCAACGTTGTTTTTTCTTCAATTTTGTCAAGTGCGTATTAACAAAAGATTTCTTGGATTCTCATGTTCAGGAAAGCCTTATGTTAAGTAATATGAAAGACAAGTGCGCCCTAGGTACAACAAAATTCGAAAAACAAAATTTGTCATGTGGCACCTGACGGAAAGTATTCATGTATTTCGATTTATGGATATTTTACTTTAATGCTTACTAACCGTGTTGCTGTTCACTAACCTTAAATATAGTCATAAATTCATTCGTGCTAACTGGTTTCTACTTGATACTTCTTCCTTCTCGTCGGAAGGCAAAGAGTGCTAGCATATCTTTGTGGTCCTTTGGCCAATTTCCCATTAAGAAGCTTTAATTGTTCTGCATTTCAAAAAAACATATAAAGTATCAGATATGTTTCCAAAAGTGCAATCCACCCTATCTAATCATGATTCATTTCTTGTCATTTGAAGCTGTGGAAGTAAACGGACTGGTTTATTTTTTGATTTTGGTAAACCTTGTGGCCAGACACTTCTCGTGTCGCCGGTTCAGATACCGACCTATGTCGCATACGATTCTGCATTCCCTCGGTCATCTTTCAATGTTGACATTCCGCGACGAAAATAATTTGCCGCCCGCGCTCCAGGGTCGCATATTATGTATCAAACCTAGGTTTAAAAAAAATGAAATAAATGAAGGGCTTTTCGCATAGTTATGAAGGGAATAGACTCCTTACATTAACTATTTCTTCTATTTCAGTCGCGTTGGTATGAATCCATCCTTATGTTCAACTGCATTGGCAGTGGGCCATCTTGGACAAAAAACAACTTTCATGCGTCGTCATAGGAAGCCTATTTTTCCTTTTTCCCCAATGCGTCTCAAAGCCTCGTGGTGCCTCTCCAAAGGTTAACTTTGGATGTAAGTAAGTCTGGCTTAAGAGCGGAACTCCTGCATTAATACCTTCATAGTGGCGATCACATCGTCTTGGATCGGCGGCTTACGGGCGTTATTCCCCATCAGGAGGAGTCCCGGGGGGAGAGGTGAGGTGGGCGGAGGGGATGGGGGTTGGGTTGGGTGGGGTGGGGGTTGGTAGCCGCACATCGGAACCCGATTATTCAGCTTTTAGGTGGGATAGCTTTTAGTCTCCCCCCTCCATCCGACACACCACCCTCACGACCCCTCTCCGCCACCGCCCAATCCATCCCCTCCCACACACTCACGCGCGCGCGTATTCTTGTCTTCAGTAAGTATGAAAAATCCCCGAGGGGGTCGAGGGTCCCTCCGTAACCCCTTCTCCTCCCCCCTCCCCCCCCTGTCGCCAAATTGTCTCGGAGCTGTGGAACTAATGGGCCGGATTTGTGCCGCTCTGGCTAAAAGTCTCCCGGCGGGGACGCAGTGCCGGTGACCTCCCCCACCCCCCCCCCTCCAGCCCACTCTCTCCTTCGCAGCAGAGCGAGAATACCTCTCGGTCGGATAAGAGTTGGGAATATGGGATATAATCCAGATAAATATCTCACCGTCCCAAAAAGGAACGTAATCCCGTCTGAGAGAGAGGGACGGGAGAGCGGGGGCGAGCGAGAGGGTAGGAAAGCGTCAAAGACACTCTGGTATATGATTGATCGTAAATACTTGACTTTTTGCTATTATCAGGAGGGTTAAGAGTGTGACAGGAGTAGCGCCCGCAGACGGACTTGATTCAAGGCTAAGGAGAAGGTTGCCCTCAAGGACTTGCGCGGCGGGGGTAGCAGATGCCGTCCTATTGCCGCTGCGCACTCCCCACGCATTGCTTGCTCTCTCTCAAGAAACTTGTGGAGAAACCAGGCGAGCCATTACTTGGCAAACTACTGCGTATCTCAGTACGGTAAGGCAGGCGGAGAAGTTGCTGGAATGAGGATATTCTCAGTGGGGGATCTTAATTTGCTGAAGGAGTAATTACACCTGTCAGACCCTAATTATTAATTTGTTAATTTCGACGGAATGTACATTCTGGTGGTGAAATTTTGAATTATTTTCCCTTACAATCACACTTTCAACTTTTCAAATTGATATACATAAGTTTCTCAATGGCTATTTGCTTAGTTGGCGAAATATACCCATTCAATTGCTTCAAGACATTTCAATGATCTCCCCCATCATGGTTGCACCAGCGGAAATTAATGCAACTGCGCATATTTGACATTGGTTGGTGAAGGTAATCAAATGTACAATAATGCAGATAATAAATTAGGCACTCCACTATTTGGAGGAATAGTTTATTATAGAAAATCCCTCATGAAATTGTCCCGAAAAAACGTTGAATCTCGATCTACGTAAAAGAAGTTAAATCAGGACATAAAACGCCTTATAAAAACGCATATACTAAATTCGTCAATGCACAATTTTTGGCTTTATTTTGGCCAAATTCAGGTCGAAAATGTTTACTGCGATTAAATAAATTTTTTCAAACGTTCGTGTATCTTAAATATATCTTTCGTATACCTTGAATAATTAGTCATTGAATTCTATTTTTATTCTTTTAGAGAAGTTACAACGAATTGACGAATAAACATTGGTTTAATGGCCATTAAACCTATGTTTAATCTCTTCTTTCGAAAATCAAGTACGAGGTTATTTCAATGCAAAGCAATCATCATTTTTTATTCGCAAAATGTATTGTAAAAAGTTTTAATTTTATGTTACTTCGTCATAATGTATAATTTACATCCGGTAAAAGTTTCATCGTTTTGACTCGTGCATTGCGTCGGCGGCAGTCGTTGCGAGGCGAAACGTTCACATCACCAAAGTCAGCAATGGAGGTGACGCTCAATTTAAATGTTGCTTTCTCCTGAACTAATCGCCAGCTAAGGCCCTGTAGCACAGCGAGAACATGGTTTGACATGTTTAAAGATGGGAGATAATATAATTCTAATGAACCTGGACCCGGAGCTTCAGTCTCACGGAAGTAAACATTAACCTCTGTGAGAGCAAATCGCTATAAAATATGAAGTGCACCATTATAAATATTGGAAGCGCCCCCATTGCCAGCCAGCACGACCAGCGCCATTTCATGGAGGGCCACACACACGTTTGCAGCAGAAAAGTTGCACGCGAGACTTGTTACATTGCGGTGACTTCCAAGGGTACTCATACCTGAACGACAAAACGATCACATGCAGGTTTGTTCGCAGCTGAAGTTGTACATGTATATATATATATATATATATATATATATATATATATATATATATATATATATATATATATATAATAATTAATATATATATATATTAATATATATATAATATATATATATATATTATTTATATATATAAATATATATATATTATATATATATAAATATATATATATATATATATATATTATATATATATAAATATATATATATTATATATATATAAATATATATATATTATATATATATATATATATTATATATATATTATATATATATATATATATATATATATATATATATATATATATATATATATATATATATATATATGGAATTCCTGCATGCATCGTATGTGAAAATATCGCCGCGTTTGTAGAAAGTATTTTTCTTAAATGAATATAAGAAAGTTCAGTACCTCGCGATTGAAAGGTAGCGCATATAACTCATTTCTATAAAGGCGGCGAAAGAGACATTGCCAACTCAATCGGGAGAAAACAGTAAACCAAGGTGATGCTATATTTCTGGATTTCCAGAAAGCCTTCGATTAAATCCCGCACAATAAATTGTTGCATAAACTTAAACGCTATGGCATCAATGAGAAATTAATAAATTGGCTGTAGATACTTCTTGTCAAATCGCAAACAACTAGTAGTCATCGATGGGTCGTGCTCAACGGATACATACATAACTTCGGGCGTCCCCCAGGGAATTGTAATAAGGCCGCTTCTTTTCTTTATATACAATAATGACTTCAGCTCACACGTTAGTAGCAATCCAAGATTATTTGCGGACGATGCTATGGTATACAGGGAAATAAGGTGCCCATCGGATTGCGAGGTGCTCTTCAGAGACTCAGACATACTATATAATCGGATTGTGCAAGAAATGGGGATCAGTAATTTTTTTCAAATGCGCAGTTTTAAAAATTTGAAGCAAAGGAAGTGTCAGGACGTAAATTATGAAATAAAGGGTTCAGTGCTAAGTATGGCAGATCAAGTTAAATATTTGGGGGTAGTTCCAACAGCACGCCTTTCATAGGGAGCACATATTCAGGACAGTATGCGGATCCGCTTTAAAGTAACTCGGCATCATTAGATGGGATGTGGGGAAATGCAATGCGGTAGTTAAAGAAAGGTGTCATTTCTCTCTAGTTAGGCCACATTTGGATTACGTCAACAGTATTCGGGATCCTTCGGAGAAATCCTGGCAAAAAGAATCAGATAAAGTCCAGAGAAAATCGTGAAAAATTGTTACGAAATCGTTTTCTGTTCGATGTGATGTTTCTCTGAAAGAAGTCTCGAGAATAATCGCGGACTATAATGAACAATCACGGTTCGAATCAAAGAACCGTATAGGAAATAAGTCGTTACACTGTATACGCCGCAAATACGAGGGTGACTCGAAAAGTAAGGTCTCCTATTTTTTTCATGAAAAATCAAATTTTTTCTCAATTTTGTGTACATCGTAGAAAAGGCTGAATATTTTTCTACATAGTCGTCTTGACGATCAATCAGTTTTTGCAACCAGCTTTCCTTGTAACCAGCTTTTTAATACCTGCGTCGTACCTTTCTCCCGCCTCGTATATGGGATCCTTGGGAGAAAGTGGGGCAAAAAGAATTAGCTAAAGTATAAAAGATATCTAAAGAAAAAAGACTTATGAAATGTTTTTCCAAACTTCTCTGTTTCACTTAAATATGTAAATTTTATTCAAGCAATTTAGATGCTATTGTTCAATAAGATTCCATTTAATAAAAATGATTGAAGCAAATACTACCCTAGGCAACTACCAAAAGAAAATCCTCCTTCTGACGTGTACCAATGAATAATGTGTGATGAAATGATAACACATGATTGGCGTACTGGCCAACGGGATGGGATTCTGCGATTCCAGGAAAATCAAAGCATGCTTCATTTACGCTTGAATCTGGATTGGCCGATCTTTACTCTTAATGCAATAAAAGTATCTTTGACAAGCTATTTTATGAATTTAGTAAATATATCCCTACGATTTAGTAAATACTCACCTAAGCTTCAACCGCGCGGCCTATCTTGACAAGCGTTGCGTGGGTACAACCATTCACATTTCCGATTCTCTCGCAAACATCTTCGATTTCGGTTCCTCTCTTGGCCTTCGTCTTATTTCACTAATCCGCGATGCACGGTCATTTTCTTAATATTTGTGCGCGGGTTTGGGCGCATCATGCTTTAGGGAAGGGTGGTGCACGTGTGTGACCTTGGAGACGCGACAGAAGGTCGTTAAGCCGGAGCAAAGGGGGGGGGGGAGTGGAGTGAGAGGTCAAAACCTTTTGAATGGATGGAGGCCGTTGCGGACGTCGAGATACGCGCGAGGTAAGCTCGAGAACACTTTTTAAGTGCTCCCCCTCCCTCCTCTTTCCTCCCACCCCCCCTCTCCTTACCCCATCCCCTTCCTCCACATAGTTCTGCTAACTCGAGGCGGGAACGAGTGTCTTACAGAGATACTTTTATCATTTTTTTACACCAAAACGTAATAAAAATAGGAGGTATCCATTTCAACTTTCCTCGCCTCATTACCATTGAAATGTCCTCGCTGGATGTCATCCCAGCAGAGTGGGCTGCGATGGGTGCCGTTTGCTCTTTCCACAGGCCCCGCTGCTTTATCCCCCGCTCGCTCACGACACAAAAATATTCAGTTTTCATGTATTCAAAATATTTCCTTTTATTTCGAAAATTTAACATCCCGGAGGAAGTGTCTCCTTCATCAAGGGCTGTTGTAAATCACTGCAACGCGATCCCTCTCAAGGGGGAGATCGCTTGCTCCATATCGTTCCCAAGGGTACTCGCAGAGACGACGCCACGTTCCGTCGACTGAGCTAGTCGAGAACTTGCCAAAATGAGTTAATTAGGCCACCATCATACTCGCACTAAGTCTCCAGAATCCCGAATAAGTGCAAAATGTATAAGGATGCTTACAAAAAAATTTTTCTTCAGTTACAAAGAAACCAAGACACCAATTTATAAGTGGCACCGTTCAAAATGAGAGGGGATCCTACTCTACATCAGGTCCCTCTTCATCCCTGAGTACTTTCTTCGTCCCTTCATCCCGTCCAACATCCCTATCCTGCTCCTTCCCTTTCCTCGTTTGCCTAACATTCTCCCCTCTATTACAGTCTTCAACATCCCACTGCCGGTCAATAACCACTTCATCCACTTTTCCTTCTTACATAGGATTTCTCCCAACAAACCCCTCTCTTTGCCTGCCATACCAGGTACTTCCTCATTTGTTTTCTTCTCTGTCCATTCACCTTCTCCATTCTTCTCCAAATCCACATTTCAAAAGCCTCCAGTCTACGTCTAGCCTCCTGCTTCAATGACCCCGTTTCCGCGCCGCACATAGCAACGCTTCATATAAAAGTTTTTACGAGTCTTTTCTTAACATCCTTATTCAACGTCCCTGTCATCAACTCCCTCCTCCTTGTGAAAGCCTCTTTGCCCAGCGCAACTCTTCTCCTTACGTCCCTACTACTTTGACCGTGTTGGTCCAAAACACTTCCGAGATACGTAAACTGTTCTACCTGCTCTAGTTTTTGCCCTCCTATTTTAATGTTTAGCTTAGCATTTTTCTTTCTAGAAAATCGCATGACTTTTGTTTTATGAATATTGATTCTCATCCCATACCTGTCGCACTAAATTTCCAATTCACTAAGCAATGCTTGCAACCCCTTGGCTGACTGACAAAATAAAGCTTGGTCATCAGGGCACCTAACTGATTTTACGAATTGCCCACCCACTTTCATTCATACCTCCAGTTCTTCCCATGCCTCTTTAATCATTTCCTCTGCATACAGGTTGAACAGCGACGGTGTAAATGGGCAACCTTACCTTACAGCTCTTCCTAACGCTGCCCAACCGGACTCCCCGTTCCCCACTCGCACCTCTGCAGTCTGAGACATGTACAGGTTGCGGATTAGCTTCCTGTCCCTCCAATCTACTCCTATTTTCTGCAATACACTCATTAGTTTTTCCCAATTGACACTATCATACGCTTTTTCGAAATCTACGAAACAAGCAAATATCACCTGGATGTATTCTATATTCCTCTGGATGAATAATCTCATTACGGCATGGCATCACGCGTACCTCTCCCCTTCTTAAACGCAAACTGATCATCCCCTAAGTAATCATTTGCCCTACTCTCTATCCTTTTGTTTATGATCCTGAGAACAACTTAAGCTGCGTGGGATATCAAACTTATTGTCCTGTAGTCCTCATATGATGTAGCCTTTACCGTTTTCGGAATAGGAACTAAAACTGATCTCACA
>NW_027286775.1:4540968-4740968 GCF_022747635.1 Hetaerina americana | reverse complement strand
CAACTTTTTACACACAAACTATTGCGTTGAATTTTCATTTGCACCCTCCTATGTTTTCTCATTTAAGGAGCGAGTTTTACGGCAACGATTATTGATGCTACCAATCCATGCCCACTCACGTGTGATGGTGACCTCTGACTCAGAGAAAACACAAGAAAATCAAAATCTTCGTAGAAATGAATTGAGGGAAGGCAAGTGATAGAAGAAGTGTTCGGGCGGATTGCGAGAGATGGGTTTTCGAAGGGGAGAGTCCGATGTGTTGCGCTCAGAGCAAGAGCATTTTTTGTGGATTAAAAACTTATTGGGCATAAATTAATTCTTATATCTAATATTTTATTTTTTCTCCATTTAGCAACGGGCTCCTCATCATTTGTTGGGTAAATACTTTTTGGTGAAATAACAATTACGTATCTATGTGAATCTACTGAATTTAGGCACACACAAAATGTGTGTCGAAATAACAAACAGATATTAAGACCATGATAGGAAATATGAATGGCCACTAGTATAAACTCAAAATGGAGAAAAATGGATGTAGAGTATATCGAGTGGCGGTTGAGAGTTGAAGACTGATAGAGGAGGATATGTGGGGTGGACAGTGGAATCAAGGAAAAGAAAAGGTAATTGGGCCCTAGGGAAGGTGGCAGTCAGTATGTAGAATTGAAAAATAGCTTATTGAATGCAAGGTAATTTTCCGGATCACAGAAACATATCAGTGTCCCTGCATAAGTCCCAGAATCCATTATGAAATTAAATCGAGTGGTATAATAGTCATAATACATGTATATGGAAGGAGAAATAGACGGCAGTCTGCATCTAACTACAAGTTGGCCAACAAATCCAATGTGCAAGGCAGGGGATTGTGCACCAGGTATTCAACATAAAAAATTACGATATTCTTAATTTTCAATTACAATATACGAGACACGAATATACACAATATACGAATGTATCTCGTACATAATTCACATAATTTAGATCATGATAACTACAAGAAGTAAGTTTTTTAAATAAGTGAAATATACTTCGCTAATCATAAAACAGGAGCTGTTGGTAACAACAAGGCCAATAAATAAGGCAAAATGAGATAGTGACAACATAGTGGGCTACTCACATGAAAAAATAAAAATACGTTTCACCCTCCTTTTGCTGTCGGACAATGTTATTCTGGTCCCTTATCGTACGCGGGAAAAATGATATCTTAAATCTATCTTTTCTACTCTCAACCTCTCTAATTTTATTAATATGATCTCTCTGACTGCAGTGCGATGGGAGTAATCATACATTTTCAAAATCGACACTAAAGAAACCCGCTTCGAACGCACGTAACCACAATAGGAACATAAAAAACCATAAACACAGTTGTCAACCCGAACGTCGGTTCAGTAGGTGATGGTAGAGATCACCCAGTACTAAGCCCTACACGGCGTGTGAAAATTTACACATCAAGGTAGGGGGGCCAGTTCCTTTCCCTGCGCCGATTATGGTTCCCCAGGAAGACCTGGTACCCGAAAAATTACATAGCTTGGGTGGAGCTGCAGGTTCCCAGAGAGCCTTACCCGGGAATCGAACCCGAGCCCTCTAGTTAGTAATCCACCGCTCTACCCATTGTACTACCGCGACCCACGCATTATCTACATCTGTACCTAATTTCAAAATAGATCTATCATGAATCGGTTCCTCCCTGTCTCAGATTGTAAATTTAATTTTTTCTAGGCAGAAGGAACCTTGTGGAGCTTCTTAAATTAAATTTCTATATACGGCGCAATTTCCCGCGCTAATTCCTTAAATATACGAGCTGCTGCTATTTGATCGAGCTAGCAAGA
The DNA here is from genome assembly GCF_022747635.1 of Hetaerina americana. Lineage (NCBI taxonomy): Eukaryota > Metazoa > Arthropoda > Insecta > Odonata > Calopterygidae > Hetaerina > Hetaerina americana. The sequence goes on along the minus strand of NW_027286775.1, from coordinate 4,739,142 downwards.
TTAATTAGGGATAATGTTATCCAGCACTCGTTCTTTTACGTTATGTGATATTTTAATTTTGGGCATCGGTTGGTGGGAATTATTAGAATAAAGTGTTCAAGCTCTGTGCAATTAGGTATCCTGCAATCCACAGCTTGGGTGTGTGGAATGTGGAGGTTCCAAACAAGTTACAACATCAGAAATTGTTTTTCATGATTATTCTCCGCCATAAAAGATGTGAAATATTTTAAATCATGTAGATATTGCAAACTAGAGTTATGCGCAATGGTGTATGTGAGTGTAAAATACTTATATACTCATGCAAGACGATGTGCTGGTAGTGTGAAGGATAAAAATGAAAGGTACGATAAAATAATGACAGCATTCTAGGCTACTTAGAACAGCAACATTATTTCTTCCTCCTAGCGCGATCGTTTGCCTTTATTTTGATCCATTATCGTTCGCAGGAAATATGGAATGTTAAATCTACTTAAATTTACTCCGAGCTTAACACCTTAACACTTAATATTTCCTCCAATCAATACATGGAACATTGAAAATGTCATCGAATATCATGTCTCGTTCGCTGTTTTGGGTTGAAAATCATTCGAACTGACCAGCTTGTCTAATCCTAAGATTGAAATAACTCTAGCAAATGGCGGTCTATGCAAATCGCATAATGCACAGATTCTTTTGGATCGAGGACTTTTCATTGAAAACGAACACTTTCTATGGAGTCATCTGTAATCAGTTCATCCGCGCTTACGGACGAATTTTTAACTGCAATTATCGAACCGCCCATAGTTATATTTACTCTATCATTTCTTTAAAACGGATATAATTTTGGTGAAGTTTCATTCAAAGCTATTTCAATGGATACCAGCTTTTAGTTCCAATAAATATGTCTACACTTGTGCTTTGGATAGGCGATGATTTTCAGCAACTTCAGTTGTTAAACTTCGGTCAGTTAACTACTTACGCTATTTTCTACTTTGTAAACTTCAGTCGACAGATCTTGGTTCTTCGACATTAGGCTAGCAGGCTTACTTGAATATTTAATGGGGAACTTTTTCTTATCATCAATCAATACTTTATAAATCGTTTGTTCCGATAGAATATGATTATTTTGCTTTGCCTATCAAGTTACTCATTCCATCATATACGGTTCGTCGATCGTTTGAACATACTCGTATACACCTATGAATTGCTGGTAACAGCAATGTCATGAAACAAACTAACAATTATCATCCATATTATCATGTTAGGACGTACGTAAGAGAGCAAACCCTACCACGCTCGTATTTGGCGAAAGGCGTCATAGTTGCTTGCGCTGCCGTTTCCCATAATTTGCCTATCGAAGATCCTTGCCTATGTTTCTCTAAATATCTTCTCCCCCACTCAATCAATCATAATTTAAGTCAGGATATTATCATTTCTCTGAATGTGCTTTAAAGTTAGGAGAAGCTTGTGTCCCTAACGTTTTACTATTTTTGAGGAACTTTGGAAAAATTCAATAATTTAGTATGAATTATGTAGAATATCAAATAAACTGTCAGGAAAAAACAATGGCCAACGTCTTCTAAGTTTCTAAAGCATCTCAAATGAGCATATTATTTAGCTATCTCGAGTGGGCATACTGTATTATCTTATAGCTTCCCGGACTAATACGACAGTTCTATTCGTGGGAATCACAATGGCTTGAGTTGTCGTTATATTTTTTAATTAGTAAAGGAAAAAGATATTTTGAGAGGATCAATTTAGCAAACTTAACTCGGCACGAGTCAACGACACGCCAGTGAAAGAAATAAGTACAATATTTCGTGGGAAAAAAATTGGTTCCTTCCATTCCAAAGCAGAATAATGGAGGATTGGGTCGTGGGAGATTTCAACAGACGAAACGCTTCGTCTTAAATATGAATGAACCGGACGGCTTCATTAGGAATTCCTATAAAGCTTATAACTTCGTAAGAATAGGCATATATCGGAGCCCTTCATTGTGATCGGAGTGGGAACCGGTTAGATTTTGCAAACTATCCGAACTCGTAGACTGGCCTGTCTTTCAGGAGAAAAATTCCAGAGCCATGTCCGTATCATAAAGAAGATGTAGGCATTTTGGGCATGGTGGGGGGGGAGAGTAGAAGGGTGGCGAGAGTATTACGAGAGAGGGATGGTGTAGTTGGAGGAATTAGCAATGAGAAGGGGGGGTGCGATGAAGGGGAGGGGGGTTAAATCGGGGCCAAAGGCAGCCACTTCACAACAACCGGGGAACGGGTGAGAAGAGAACGCTAAGACCACATTTAGCATCCCTCCCCATAAATCAGACTTAAGGCGGATTTTGCGAGTGGAGTAAGGGGGATTTCGGTGGTGCGGAAGGAGGGAAGGTCACGGGGTATACAGGAGGGGGGGGGATTGCCGTCCGTCCGAAATCTCCGTCCGCGGCGTCGTCCGTAGGAGGGGGAGGGGGGAGAGGGGAAGGGCGCTCCGCGACAGGTGTTTGGGTCGGCGGCGTCGAATGAGAGAATGCGGAGAAAAAGTCAGAAGTCACGTGATTTCCACGGCGGGCGTTTCGCGGCGACAATGGTCTGGTTTTTGCCGGGAGGAAATATTTAAAATATTAATTTCATAAAATTGTGAGATGCGTGACTAACCTCATTTTAACACGTTATAAGCTCCAAAATGAATTAGTGGGAAATTAAATACTTAAATTAGTAATATTTGAAAATTTTATTCAAAATACCTAATTTTAAAATATTGAGTTCTTGATTTCAAACACGTAGGATATTTCAAAATCAACACATACACGAATATGCGACATTCATTCCTTTAATATGCCTAATTCTTGTGAGATTGATTTTATTATACTTTTAATTGTAATCTCAATGTAAACAGATAAACTAAACCAATGATCTAAAAAACGATGAACACATCTTTAAATTAATAAGGAGGTGGGAAAAATGGATGAAAAGCGCATTGATCGGTGGTGAGATGTGTAAGACTGTATTAGAGGGGAGAATGTTGAGCAAGCGTGGAAAGGGCAGGAATAGGATAAGAGACAGGTTGGATGAAATGAAGGGGGAAGAAGGTACATAGAGATGAAGAGGGGCTTGTTGTAGAGTAGGATGTTCGGTTGTGTTTTTTTGGGAGAGACAAGAGATTTATTTGGTAGCCTGTGTCCATCCAAAACCCACCTTAACCGGTGCATCTCCTATAATAATACTAATAAATTATTTGAAGATAATGATGTACATCAATTTTCAACTGTGTAACTAAGCCCCAATCATCCTAGATAAGCCTTCCTAATTAGTACGAAATGCAATATGCGTTAAGTCATTTCTTTCTACATGAATGTCTTACCTTGGTCTGAAATGTGACTCATCCTTTGAGACACTGTGGTGGCCATGTGGTGGGAGGCCTCCGGTATACTCCATGGCCTCCGGGGGCCTCCATGGCCGGAAGAATATACATACACGTATTCATATGATTACCACTGATCCTCCTTGAAATAAGCACTACCTAGCCGCATGTTTTACACAAGGAAGGAGGTAGTGTAGGGAGTATGCTACCTATTTGACTCACATTACAGCTTGTAAATAATTTCATTATAAAGATCAATACCAATTTAGTATAGCCATTACTGAAAGAAGTCGATGCGAAGAAGCTAAGACTTTTCAATCCTCTGCCATTATTCAACACACTGCCTGTCCAACACCAGCACATCGATCGTAATATTAGGATTGCTGTAGCTCTTGCACAAAACCGCTTTCCACCGCTCTCATTATTTTCTTAGAAAATTTTGATATTTACGTCTCCCAATATGTAATTTAGGTATTCCAATCATCCACTGATGCTCTTGCCATTTTATTCCTTCCGTAATATTCGTCGGGAAGTTACTAAGCTTTAGAAAATGCCAAATAAAGTTTTTCCCACCCACTTAATTTCCTGGAGAATTTTTTCTCTACTCTCCATAAGATTTCATTCGTGTGCTTCATTCATTTAGTCTTCATCAATTCTTGATTAGGTTAAAGAAGCAATTAGAAACGAAAATCAGCCAGAACGCATGTCATCGTCGAGAAAGACGGGATCTCGGGCAGGAAATATTACTATTTAATCGACCAACAAATGGATTCACATTTGTGTGATCAAAACTTTTTCTGTACATTTAATTATACAAAATACGGCAGCGCGGCGATTAGTTCAGGGCATTCCCTTCCGAGAATTGATACCGCCTACTGGAAAGTACAAATTGTTTTCCCGATTAGCGAGTTTTATATAGGGGATAAAAAATCAGATGAGTAGAAGAAGCAAAGGCGGCGGCACCCAACCACAGTGGTCATCATTTCTCTCCCCGTTTCCTTCCCATTATTCTCGATCATGGCCAATCTGCCCTCAATCCACCAACCCCGCCCCCGCCTCGGGCATCCACGCTGGCTGGCATTCATCCGCCTTCGAGAGCCTCGTCTCCTCCACCCTCGAGGCCGCGCGTGAAGGGAGAAACACGACCCCCCTGGGGGGACGACGCCCCCCCCCCATCCCCCCCGGTCCGGCTCGTGCCCCTCCCGACGCGACAGGTGGCTCCGGGGGACAGCTGCGAATCACAGGGCGACGGAAGGTGGGAGTTGCCCCCCCCCCAGCAACGCCGGAACGAACTGGCCCTCCGCCGTCGTGCGGCCCCCGCTCTCCCTCCGGTCCCGCGGCCCCAAGGCCGTGCCCTGCCCCCTCGGCTTTCCCCCTCATTACGAATTAAAGACTTCCGCATCTCGCGTCACGCCTCCCCCGAGGAGCAATCCGCATTGCGTCTCACGCGGGCTGGGCCTCCGCATTGCGTTCAATCGCTTCTCCCCACGGTTCCTCAGAGGAAGGAAGGAAGGAAACTCTTAACCTTCTATTGTGCCGGCGGGAGACGGAATGGTGAGGACGGCATTCATCGACTTAAATAAAGTCGATGCTCTTGCTTGAAAGCAAAAGTCGTATGTCCTTAATCTTCATGTCCTCTTCACCTAATACTGCTTTAGTAAAAATGTGGACAAAAGCATTAGATAAAATTCATAGAAAATCCGCCAGATTCGCCCAACATTCTTGCGATAAGAAGACGAGTGTGACGGGCCTTTTAGAGGAACTATGCTGGGAGCTGCTTGAGATGCGAAGAGAACGAGGGAGGCTTGTACCTTTACCAAGGCTCAGAAAGCAAGAATTAAACTATGACACAAAGGGAATTATTATGGACCCACACTATGTAGGTAGTTTAGACCACAAAGGTGAGACGTAAGGTTGTGAGACTCCAGTACTAGTTACTAGTGCATGTATTTATATGTGTGTAAGTTAAAATGCGAATTTGCATGAATATAGTATAATATATTTTGCTTGGTTTGCCAAATACCCCCCGCCACACGCCCTTGCGGCGGCCTGTGGGGTATCATGTAGATGTAGTTGAAACGCCGTCAAACTTGGATTCTGCTTTCACCGGTCTCTTTCTGATTTCCGAAGCCAAGTCGTAGGTGTAAGACTCCGAAAGCGCAGGTTTCACTCCGGCAATGCGCTCCGATTCAATAGGATCCAAATGTTTAGGTTTGAGTTGATGCGACCTTAAATAGTAGTGGTATTTAGGGGAGGCGACCGACAGCTGAGGTCATTTGCGCCATAGGGGATGGACAGGAAAGGATGAAGGGTGCGGAGAAACCCTGCGTCCACGTTAGCCTACTCTTTACGAAAGGCGCCAAGGGGTCCGCAACTTAACGTCCCATCCGACGGACGGCGTACTCACTCAAAGTGCCCTCCACAAAGCACCAAAGTAGGAATCAAAATATTCAACACCGCCGGGATTTGAACCCGGGCCCTCTGGGTGGGAAGCCGTTAGCATCCGCAACTGTCTCGATCCCCCCGCGACCTTAAATGTCGAGTTGATGTGATGCACAAATTCCACTTCGATAACGATCGACGTTCAGACCTCTTCATGACCTTACATTATTGCGTCAATACTCACTGCTCAGTTTTTAATTTATGTACATGCAACAACAGTTCCGATGCATATACCTGTAACTACATGTTGTAAATATTTACTCTACCGCATAATTTTCAACTGCACTGTACTTAAACCACTGGCAATCCAGAATCAAGCGTAAATCAAGCATGCTTCGCTTTTCCTGGAATCGCAGAATCCCACTCCGGTGGCCAGTAGGGCAAATACGTAAGCCAATCATATGTTATCATATCGTTCGACATAATTCTATGGTACACCCTAGCAGAATCCCACTGCGGTGGCCAGTAGGGCAAATACGTAAGCCAATCATATGTTATCATATCGTTCGACATAATTCTATGGTACACCCTAGGAGGAGGATTGTCTTTTGGTAGTTGCTTGAGTAGAATTGGCTTTAATCATTTGTAGCGAATGGAATCTTTTAGAAAAATAGCATCTAAATTGTTTCAATGAAATTCACATATTTAAGTGAAACAGAGAAGTTTGGGAAAACATGGCGACAGTCTAAACAAATGAAGATCTCTCTGCGGAAGCATGGAGATGATTCTACATATGAAGCACCCGCGGAGAAATGTTGGGGCACAGCGAAACTCGTGAGTTTTTCGTAAGGTGACGACCATGTAGCCATTATTGATTTTTTGTGCACGTAGAGTAATATCGGCTTAAGGATTGGCACCTTACAAAGTCACCGCCAATAACCATCACACTCTCTTTGTTTCAATAATTCTAATGAAAACATTTACATCAGATTGACGACATTGGTTGCTTACTCTTTTTTAAAAGACCGCTGCGAAATGCCCAAGGGAAGCCACAAAATTACGATGCGAAGTTCTTAGCTGATTTGCAAACATCATTCCATTCGTGTGGACGTGATTGATCGTGTGATTGACCACACCCCTAATTCACACACTCTGAGTGAGAAAACAGATGTCTGCATCTTCAGAATATTGAGCATCGAGAACGTATTTAAAATTCCCATTAACCTCATCATGCTTTGCTATATCTACGAAGATCTTTAAATGGGATATTTCACTTTTCTTCGGAGGTAAATCGGAAAAGCTCATTGTCAGGAGGTATTTACGGAACGATAACTCTAAATTAGTCTTCCTTCATGTTATCAACTTTATTCACCGATTGTTTAAAACCCCCATGAGTGAATCCATCATAGTTATACTGACTTATACTGGAAAGTTTAGGCGGCACTCCTTGTGAACAAGTAAATACATGCATGTCGAATGGCTCGAGTCAACAGGAGTCGGAAGCCATTTTATGGTCGAGCACACACATATGCCTATGCTCATACAACGGAAATTATGCATCCCAAATATTGACTCGAGGAATTCAGATCCCCATTTACAAAGGCCTCGACTACGGGGGACCGCTGGACCGTTTACAATGGCGGACATTCAACTCTAATGAGTGAATGGATGACAAGTCCTGAAGACGTGCCGGCGGCGGTCTGGGATGGAGCCAGAATGGCGTTCCTAGGAGCTAAGACGAATCCTCGGGACGGGAACTGCGGATACTAAGGCGATGGAAAGGAGATATCGGTGCAGTGACTGTCACAATAGAGTGTCCATCGGGAATTCCGCTAAAGATGTTCCTCGCCATGAATGAAACTCATCCAAATACAAGATTTGCATAAAAAATATCGGTAACAATTTTTTCCTTACGTATGAGAAGAGCTGATTTCAAACCGTCGGTTAAGTGTGCGCATGATTGCAGATCGTATTGGATATTAATAAGATGATAGTGCACACCATTTCACTGAAATTTTAGCAATGCAAAAGATCTGCGCTAGATTCGTCCCGAAGGTCCCGGATTCGTCCCGACCAAAAGCAGAGTCGAGTGTCTGCTTGCGAAGACCCTATGCCACAGCATCGCGACGATTTCCCGACCCCCTCATAGTCCCGACTTGGCACAAGCATACTATATACTTTTCCCACATGTGAAAAACTACGTCAAATAACACCACCATTGTAGTAGTAGTAGTAGTTTTAAGGGGAGGCGACCGACAGCTAAGGTCATTTGCGCCATAGGGGATGGACAGGAAAGGATGAATGGTGGAGAGAAACCCGGCGTCGGCATTAGCCTGCTCTTTACGAAAGGCGCCAAGGGGTCCGCAGTTTAACGTCCCACCCGACGGACGGCGTACTCACTCAAAGTGCCCTCCACAAAGCACCTCAAGTAGGGATCGAGATACCTCTGAAAAATATTCAACACCGCCGGGATTTGAACCCGCGCCCTCAGGGTGGGAAGCCAGTACGTTAGCCACCGCACCATCTCGATCCCCCGACCACCATTGTGAACACTACAAAATGCCGTCAAAGAAGCTTGCGAGCGTACCCTCAAGGACCTTCCGGAAGCCGCCTACTAGGGAACTTCCGAATTTCGGAAAAGCCGTTTGAAAACGTGCGTCAAAGCTCAATGGAAGTACTTCGAAGAATTTTGAGGCATTGTAGCAATATCTGAAATAAATCTCTTTTCCGAAAAATTTCCCGATACTTTTTAGAAAAACAATGTGTGTGTCGTGGGTATCACATCATGGATGAGCATCGAAATCGTGGATGTCATAGATTACTTGAGGTTCAGCAAATGGGGAGATGGAAAAATTTCACTGCTTCGATCAATCACAAATAATCAACTACAACATTATTTGATGCAAGTAGAAGTCATGTAAGTTTCCTTTTTTAGTCTTCATTGGAAACACGTTTTTTTTCCTTTTCATGAGTGGGAAACTATGGTTAATGCACTTCAATGTAAGAGTTCAAAATTACATCATAACTTGCAATAAGCCATACACATTCTGAAATTGTATATAATTTGAGGTGTATCGGCATCCTCAAGTCAACGATGGAAGGAAACCCAAAATAGGAGGAAAGGAGAAGAATTTGAAGGAGGAAACGAAGCGGGTAATGGAAATAATGAAAATTAAGGCATAAGTAGCGCACATGGAGGGGATTTCAAGGTGTTGGCCGGTAAGCTTAGTTCTGAATATAAAACTAAATGCCTTAAATACTGGTGATTATAGTAATGTGAAGAACGGCCAAAGAACACCTCTCAAGACATGAATGCAGGCTAACTCGTGTTTACAATTGAAGTACTCATATCTCTCACTCTATCGTGTATTTCATTCCGTTGGAGAGCCACTAGGCATCATTTAATTTTTTCCCGCTCGTTTTCTCGTAAGTTTATGCTCACGACCGAACTCGATATATTTCTATCACTTTAAATTAAAAGATTACTTTAAATTTAAATTTTACTATAAGAGTAAATAATTAACTCAAACACTGGATTTAGCTAAAGTAAGAATCATCATCATTTCAACCCTAGGATTGGTTTGCTGCAGCCCTCCATTCTACTCTATTTAATGCCAATGCCGTCAGTCCCTGATACCTTCTCTGTTTTACGTCCTTCTTAATTTGTCCTGTGTACAAGTCTCTTGGTCTTCCTCGTTGAATCTTCCCTTCTATTATATTCCTAATTGATCCATTGTGCTTCAATGTCTGTCCAATCCATCTATTCCTTCTTTGCCCTCGAGTTCTCCATATGCTATCTTGGAGGATGTCTCGCTTGACCCGCGCGCCCCGCCCTCAAGTCAGGGCGAGGAGTCTGGTGACATCACTGGGGCCAGGAATGAAGTTTGTGAAGGAGAGAGGCATTGGCTCGCATTTCTTCAGTCGCTGTTTTCCATTTCCACATCTTAAATTATATACCTTTTCAGGAAATCTATTCTAAGCCCAACCCCTCCCTCTCTCTCTCTCTCTTCTCTCGCATTTTGATGCTGAAAAATCGCTCAAATAACAAATAAAAGCAAATTTTATCCCTTAGTTTTGGTCAACACGATTTTTTTTTAATGCAACCCCACCATCATTATCAGAATTTCAATCCTAAGATTAGTTTACTGCAGCCCTTCATTCTTCCCTATTTAGTGTTAATTCCCCACCCTCTGATAGGTTCCCTGTCTTACGTCCTTCTTCATTTTCCCTATGCACTTGTCTCTTAGCCTTCCTCGTGGGATCTTTCCTTCAATTTCTCCATCTGTTATGTTTCTGACTAATTCATTGTGCCTCAAGGTATGTTCAATCTATCTATTTTTTCTATGCCGTTGAGTTCTCCATGTGTTTCAATCCTCTCCTGCTCTTATATATACTTCCTCGTTCCTTGCTTTGCCTGTCCATTTGATCTTCAGCATTCTCCTCCAGCACCATGTTTCAAAGGTTTCTATTCTTCGTTGGTCCACTTTGCCAATGTTCCAAGTCTCGGAACCATAGAGCGCCACGATTCACACGAAAGTCTTGACGAATCGCTTCCTTGATCAATCCAAAATAAACAAACGGATATATCTTCGGAGAAATCGCGACGTTGCACGGTGTATAGTAAATTGAGAGTAGTAAAAATTCTAAGACAAAAACTTAAATAGTGTAGTTCGCAATTGAAAAGAAAAGTTGCTCTAAGAACCAAAGCAGTTATGGTCCAAATATATCCATCCAATCTCTTGTGCGGAAGGCTTTCTTATATCTGAACAAGTGTCCAGTGTAATTTATTTCGAAGAGGTAAATACAGTAGTCTAGGAAAACTGAGATCAATGATGTCCTGGTTGAAGAAAAACCATTAAATTTTGAAGTTAATTTTTATTTACTCAACTTATCACATCCAAGGAAAAGTAAGGGAATAAGACAATAAGACAAATAAAATTGTATTTTGTGAAACATTAAATATCTGTTCAAAATAAGAATATAGCAGTAATATTTCAACAGCCACATTGCTGGAAGCCAAATTGCGGTCCCCCGAAACATATTTGAGGCAGTTTTATGCAAATATGCTTCAAACCAATATCTCAGGGACCATTACTCTTGGAAATATGGCGAATTGAATAATTACGCATTTTCGCAATTTTTTACCCTTCTAATCGCAAAATGATGGTCCTTCCATTTAAGCTGTGACAGTTCTTTCCCATAGCCATTAATATCCCAATTCATTAGTTCAGCAGTGTAAACATCGACTATTATAATAGCTAATAGATCAAACATTGATTCCATCGCGGCATGAATAGAGGGGAGAAGGAGTCAAGAAGCCATAATTTACTCTTGAGTAGTAGTAGTTTTGAGGGGAGGCGACCGACAGCTAAGGTCATTTGCGCCATAGGAGATGGACAGGAAAGGATGAAGGGTGGAGAGAAACCCGGCGTCGGCATTAGCCTACTCTTTACGAAAGGCGCCAAGGGGTCCGCAGTTTAACGTCCCATCCGACGGACGGCGTACTCACTCAAAGTGCCCTCCACAAAGCACCTCAAGTAGGGATCGAGATACCTCTGAAAAATATTCAACACCGCCGGGATTTGAACCCGCGCCCTCACGGTGGGAAGCCAGTACGTTAATTAACTCTTGAATGCGGTCGGGGAAAGCTTTTAATTAGATCAGCTGAAATAATGATTGATCGCAAAATTGAGGTGATAAGGCGAGTGAAAAATCACGGAAGTGGGTGTCATTGCCATTGAAACGGAATCAAATAAAACGCGATAGTGAATATCAGTAGTTGTTACGACCAAACTTCAATGTAAGATCAAAAATGAGTATTTTTCCCTCTCTCTTTAAGCTTTCTTACTTCCGTTTGGTCGTCCTCTGACATGTGCTTGTAATTACTCAATTTATAACGGTATGCGTATGATGAAAACACCAGCCGAAATAGTGCCCAATGAAACCTATCTGGCAGTATATAGGTTTATCGGCAGAGTGAAATACTGGGAAAACTCTGCTTGTTACTTTTAGAGGATGTTTAACGAACGTAATATAGTTTATGGATCATTTACAAAGACGTAACGAAAAGATTAGATAAAACTTTGGTGTGGAGGATATTGACAAAAGGTTCAGAAATTTGGTCGTTGTGGTTAGGAGACGGATGTAATGGAATATTCTGAGGTGTGACAGTAGAGATAAGAGAATGTGAATCAGATGAAAAGTAAACCGACCAAAGAGGTGATAGCCATGGCAGAGGAAGGGAGATCTGTGGGAATACATGTATTTCAAAGACGGCTGGATAAGCACTTGCAAATGCAGTAGAACCTTCTGCGGGACGATGGGAAGCTGAAGCTTGCGTTGGGTGGGAGAATGTTAGGGTTGAAAAGATTAAGAACTTTGGATGGCAATGCGGTATGGGTAGCACATTGCTAGCCGTTTACCCCTCGCAGTGTTAGGCCGAGCTTGGATGTGTATCACTGGTTTAGTCTCTATACAATCACTACACACAAACCTGTTTATTACTCTTTTAACGGTTTAACAAGGATAACCTTAATTGGATACACTAATGATACTAAAAATATAAAATAATAAGGGGAAAAATCTTTTTAAATTTCTCATAAAAAGAGTGGAAAAATCTTTCTTTGATTGTTTACGAAAACCAATGAAAGAATGAATTACCTATTTGCTCTCACTTCGGTGATTTACATTGCTTAACTACGCTCCGAGACCTATCGTTGAAGGCATAACAGCGCATTAAATTCAACATTTTTTCTTTCGTATTTGAAATAGCATTTTCATAATTTGCGCTGCACCAACACTTGCTTACGTTGAAAACTATCGCTGTGTGAGGTGGCCATTCATTCACTTCTGAATTCCGCGGTGGGGTATGGGGAGACAGTGTGACCATCACCGACGACCGTTTCTCTTGGCTAATCCCACTTAATTGCGTGGCGAGAACCCAGAGGGTGAGATGGGGCAAAAACCGGAGGAGAGAATATAGCGCCGCTTACGCACTTGCGCAAAAAGCTTCGTCATTGGGTCCGGGGGAGAGGCGGGGGAGGAAGGGCGAGGCGGGGGAGCACGCAGCTGCCGCCGTTCCCAGGAACACGCGGATGGCCAGGGTTCGAGCCCAGCGCGCGCATATATTCCCCCTACCCCTGTGGGTTAAGAGACCAGGGAGTGTGGGGATGCGAACACGCTAATCTTGAAATTGTGATCTCGACGTGCCATTTCGTGAATGCATTAAAAACTAAAAGGATTTCTCCGGGAGTTTTGCAATTCTAGCGATTCGGGTAGAATCGAAATAATTACAGATAAATATATTATTTATATAATTTTATCAAACGATTTTTTCAGAATTAATAATATTTTATTAATTTTGCATACTCGCGAATAAAAATCTAGCCACACGCTAATATCACCAATGGAAGATTCTACGTTTGCACCTTACTGAGGCATTTACGCGTTTCCTGAGATTTTATGTAGAAAGCCTGCGGTAATATAGTAACTCTCTATAATTTATAGTAATATTGCAGCATTTATATTATACAGCAAAATGTGACAAAGTTAAATATGCACTTGGGGAACTATTAATCATCAGTATTTCAGTCGTAATATTGATTTAATGAATCTCTCGATTCTTTTCCATTCCGTCTTGTTAATTCACTCCCAACCCTTCCTATAATTTCCCTTTCTTGCGTCCTTCTTAATATGGCCTGTGAACTAACTCATGGTCTTCCTCGCGGGATCTTCCCTCCAGTTCTCCCTTCTCTCATGTTCTCCACTACATATCCGTGAATTGGGTACGTGCTTAAAGATAAAATTGAGTTTGCTACAATTCATAATTGAAAATCACTCTAATTTCAATATTACTTTATAATAAACAGAAATGAATTAGTGGAATCATTAAATTTTTATTTTTATGGAAGCCTTGTTGGTAATAATAAGCACCATTCGGAAACTTAGCCATATAATTTGGTTTTTTATTTATCATTCTGTTTTTTACACTCCTACTGAGGACATTGCAATAATCGAGTTTGTGTTTAGAAGTCTCGTCATTACCTATATCACATTTCCTTCGTCCATATTCTCAAAATTGGCTGTGAATATTTTACTCAGAGTTAGAAAGAGTGAACTTGTTTAATAATATCACAATACCAGAAAGCCCTTTGGAAAATTTCGATTTAACCTGTTCCATCTCGATACTATACGGTGGGTACTATTATCGAGGCATCGAATCTTCTAAAGCAATTAAAGCGTATTTTGGAAACACGTGTTACTTAAAGAAAAATTATCCCTTAATTACTCACATAATTGCCTGAGTTGTGCGGCTTTGGAACGAGATTTTTTTCAGAAAATTCTTTCATTCTCATTTATAATTTTTTTATTTTATCAAAGAATTGAATTTCGAAGCCTTCAGGGTCGGGGGAATACTTTCAAGTTTATTCTAAATTATGATTTAATTAGAATTCCTTTCGACGTCTGCTTGCAATCACTTGGCGTGAAATTACACCTCGACTCAGAGTTAGCCGATATTATGAAAAATAATCTTTGAATGTAAATTGAATTGAAGTTTTTACCCCTTTCAGTGTCTTTGACCATCTTCATATTCCTTTTGGTTACAGCATACTACGCAATCCTTTGATTACCTAAGTCTTCTCATTTTCAATGCTTCCTGGAACGGGTCGTATAATTTCATTCCCCATCAGGCATGTGGGGTTCGTCCTGAGTGAATTCGTGAAAACCATATAATAATATGAAAACGATAGTATTTTACTAAGGGGCGGGTGCAACCGGGCTTGGTGGGCACGACAACAAAGCTGAAGGTCGCCGGTTCGATTCCAAGAGGCAATGAACGCTATCAGCTTTGAATTTAGAAACCCGGGGCGAGGCAAATAGAAAAGTCCCTTATCAAAAGGGCACCACTCAGCACCGATCACGAAAGACAGCAATCCAGCATAAAGAGCAGATCAAGATGGACGATATATCAACTGCCTCAGCTGAGAGCGAGAGAGAAAATCATGGAATCTGCTGAATTGTACTCACGCTGCAGTGGATGTCAACGCAGCATCACACATTCAAATCTCTCGAAGAACCAAACTTGCATTCGAATTTGACGTGATCAACACGTCATCATTTAATTGAAAAATAAAAGAGTTTTTAATAAAAAGAAATTTGGTAAAATATTCCGAAGAGAAAATAGTCTCCCAATCGGATATCAGGGTTGGACATTCACAGACGGAGAACAACAGATAAGTCAAGGTGGACCAAAATAACTGGGATATTGAGTGTCAGATCAGACGACGGCCGACGTTTGGAATGACTGATACAGGATGATTTACTCAGAATATGATCAAAATATAGCAGGAGTGAGCATAAAAATAAAGAAGTAATGGGCAAGAAGAACCAAATCACGATGGCAATGCAATTAGAGGATTCTGATGATAAAGTTAGAGGGGGAGCCCATTGACGCAGTGCTATTGTAAGTGTACAATCAAATGTCCAGCCATTCAGAGGAAGGATAAGAAGAAGGTGTACACGAACAACTGGAATGGGTTCTGGGATCAGTGAAAGGGAAGGAGAACCTAATGGTGACGAGAGACTGGAGCGTTGGGCGGAGAGGGATAAATAAATCAGATGGCTACGACGGAAGTTAACATACCGGAAGACTACGAGAGGACTGCAATGACCCCTACTAACGTTAACATGTACTATCACACAAAATATAGAAGCTAAACGATTGAATGTACTACATATGAATTGTATTTTTAACTGCACTGAGATTTCTCTGACTAAACAATTCCTATTTTCGGTTTGAATTACGAATAGTAAGTGGCAACCCTTGCTCTCAATATGTTAATAAAGACATCTTATTAAGATAACTTGGTAATTGTTACCGTTGCAACAGGGAAATATAGTCCTGAAGGGTTGGAGTGAAAAACACCGGTTTAAGCATCTCTTATTTCCGTAAAAATATCAATAAATGTGTCCATTTATCCAAAGTACATGACATTTTTTAGTTTAGTTCCCTATGCTTCATATTATGCGAATTTGAAAGTTTCATATTACGTACAAGACTTTAAGACAGAGGACTTTGGAATCGTCTTGCAGCTTTAGGAAACGAGCCCATGGAAATTTGCTATTGTGCGTGACGTTGACCGATAACTCTTCCACGATCGACCCTTTGGCCACTCCTAGTAAGAAGAATACCTTTAAGATCGAAAGCACTGCTGTGGATGGATGGTCGAGACTTGGGTTCGATTGAGAAGCAATGAGGTCCAGCAAAAATCTCATCTGCACGGGAGCGCGTTCGCGTTCACTTGGGCAACATTCTTGCGTGCGGGTGTACTAGTCATCCATCTTCGGCCCAGAGGACATTCCGCTCTAAACCCTCGGCTCTCCGCAGTGGCGGATAGAGGAAGCAGCTAGGAGGAGGGTGGAGGCTTGGGAGGGTGTCGGCGGGCGAGTCGAAGGCCCCCACCCGCCCGGAGATGTCGATTCCTTGGGCGAAGGGAGCGGCTGGAGCCATTCGACACATTCCAGGGCGCGTGCTGAAAAGGGGGCGTGCGGAGGACCAGACCGTGGTCACACACCTGGCCCCGGCCTCTTCCGCGCCACGCCCAGGCACGCCTCTCTCCTGACGCCCACCGGCCGGCCGTGTCCGCCACAGTGCTCGGGGGCGGGAATTGTTACCCGGCCGGAGGCTTCTCCTAATAGCCTCCTAGCACACTGAACAGCGTCCGCCCCCTCCCTAAGAATTTAAGGAGGAATTCTTCAGGGTTGAGGCCTTGGCCTTATCTCAAAAGTAGACCTCTTAGGGCCGTCCTCACCACTGCTTGGCATTATCCGGAGTGAAGCTATCGAATCAATTTGGTGGTAATCGTCTTACAGATAAGACATTGAGTGGAAATAGCCTCTTGGCTGGAAATACCACTCAGAAAAATTTGTTTTGTTGCAAAATAAGCCATATGAATTATTTTCAGACAAATGACCCCAAGGGCTTCGGGGGAACCTGGGGAACGAGGAAACGGATGCAAACGGAATGATGTGAAGTGTGGGAAATTGTCACGAACCTTATTAACTGCAAGTTTGTTTATCAGTGTCTGTTAGATATTCATACAGCTATTTGGTGTATTTGGCCTATTTTACTCGGGATGATTCCAAAGTGTTTGTGCGGCTGGTTTTGATGTGAACACTTAAAGATTTCTCTATACTAATATTAATAAAAAAATATATATTATTACTCCGACATAGAAAAAAAAATAAATTATCTATTATATATTCAATGTTTTAAGAGTATTTTAAACATCCGTGTGAAGGTATACCTGTAATAAAGGCACCCTATAATAATTTTTGGCTGTGCATTACTTGCGAAAGGAATCGCAAATTCTATAAAAACAGCATATTCACAATTTTATGCAAAATAATCTATGTAAATTATTTAATATCATTTTAATATGTGAAATATGATAATTTGACACCATTTAATAAAACCTAATCCTGTTTTCTTATATTACGATAAAAGACAGTGGGATATTATTGATGAGTAATGAACGGCGATATTAAGAATGTTTCATTGATGTTCGCCTGTTGAAAATCTATGGTATGAGATGTGGATCTACTGTCCAGATAAGTAGAATTAATTTTCCTGCCGACGCGGATGGCTGGAGTGGGGCGATTTGTGGTCTTTGGATATAAACCCTTCCCGCGTCAGTTGTCTGAGGGTCGTTTCAGTGAGCGGATTGCTGATAGACTGCACTCCTGTTCGAAGGTCGCGTCACGAATTCACGATGCTGGGTTCCATGGAGCAATGATAAGCGATAAAATTTCATGTTAAGCTGGGAAATCGGATTTGGGGACCTTGGCATGTTTAGGGAGAAGAAGTGAAGCCCCAAAGAAATGGTTTTCCGCTGCCGGTCGGCGACGACTAAAAATAACCTGGGCATCCGTCAACGACACGGTGCGACGAAAATGTGAAAAAAGAGACGTGCTCAATTCCAATCGAGTGACGTCTGAGTGTCATGACGTAAGCAGAAGAGGCTAATATTCTAAAAAAACCGTGAATTGCATTTGTGCAGAGGATTTAGCCATGAGAGAGGCGTGTGCAGGATGGTCCCCAAGAAGAACTATCGGAAGAGCAGAAGGCTACTCATCTGAATTTCTCGCGCGATCTTTTTGATCTCGCCCAAGCCCCGATGTGGCAACACCGGACTTATTTTCCTGCCAACTAATAAAAAGGAGTGTAATAAAGAACAGATAGTAACAATTTTCCACTAGATAAGATGTTTTCATGGAATAAAATTTTCCATATGATTTGATTGTTACTATCTGTTCTTTATTTGGTTCAAATTCCACCACATCACGCCTTGAACTACTAGATTTAATGAAAAGGAGCTTGAGAGGCGACAATACCGAAGCCCTAGATAACGTTCGAAAAAGCCGTGATAAGGTGCCTGACCGAGGTTCCCCTCGACGCCTCCCGGGAAGAGTACCGCGGCTGGCCGAGGCACCGACATCGGTGCGTTGTTTGTTGCACAATAGCACCAGGGTGATGCTTCTTTTGAAGAATTTTTGTAATATATAGTATACCTTGATTTGAAATAAATTTTTCCTGGATTTATTCTGCTAATTTTTGGGTCAGCCCTGTGTATGCCTAAATATAGACTATCTAATATAGATGCACTGGATACAAGAGTGAGAAGAATCTAGTCACTAGTCTAATATCAAATATAAATAAATACATATATATATATACATGATCATAATGATGATATATACATATATGATCAGCGACTGAAGAAAAGGTTCTGGTACCTTGTACTGAAAAACGTACGAAGGAGAATGTCTTAATCCTGACACGACCATTGATTTCTCACAGCGTACTCCTTTTTCTGCTTATCATAAAAATATTCTTGCGTAAAAAAGGGTATACAAGACCTAACATTAATATTTGTCGATTAGCGATATCATCTGGATTTAAATTACTAATACTTTTGAAATCATTCGAGATTTTAATTAATTTGTCAATGAATGCCCCCATTCAGACTGGAGAAGTTAGAATGAAGTACCATAAAAATAAAAGAGAATGAAAAATCAATTTCCTTGATTAGATACAAAATCAGGAAATTCCCTTTTGTAAGGGTTTTAGATAATACATGTAGTTCGCTGACCCTTGCTCATCAGTGAACGACCAGTCTGAGATGAAATAAGTACGAGGAAAAACACCAATACTTCTAGAATCTTCAGATTTCGGACAATCATTCTCAGTTGTAAGTAATATACATTTTCGACAAATATTTGCGTTAAAGTTCTTGATACGCGAAAAACATTCTGTTAGTCATATTATAAAAAAACGAGGCACAGATCTAGATTAAAAAGCACAGTAATTAACCCGGAAAGATATGAAGATAAAGCTCACAGATTGCATCAATCGCCAGGGAAATTCGCAAATAAGTATAATAAACGGGAATAGTTCCTTTTCCTGTATTACCCAAGAAGATATGATACACGAAATACACTAAGTTCGGATGGCACTGATGGTATCCCAAGGCAGCCATATCACTCTGGACAGCAGCCGAACGCTTTACCCATGATAAGTATCATGCATGGTTTGTATGAAAAGTATCGGGAAAAGTTTTGGAGAAGTACATATACATATGTAGTATTTATTTCAGATATTGCTAAAATGCACCAAAGTACATCCCTTGAGTGTCGACACACTTTTGGCAGCGGATTTTTCATGACTCGAAGGCTCCTTGGTAGGCGGATTCCGGAAGGTCATACGAATGCAAACTTCTTTGAAGGCACTTTGGTGGAGTCCTTAGGAGGAGGATTTCACTTTTGCGTATAGGATATAGTCTGCTGAAGCCAAGTCGGAGGGGACTGTATGGAGGATGGGGAATTGTCGCGATGCCGTTGCAGAAGGTCTTCGCATGCAGGTAATCGACTCTGGTCTTGGTCGTCCGTCAAGACCTTCTACTGTAAGTGCTCAATTCTAATCCAAAACCCGTTAAATGGGTATTCCGACATATTTCTTAAAAGTATCCCTATATTTACACATTTTCAAAGTTTATTAAGAAAATCCTGGTGTGTAACTGGAAATGGTACACTCTATATCCCGAAATAATGGAATACAATCACTTACTTGGCAGTCGAGCACCTATTTTCCCCTGCATGTTATTTTTTAGGTTGTAATTTTGAAAAAAACAACTAATTAATAAGGTATAACGTTGAAGTACTAGCTAATTTAGTGCTTCGATGCTCTCCATGTTATAAGTGTAAAGTAACTTCCAAAATTGCTTTGGAGAGCAGTCGATATAATAAAGTCGATGTACTAGAAGTTGAATTCGTGTTTTTACGCCTCCACATATCTTCATTAATTTGTTTTTTTGTACGCTGGTATATCAGCTATTCTACAATACGCGTACTAATACTCAACCGCAATATTCCTAATAATATGTTAATGAAACATTCTTACCAGCAAAGTTTCAACTACTTGAGAAATCATATTTTTCTTTTTTATATATTATTGTTATTAATATTTTCTAAAACTAAACATTTTCATTACAATTTGATTTAATATTTTACTGACACATTTCGAATAAAAATCGTCCTTGTTCATTGTCTTTTATGTATTATAAGTCATTCTACTTCATTTATTATGAATGTTTTCAAGTCACAAATTTTATGCACCAATAATTATCATATCCCCCCGCCATACACCCTCGGGCGGCTTGCAAGTTTTTGTTTACATGTAGATTAAAAATTCATTTGAGCTTTCGCCTTTCATTAAAAGTGATTATAAAGTCGAAAATATGAAAACCAGATTTGTAATTTAAAAACTTGGGCCATGAAAAATTACTATTGAACCCCGTCAAGTATGATAACATGTGCTTATGTAAATGGTATTTGCGGAACACAGGCGAAACAAATGCGCTACGTTTCCCTAGACATGAATTAAATCAATAATTAAGGTACCAAGCATAATATTTACTAATAGAAATGAGACAATATTTTTCGATAAAAACTATGAGATTCTGAATTGATTGGTTTAGACCATTCTTTATGAAAATTAAAATAATTATTTTTATATTTATGTAAAATATGTCTAAAAATGTACAATTACGGTCGACGAATATTTTATAAATGGCATCTAAAACGAGAATCAAACTCAAAAACTAATAGAAACATAAACATTAAAGGGACCAGTTTTTACACGAAATGATAAATAGATTTCAATCGTTCTTAGCACCAGTAAAAGAGCGATCATTCTTCACTGAGTTTTCAAGTTGCATAATATTTCCTCTTTTTATAAAAAATACTGTCAGCCTACCTCGCTGAAATAAAAAAGCAAGATATCTTTCCACCAAATTTTTTATTAGCTGCTAGTTTCAACGCATCGGGGTGATCGCGCATCCGTGATGACGCCGATGCGTTGAAACTAGACGTATTTAATAAAACATTTGGTGGAACGACACGTTGTCGTTTTTACTTCAGTGATAATGGATTTTCACTAGTCAAGTCTGAAAAATCGAATACATATAATTTAGTCTATCTTTATAGAATTTACAAATTTTTAGATACATTTAATGAAACAGTATTGAACCTATTAAGTCATTGTTTACGAATTTCGAAACACTCTCAAGAGACATCAAAACCCGGCTAAAAGAAATGATTTTTACACCCCGAAATTGTAAAATCGTAATGAATATTAGGGGATAACTCCGTCAAAAAGTCGCTGTCGCAGCATCTCCCGCATTTTCTTTGGAATTTGTCAAGGTATAAACAGCTGTTTAAGCAAAGCCAACTTTCAAACAAGTGTTTAAAAGTTGGCTTTACTACGAATGCCTGTGACATTGTATGTACGGTATTTCATCAAAATATCTTGTTGCTTTAAAAGCCCCAAAATTTCGGAATATAAGAGGACGCCTCGATAGCTTAACTGGCCACAGCACTCGGCCGGACATCGAGGGATATGGGTTCGAATCCCGGTCAAGGCGAATGATTTTTACGCTCTGAAATTGTTGCATTTTAATTAGTTCATAATTTTAAGAAAAGTAGGTCGACCGTTCACGTTAAAAATCTTTTAGTTCAGTTCACTAACCATTAATGACAAACATTTTCCTCTTAAAATGAAAGGGAACTAGTAGTTGAAAATACTAAAAAAAATAAAATAAATTCAGAGTAAATAAAAGTTTTCAAGAAAATCAGCGCATCGATCGTCCTCATTCTTCGGATGAAGCACTGAGCTAAGAAGCATCTCATACTTGTACGTCGCCAAAGCTAAAATCGGAGTACGGAAGAAAATCCTCGTCCGTTCTGTATTGTGTGCGAGTGGATCCTCCGATGCAACTGTTTGAACTCTTTGTTAGAGAGGAAAAAGTCGCCTAAAATATGCTGCCATATTTGAAAAACACGTGGGAGGGAGAAATGAAGCTAAGTTTTCAAAGGGAAGAGGAACATTTTCCTTAGAGGCGTGGTGCAAACAAATGGTTGCACAGAGGCGTGGGAAATGTGATGCTCCTGCCCGCCCCTGGCTCCCCCAACCCCCAGAGGGGTGGCCGACGCGGCTGTGATTCTTGGTGCACCTCAATTAGATGACAGGAACAACTTGGTGCCTCCACGTATATGTAATTGATTCACTCCCCTCAAAGTGTCGACTCCCAAGTTTGCTGCAATTTAATCACAAGGTTAAAGAGAATACTCATGTCATGACCTTTAATGAGTACGTATCGAGTATGAGTATGAGTATGTATGTGTCACAAGAACTATTGTCTTGCATATTTGGGGAAACTCTATTAAGTACCACTCGTCCAAATCGTTGCATATTAGCCATAAGAAAGCAAACAACTTTTCTTTTGCCATACTACACATATTAAGTTTAATTAACCTCCTTAAGTGTTGGATTGGCAAACGCAAATTTCTCCAAAAACATATTTCGACAATAGGTTTAGAGGATTAATGCTTCCTTTATGAAAATTCATGAAAGTAATTCCCTGAAATTGCCACTATACTCGTATTTGAAAGACTTTATAAGATTATGCGTATATATTTGTACTTACAATTTGTCCACGATTAAGCCTGAATTGCCTAAAAATTAAGTTAAACTTAAGTCCAAAAGTAAGCCTTTGTAAAGTGTAACCTTAAAAGTTGAGTAGGGCTGCTCTGGTGTATTTACTCCCACCCTAAAGATTCAGTGTAAATATTGAAACGGTGGTTTTGAAATGCAGCTCATTCGGTGGTGCGCGTTTAAGTGTAGTGTTCCCATTCCACCTTGATTGGTTGTGAAGACCTCTTCCGTCGGGTGGGGTCCCGTACTATCAAGCCCCTTGGAGAACTCTGTTTAGAGAATGATGCCCCTGGATTTCTTTCCGCCCTTCTGAACTCTATAATTTACCTACTTCTTATGGCTCACATTTTCGCCAGTAATGTATTTCCTTAACTTTCCTAAGACTGATAAAAACATTTATATAGAAATTCTACTTAAAGAATTGATTATATGAAGGCTGGCATGCCAGACTCACAATACGAGAGTCGGGTATTTCACATTATTTTATTTTATTTTTTTTCCAATTCAGTACTGTTTCAGCACTATTATCCCGAAAAAGCGCGAACAATCGTGACATTCTCTATTGTCTACAGATATTTCGTGGAGGGCGAAAACACACCTGTCAGTTGCTCGTTGATTTCCTCCGCCACCAAACTGGAAAACCTATCGCTCCATCTGGTCGATGCCTGCGCAAACACAAAATAGTGTTTTCGCTGCGGCTGCTAGCATTTCTAAGTCATTAATAGGATAACGTTGGTCCTCGAATTTCCCTCGTCAACTGGGAGTTGGGGCAAACAGGTCTCAAAGGGAAACTACCGATGATTTTCTTCGAAAAGCACACAGAGAGGGGTTTAAGGATAAGGGAGGGAGAGCTATAAGCATATACTATATAGATAGAGGGCGATGTATTTATTCAAAGGAAATGTTTTCCTCTTCTTACTTCCCAGTTCCGAAGGCCCTGGATCCCATAGCTCTTGTTTCGGGAAGGAGGCGAGAGAGAGAGAGCAAGAGCCATTCCTCCTTCGTCCCTCCTTTTTTGGGGGACCAGTCGAAAAATGCATCTCTGGTGCACACACACACAATCCGGCCCTCAGAGGCACCAATGACACGGCGACGCCCAAGACAAATAACCCGCGACGAGTCCTTTCTCCCTCCCCCGCCTTTGCACTCCCCCTTCGGGCCAGAGTTTATGAGCTGCCCACGCCCCTCTCGGCACACACATTTGGGGGGCAACCACAATGCCCCCCGCGCCCCCTCTCTCTTTCCCTCTCGTGCTCGCCGAAGTCCACCCCTACTCCAAAGTGCCGGCTTCCCAAATCCCTTTATCGCCTCTGCTTGCTTCCAAACACATTCCCCTGCACCGCAGCACACCTCGCCCCCTACCCCTGTCTCGGGGTCACTCAGTAGTTAAAAGGGGCGTGGCCCTTTGTTTGCCCCGACGCAGCCCGAGGATTCGCGGCCTCGATGGGGCAGGAGTTGACGGCGTCCATTCTCCGAATATGGAATTTCACCCTACGCTCTCAAACGTATTCACCCCCCCCCTGGTCAATTAGCGCCCGGGCCTTTCTCCCTCACCCACTCTCAAATCCCCCCACGATCACTCGTGTCGTCGGTAACGCCCCGTGGAGAGTGATTAACTCCGAATGTGGGAATGTCAATCCTTAGGCTCAAGCCTCAGAAAGCACACTTGAGGGAGAGAGCCGGGAATTTGTGTTATTGAGACTAAATATAAATTCCACGTTATCAGAAACACTATGTTCTATGGTGGCATGTATTTCATCTAGAAGCGATTAAGGAGGCATACCTTTCATTCATATATTATCCTAGTGTTTCATGCTCAGGACGGAAGAGAATGGATTAATTTTTTTACATAAATATAGAGATATAAAATAGAATTACAAGTTCCCAGGGAAGACAATTTTGTATTATCAGTTGAAGTATGATAGTAAAACCAATGCCTCGACTTCCAAAACTACATACTCCAAATGAATATGTCAAACGCAAGCAAATGTATTTTTAAAAAAAGTGTTACGAATAATGGAGAGGAGTATATCTGTAGTGGAAATGTAAGAATCGTGTCAATTTGTTAAAAAACGTCACACTTCAGATGTGACAAATGAAACTTCTGCACTCAAAAATTACGATATAAACTTAATTGGTTAACAGTCCTAAATTTTTAACACCAGTATAATTCATACGGCTTCAAATGTGGCTATTACTAAACGGGCAATAATTGCATTCGCCCTATGCTTGCTGCAATAGGATGCGATCAAAAACTCGTTAATTTAACAAAAGCTATGACTGCCAACATTAAGTATGCCTTGAACATTAATCCGTAAGCAGACCTAATTTCATATAAATTGATATGCTGGCGATTTTTTTCCATATTACTTCAATCATTTAAAATATATTTCCTGAAATTAGTTTCCAATGCAGCCTTTTTTCCATCACATATATCTCAGCCTCACTTCAGGCCAAGGACGTTGTAATTGTTTAGGTATACGTATTTTTCAAGAATGATTTTATAGAAGTTTTTAGTTTTGTTACGAAAAGAAATTTTCGTGCAAGCTCCCTTAGAATGCCCATTGAACTCTTGAGAACATTTGCTTTTGCACTTGAGTTGAACATGAGCGATTTATACAATTGCAAAAATGTGGAATGTAGCCACAATTAAAAATATTTGGCATATTCCTGGTAATTATTTGAAAAAAATATTTTATAAGGTCTTCCTAGAGACGAATAGTAAAAATTCCCTGGATCGGTTGAGGAAGATGTCGCGCAGGGATAAAATACATGTGATTTAGATGTGGACAAGGTGTTAGAACTATCAATGGAGTCTCCTCCTGGCTAAATGCTGACTCCTTTTTTATTTACATATCAATTATTATTTAAAATATGATTACGCATATTAATGCACCATGGTTGCCCATGAAGTAACCTCCGTTTTCGTGAAGCGTGAGAATTAATGGAGGGACCGAATGGTCGCCTTATTGATGCTTGTTCGCTTGTTCACAATAGCGAGCCAAAATGAATAATACAATTGAAATTCGCGCCAAAAGTGAAGTTCGTTCAGTAATAAGGTTTTAATAGATAAAAAAAACTTTAAAGCTACTGACAATCGGTGCTCTTAAAAGACCAAATGTGATGAGTGACAAGAGTTGTGTGCGTCAGTGTTGTCGTTCGTTTAAGAGTGAACTTAAATGTCCATGGTGATGGCAGAAGTGACCGCCCGTTTGAATTGAACAATGAATTTTGCCCGAAAATTTATGAGAAAGTACGTGAAAATTGGCGTTTTACGATATCTGTATCATTAGAAAATTTTCCACGGATATCTACGACTCTGTTGCCCGGAAACACGACTGAAAAGTTGGGAGACTACATGTTTTTTGCTCGTCTCGACTTAAAGGAACTTCAAGATGCAGTCATCGGTTGGCTGCGATCTCATGCGGCAGGATTAAATGCTGAAGGAATTTGAAAACTAGTTCAAAGACATGAAATGAATGTTTAAATCTGTTTTGCGAATATGCATAAAACAGTTGAAATATGTAGTTTTCAGATTAAAATAATAAATTTCCTGGTCTATTCCAGTGTATATTTCATAGCATGACGGAGATTACTTTCTTGACAGTCCTCGAACTAATCAGATATATATTTTTGCATAAACATAACACAGTAATCAGCCCGAAGGTCGGTTTGGTAGGTGATGGTTGACTCAGCCAGAACTAAGCCCAACGGAGTGTGAAATTCACACATCAGGGTAGGGGGGCCAGTCCCTTTCCTTGTGCCGGTTATGGTTTCCCAGGAAGATCTGTTACCCGAAAAATGATACGCCTCAATCGTGAGAGTAAAATGACGCGTCCTGCAGGGAAAAAGTTGGGAATCCGGCGTCCACCGGCAATGGGCCTGAGGTCGCATGCAAATTGTTTGCTTCCATATATCCAGCCAGTTTGCACATCCCTTTATGATTCTCTTATCTGGACAATTAATTCAATAGTTCGTTGTGAATAGGTACATATAATTAATTAATTCAGCGTTGAGATTTCAGCAACGGGTATTTAGCGTTAAAGACCTCCAATTACAAACAAGAGAGTATTTAAATCTGCCCTTAATCTCAGGGAGTACGCTCTGTGCATTTTAAAAATATCGTGTGCTGACAAGGTTTATAGAAATATGGTGAATTGACAAGCTATTGGCACTTTGAAGAGAGTGAGTGATGTAGCCTCCGAGAGACGTGTGGAGACTTCAACGCGCGTTTGCACCCGGAGACCTCGACGGGGTCATGTTGGAAGCGTAAAATTGAAAGTCCGAGCGATAAAAATGATAAGACAGATTTCCGAAGGAGGTTATTAGGCACTTTTTTTCCGCCATAACTACCTGGTAGAGGTGGATTAACAGCCGTCTCAATTAAATTAAGAAGATAAAGTAGCACTAATTCACAAACTTCGGGGTTAATTAAATATTGAAATATTTACATCTTGCCCACTTATATTCAACCCTCAATTTATAAATAATAAATGGTAGATATTTCCATTTAGTCGGTAGCTGGGTTTAAGAAAAGAGTGAAATTCGTAATGATGTATTTAGGTGTCTGTAAGAGTATCGGCCTCTGTATTTGTGGCCTCCTGAAATAACTCTCGAGTAATGTTTTCGACACATTCTCCTCTTCTGACCTGTCATCGGAGTAGAATTAAAATGGTACCTCACTGCCGGCGCCAGTAACTGCTGGAGGCGTGCACGCAATGGTGGCAGCAAGGCGTCGGACGCGGGATGAGACATAGGCTGTGGAGGCGTACGGGAAGTTTGGAATGCGGAGGGCGGGGGCGAGGATCGGAAGGCGATTCGCCGTGCGGAGTGGGGAAGGGGGTGGCGATAGAGGAGGGTGAAATGGAGCAAGGCTGCACGAGAGGGGGAAGGGGAAAAGGGGGGGGGAGAGAAGCACATACATACCATCCTGGACGTGATGGAACGGATACGAAGAACCTAACAAACTCTGAAGTACCTCCTAAAACTATAATAATATTGCGCAACTAGACGGCCCATTCGATTGTGATCACACATTATTTGGCAGAATTAGTCTTCAGATGTGTTTTCTGAATGTATACCCGTGAAGGGAGAAAAAGATTTTTATCAATGTGTAATGTCCCACGAATATGAAGCTCACTACACATTGGGAGTCACATTAAAAGTCATTGTTATGATGTAATCCATTAATGAAAAATAAATAATTTTTTAGTTATAAGTTTTCATCATAGATACGTGTGTTTTTTGTTATCACATTGCATGTTGAATACCTGTTAGCATGAAGCGAAGATTAGTTTTCCCGCAAACCATAGAATGATATTTTCGAACAATCCCCTACCCTAATGAGTTGTTCGATTTTAATATTAGGACATAGTAACAATTCATACATCAATAATATATCGTATGAGGTGTAATAAGTTATTACGCATATTCGAAAATCAAGGGTCTTGTTCTTATTTTTAAATATTGGCGGGTCGGAACAAAGTTGTACGCATGCAGTTGCATCTAGCGGTTGTTTCCAAAGCCACTTGAGTTATTCCATTAATTCCGTAGTCGTTTGCCTGTCGTCGAATGCAGATAACAATGTCCACGAAAATCGTTGCTCCTGCCAGCAGTGAAATGCATGCTGTGATTCGATTTTTGTTTGCAAAAGGATCGATAGTTGCCCACATTCATCGGGAGTTATGCACAGTTTATGGTCCTGGAATAATGAGTGAAGGAAATGTTAGAGAATAGTTTCGAGACTTCAACAAATGGCCACCTAAGCGTACATGATGAAGAGCGCTCTCCGGTATGCCCAGTGTCCAGACCGATGATATCACTCGACCAAGTGGACTTAGAACTTATTCTTTGGTCTTATACTTTGAACACACAATTATTCGAATTATTAATTTCCAACCCATTGAAACGCATGGATTGGAATACGATTTTAAACATTTATGAAATGTTGGCGCACTCGAAACGAATTTTATCTTCCCAAAATGTATCCTGACCGTTACTTGGCGTCATAGAAATTATCCCACGTTAAGAAAATCAAAGTACCAATAATATTTTATTAACATTTGAAATACTTTCTAATGGATTCGATTTAGGTGAGCAATGGAGTATGTTTACATTCATCAATGCCTTATTTACCATTTATGAATAATTTAAATAGTATAGTCTAATGAAAAGATACATCATCTGGAGTGGATGATGTATCAAAGCTGTTAACATCTTAATTAATAAGTTTTCATTATTAATTCTCATGAGCAATGATTCTCACGTTTGGAATTCAATTTTGAGTTTATAATCCAACACTAATATTGCTCATTTTTTAAATGTGGAAACCATTGATTTTTAAACATGCTCATGCAAGTGCGCAGTCTGAGTTTTTTTAACAGTAACTCATCAGGATTTGTGTTATTTGAATTCGTACTAACTGAGATGTTAAGAACTCCTTGCTTCTGGAGTTAATAAAACTAATTCATTCCATAGACGTTTCGTGACAACCTTACGCTTTTTAAGGCTTCTGCAAAGTTGTTTACGGACACATTATCAAACTGAAAATCATAAATGGACATCCTTGTGCCAAAAAATAATTGCTTAAAAGAACCATGCTCATTTTCAAAGGATTACTGTTTTCATGAAGAGGAATTTTGTAATATCTTCATCTCCGTTTCGCCACCCCAGCACGCATAGCTGCCGTAAACTTGAGAAGGCTATTACGATTTTAAATAGTCAAAAGAGTCCCCAACGGGTTTGCAGCCTTAAACGGGCTCATGGGGCGGCCTGCCAGCCGGGCGTCGCACACACGCGGTCGCGATTCGGGCGTCCCGTGTCCGGCGACCACGCCACGGATCGACCTCTTCCGATGGGGAGAGGCGGAGGCAGGGAGAGGAGGCAGGGAGGAAGATGCATAAAAGCGTTTCACCCTTTGCCGGTGCCTCCTCCCCACCACCCTCCCACTCTCTCTCCCTCCCCCACCCCTAAACCCGCGCACCATGCCATCGGTGCGCCCGGCAACACCCTTCCGCGCAGGAAAATGCCACGGAGCCGCCAGCAGGGAACTCCTCCTCAGCGCCATTGTATTCTTAAATGTTTTTCGTCTTGGGCCGCGAGAGGGGAAAATATCTCTCGGGGGACCCGCGGCGTGAACGACCAAGGCGCCTCCGACGACGACCGTTGGCGTCTGGAATGGTGGGTGTTAGAGAAAGGGGAGGCCGGGGGATAGAGGGGATCCGCCAGGAGAGCGAGGAAATTGCGGAGGGTTTACGGGGGGAGCGGTGGTGTTGACTATCCGGATCGGGTTCATCGGCCAGCGGGGGCGTGTCTGCCTGAAGAGGAGGTGGAGGGAGTTGGTGCCGGGCGCCTTATCTCGCTGGAAGATGAGAGAGAGGGGGCCGTTTGTTGGCTTGGCGGCGAACTCCATCCCTCGCCCCTTCTTTCTCCGACCCTCTATTTCCCTGCACTTCCGCCGTGAGATAAGGGTCGTGGCGTTGGGCGCGCGCCTGCTATTCAGGCGGGGGCGGGGGATGGGGTGGGTGGCAATGGCAATGGGTGGGAGGCGGGGAGGATTGACCACGCCTCTCGCGAATGGCCACACCAATCTCTTGGCAACACCCCCTCCACACCACTTCCCCCTCCCCAACTCAGACAATATCCATGAAAAGACGTGAAAAAGACTTGTTGCTATGAATACAGACCGAACACATTAAACATTCGCTGCTACCGACCATTATGTTTTTCCATAGGCTTCAATCGGACGAGGCATCTACCTCAAGTACTGGAAAGATTTCAGTTTTCGAGAGTATGTATATTAACAAACGTTCCCCGCAAAGAATTAGGTGTAAAATCAAAAGAGAAAGTTTCAAAACCTCTTTAGCGTGTCCAGCGACACTTCCTTGATCGCCAAATTTCTTTCTCTCTCTCTCTCTCTCTCTCAACTACGTGCTTTCGCCAAATCTCGTCCTCTTATCTATAGAAAATTTCAACAAAAGTTGATCTACAATTCTATCCTAATAAAATAATCCGATGGTGCATGGTTAATATATGGTGGAAGAAAACATTTTAAAATAAAGATCGCGTCCAACAATTTCAATGCGGCGCCTTTTAAAATGGATCAATTGCCAATGGCAATTCAGGCTTGACTTTGTGGGACTTATCCATTGCGAAAAGAAAAATTGCAATTTTGTTGATTCCACTTGATTTTAGTAATCATTAAGTTTAATTAACAAAGTTACAATTATTTCCATATTATCATTTTTATTAATTTTAATCCACGGTGTGGTATCAAAGATCCATTGGACTTCAGTAATGGACGCTTAAAGTGTCATGGTTTATGCGATTGAAGTAATCCATGACACAACATGAGGTGGTTGTATTCTTCTCTGAAAGTGGCAGATTTTTTTCTCTGAAATGCATGTTCAAATATATATAGCATTTTAATTCAACATAGATATGTACGAGGGTCATCCGGAAAGTAGTACCCGTTCGTGCCGCATGAAGTGCTGACGACGCGAGTAGCCGCTGGACGAGGTCAGATAGCTTCAGTGGCTTGTCTGCCTTCTCTGAGCCAAGTTGCGTGACGCTAGCATTGCCTGTGTTGTTTCTGTGATTGTTTACAATGTTTAAAAAAATTGAGAACGCCGCCAGTTGTGAAGTGAGGGCAGTGATTAAATTCCTCAATGCAAGAAACGTTCGCCCATGTGATATTCATCGCCAATTAAAGGAGGTGTATGGAGACAATGTAATGGACGAGTCGTCTGTTCGGCGGTGGTGTCGCAACTTCAACATGGGGAGGGGGAACACACACGACGATGAGCGTTCGGAGAGACCGTCTGTCATTACAGACCAACTGGTGGGCTCAGTTGACGAATTCGTGAGGAACGATCGGCGCGTCACAATTGATGACATCTGTGAGCATTTTCCCAATGTTTCTCGAACAATTGTTCATGAAATTGTTAAACACCATCTGCATTATGCAAAAATTTGTGCAAGATGGGTCCCTCGCGTATCTCAATGAGCTGGCGGCGAAGGACTATGCAGCAGGAATACAGAAACTTGTCACACGTTATGACAAATGCCTTAATTTGCTTGGAGATTATGTTGAGAAGTAGTTTAAAGTATCCTCTTTCAAATAAAATTTTTGATGTTTGTTAATATTTACTTTTGTGTCTTTATTTCACGAACGGGTACTACTTTCCGGATGACCCTCGTAGATAGATACGCACGCAGATAAAACGTTCAAGGGGGATCAGGATGGATCGGTGGCTATCATACCGCCTTCCCACCCAAAGGGTGCAGGTTCAAATCCCGGCGGTGTTCAATATTTTTCGGTGGTATCTCGATCACTGCTTGAGGTGCTTTGTGGAGGGCACTTCGCGAACAAAAACATGGGAACAGTTAACAGGAAAAGAAAAAGGCGGGCATCATGTTGGCGCTGTGGCTTTCCCGAGGCATGGTTTCGCACATAGTCACCATCTGGGGTGGTGAGAACCAACGTGAGAGAGCTTAGAGCGGAAAGATCAAGGCGACGTACATGGCCGAAATGGTATTTCGTGCAATTGATAACATATTGTAAATAGATAGCATAGAGTAAATAGATAGATGCAACCATTCAGAACGTATTACTGGGTGCAGTCAAATGAAAACCGAACATGCGCCATGACACAGTGTCCGCTAAAAACTAGAAGATAGCTCTTAGCGTATCAATACTGCCTTCGCTGAGGTGGAAGAACTGCAGTGACAACTCACAGGCGCACGCAGTCGTTGGGTTACGTTCTTGATGGTACGCCATCTGGGTTTTGTAGCGGGTGTTCGGTTTTCATCGGACTGCGTTATAAATATACACACACGCACAACATACATACACACACATACATACATACATACATACATACATATATATATACACATATATGTATACATATATATATGTATACATATATATATATACATATATATATATATATATATACATATATATATATTTATGATTTCGTCGATAGACACACAAAAAGATCACTCACACGTTATATCTTGATCATTTCGACGGAATTCTGCTCCTTCTTCATCGGAAGATAGAGAAGTAATGATATATATATATATATGTATATATATATACACATATATATACATATATATATGATATTATATATGATATATATCTATCTATATATCTATGATATATATAAGTTATATATATATATATATATATATATATATATATATATATATATATATATATATATATATATATATATACGATGATTACAAAAATGGATGAGCGGCGAAAATGGAAGAATATAAATACAGAACTAGGCAAAATGAAGTACAAAGAATTGAACAATAAATTAAGGCGTGAAACAAATAAAGCAAAGGAAGCATGGTGGAAGACGCAGTGCGAGGATATGGAAAGTCTGCAGAGGAAGGGGGAAATCGGTGCGCTTTACAGCAAAGTTAAATCGTTATCGGGAAGTAAGAAAGGGAGATCAACGATAGCAGTTAGAGATAAGGCCGGTAAGGTAATAGTTGACGCAGGAAAGATCCAAGAGAGATGGAAGGAATATGTAGAAGAACTGTATAGTAAAGAGCTTAGACCAACAAAGTTAGACATTGAAAAGGAACATGACGTAGAAAAAGATAGCTTAGGTCCAGGCATACTGGACAATGAGATAGAAAGGGCATTAAGGGAGATGAAACTAAATAAGGCCGTGGGGGTAGATAACATTCCCGTGGAACTTTTGAAATGCTTAGGAAAATGTGGGAGGAAGAGGCTATATGGGCTGATCCGTAGTATTTATGAGGAGGGAATCTGGCCGGAAGACTTTGTGAGATCAGTTTTAGTTCCTATTCCGAAAAAGGTAAAGGCCACGTCATGTGAGGACTATAGGACAATTAGTTTGATATCCCACGCAGCTAAGGTTGTTCTCAGGATCATAAACAAAAGGATAGAGAGTAGGGCAAACGATTACTTAGGGGATGATCAGTTTGGGTTCAGGAAGGGGAGAGGTACGCAGTAGTAGTAGTAGTTTTGAGGGGAGGCGACCGACAGCTAAGGTCATTTGCGCCATAGGGGATGGACAGGAAAGGATGAAGGGTGGAGAGAAACCCGGCGTCGGCATTAGCCTACTCTTTACGAAAGGCGCCAAGGGGTCCGCAGTTTAACGTCCCATCCGACGGACGGCGTACTCACTCAAAGTGCCCTCCACAAAGCACCTCAAGTAGGGATCGAGATACCTCTGAAAAATATTCAACACCGCCGGGATTTGAACCCGCGCCCTCACGGTGGGAAGCCAGTACGTTAGCCCCCGCACCATCTCGATCCCGTGAGGTACGCGTGATGCCATTGCAGTAATGAGATTATTAATCGAGAGGAATATAGAACACAACCAGGAGGTATTTGCCTGTTTCGTAGATTTCGAAAAAGCGTTTGATAGAGTAAATTGGGAAAAACTAATGAGTTTATTGCAGAAATTAGGAATAGATTGGAGGGAAAGGAGGCTAATCCGCAACCTGTACATGTCTCAGACTGCTCAGGTGAGGGTGGGAAACGGGGAGTCAGGATGGGCAGTGTTAGGAAGGGGTGTAAGGCAGGGTTGCCCATTATCACCGTTGCTGTTCAACCTGTACGCAGAGGAAATGATCAAAGAGGCATGGGAAGAACTGGAGGTAGGAATGAAAGTGGGCGGGGAATTCGTAAAATCAGTTAGGTTTGCCGATGACCAAGCTTTAGTTTGTCAGTCAGCCAAGGGGCTGCAAGCACTGCTTAGTGAATTGGAAATTCAGTGCGACAGGTATGGGATGAGAATCAATATTAATAAAACAAAGGTTATGCGATTTTCTAGAAAGAAAAAGGCCAAGCTTAACATTAAAATAGGAGGGCAAAAGCTAGAGCAGGTAGAACAGTTTACGTATCTCGGTAGTGTTTTGGACCAACACGGTCAAAGTAGTAGGGATGTAAGGAGAAGAATTGCGCTTGGCAAAGAGGCTTTCACAAGGAGGAGGGAGTTGATGACAGGGACGTTGAATAAGGATGTTAAGAAAAGACTCGTATAAACTTTGATATGGAGCGTAGCTATGTACGGAGCGGAAACGTGGTCATTGAAGCAGGAGGATAGACGTAGATTGGAGGCTTTTGAAATGTGGGTGTGGAGAAGAATGGAGAAGGTGAAATGGACAGAGAAGAAAACAAATGAGGAAGTACTTGGTATGGTGGGCGAAGAGA
Source organism: Hetaerina americana (assembly GCF_022747635.1). Taxonomy (NCBI): domain Eukaryota; kingdom Metazoa; phylum Arthropoda; class Insecta; order Odonata; family Calopterygidae; genus Hetaerina; species Hetaerina americana. The sequence goes on along the minus strand of NW_027286775.1, from coordinate 4,704,169 downwards.
GGGGTTTGTTGGGAGCAATCCTATGGAGGCAGGAAAAGTGGATGAAGGGGGTTTTGACCGGCAGTGGGATGTTGAAGACTGTGATAGAGGGTAGAATGTTGGGCAAAAGAGGAAAGGGAAGGAACAGGATAGGGATGTTGGACGGAATGAAGGGAGGAAGAAAGTACTCGGAGATGAAGAGGGACCTGATATAGAGTAGGATGATGGATTTTGTGTTTAGTTAGGAGTAATAAATTATTTGTTGGTAGTTGTGTCCATCCAAAAACCTACCTTAACCGGTAGATTACTTTAAAATATATATACACAAACACAGTAATCAACCCGAAGGTCGGTTTGGTAGGTGATGGTTGGCTACGTGAACGTTTCACCCTCCTTTTGTTGTCGGACAATGCTATTCTGGTCCCTTATCGTACGCGGGAAAAAATGATATCTTAAATCTAGCTTTTCTACTCTCAACCTCTCTAATTTTATTAATATGATCTCTCTGACTGCAGTGCGATGGGAGTAATCATACATTTTCAAAATCGACACTAAAGAAACCCGCTTCAAACGCACGTAACTACAATAGGAACATAAAAAACCATAAACACAGTAGTCAACCCTAAGGTCGGTTAAGTAGGTGATGGTAGAGTTCACCTAGTACTAAGCCCGACGGCGTGTGAAATTCACACATCAGGGTAGGGAGGTCAGTTCCTTTATACACTGTGCCGGTTATGGTTTCCCAGGAAGATCTGGCACCCGAAAAATCACATAGCTTGGGTGGAGCTGCAGGTGCCCAGATTGCCTTGCCCTCCGGTCAGTAGTCCAACGCTCTACCCCCTGGACTACCGCGACCCACAATAATATATATATATATATATATATATATATATATATATCACAACATAAAGCAGGTAACACAGAGGACACATTGTAGATTGTTTGAGTAGTATTAATAATACTTACTTAAAAACGATACCCTCCCGTATTCCGCTGTCAAAGCGAGCAGCGGTTTGAATGAACTGAGATGTCAGCGATACTTCAGGAACGCGTTGACTGGTGTTAGCGTCGGACGAAATCACAAAATGTTCACACTACTCAAGCACTTCTTCATCAGGGTATTAGGGGGACGAAGTTTTGCTGTATATTTGCTTGTTCCTGGGAAGTGAGTACTCTACGCGAGTAGGCGTGCAACTGCGTGTGGCACGCGCCTGAATTAATGATGGGCAATGGCGATTGGCCGCAGCTGTCCGCGCGCCTCCCGTGCTTCCCGGCCGACCGGTCGTCCGCCGCCGTTCTCATTCGGCGGGGGGGGGGGCGGTGGAGGTGGGCGGGCGAGCGGCCGTTTTGCAATTTTCTGAGTCGCGGACAGATGCGGGGCTGAGAAGGAAGGCCGGGGGTATTTCACAGCGCGAGTTTTCGTCTGAGTCCCCCCCCCCCGCCTCCCCACCACCCGGGGTTTCCCGCCACAGTCCCCCTCTCAAATCCCGCCCCCTCCACCCTTTCGAGGACATCCTCTGTAAGGGGCGCCCATCCGCACACAGTCGTACGCGGGAATGGTATTATTTACGGCTATACGCCGACAGCCGTAAGTATAGACAATGGGTACGCAAACGGTGAACAGACGGTTGTCTCATTCCATTGTTTCTTGGGAGTTCAATTTTGCCGAACTTTTCCCGATAAGTTTTATACAAACCACGTATTTCACTCACACCTGAGAAAAATATTCCATGTACATATGATACAGACATAAACTTGAAATGGTGGAGAAAACAAGCATTAGTTGTGCCAAGCGATTTCCTTAAAAACTGTGAAACATGGACGTACTTTAAATTCGGGAATTTAATGATGATCAAACACAAGAATAACAAGAGTGTTTCTTTTGCCACGTATATTTCTCATTAAAAAAATGAGCCAATCACTGTGGGAGAAGTTAAAGAATTTAATTTTGTTGAGAAGATACATTTATCTCAAAGAATAGTAAACTTCATTCAGTATTTTCTTCTTCTTAGTACATTAATAGAAGCAGTCCATATATTTGCTGGGTAGTTAACGACTCGAGTAGTCCTGGATTCAAAGGTTATTTCCCGGAGAATAATCAGGGTTAAGGTACCTCCGGTTCTCCACCGGGTCAAGCCTTCCGCGGTCCAGAAGGACCCGGGCCATAGAAGATTTCACCGGGGCCGTGGAGGACCTTCACCCGGAGAAATTCCCTAGCCCAATGAATGAAATCACCGCGTAATTTTAATCGCGGAGACGGAAAATTAGTCTTCGGCAATTGACCAATGCCTCCCCCCCTTCCTCCTCCGTGGCGCTATATGTAAGCACCCGGCCGGGCGTCCTCTCTCAGCCGCACCCCCGCTCGCCATGACGACCGCTCTATTTTCGTCTCCGCACCCCTTCCAGATTTCACCCCCCCCCCCCACACACACACCATCACTTTACTTTTTTCCAACGATTGTTCCGCTCGCGTCCCGCCTACGTCACCAAGCAACTGTGTAAGTGCGCTGGGTGTACGTCACCACGGCGTTGATGGCTTTTTTCCGTCATTTCAGCAGGACACAAATAATTCCGCCCCCGCCTGCGAATTCTCGCGCAACGCGAGAGGGCGTTTGACGACCTCCCATGCCATGGACGACACCTCCCTCCTTCCCACTCTCCAGGCTCCATGAACGGACGGGGCGAAAAAACAGCGCCGGGGATAAAATTGAACACGCATTAAATTGATGCCATTGAACGAGAATGCCTAATAATAAAACGTAAACACTTAGGAATAATTGAAACAACGAAAGAAAATACATATTTATACAATTCGTTGGCATACACCATTATAACCATTATCTCCTGCAGAAATAGTTCCATCTAACCTTGATTTATATAAGATTTACTCTTTCCGTCTTTAGGTAACCCAACTTTTTTTAATTTCGTACAAATTCTAAAACAGCACTTTTGGCCTTTCTTCGGACTTTTCAAGCAATGATATAACATTGAAGACAATCAGAAATACCCAAGTCTTAGGAGTAGAAAAACCCAGGTCGGCGGGATTTGAACCCTTGGCCTCAGGGTGGGCCACTGCAATGAATTGAAATGTGGAAGGGATTTGTAAGCAAAAGAGTACCCACGCAAAGCAAAATATCTGGTGGAGAAGTGCTGAAATTATATTTAATAATTTGATTTATTCATTTTTAACGTGCCTCTGAGTAGGTGCATAATTCACATGAAACTAATTTTGAACTCGTTTGGAAATATTTTGAGTTTGGCGTGGATTTTCTACCCATAACTATCAGAGACACACACGTGTTCACTGTCATTCATTATCTGATCAACACATCCTCAAAGAGAGTTCTAAAATGCTTTCCCTTAATTGGAATGCGCTCTCTCGACTCCGGATTACCACTTCCACTTCGTAGTTCAACTTTTACCCGCGATAGCAACTATTTCGTTTCCACGCAACACCTAACCGGACCTTGTTGACAGAGAGGGGATCACTCGAGTCTGCGAATCATGAATGGGTCCGAATCGTTTCGACACTCACACAAGGCTTCGCTCGGGCAATGACATCACGACCCCCGCACCCCCATCCGCGGTTGCCACTCGGAAACGTGAAATTCATGTTCGCTCATTTACATGACTCTCGCCCAGCCATTTGCAAACAAAAGTGTGGTGTTCTCCCCAAGTGGGGTAGGGGAGAGGGGTCAGGCTTTTGGGGGACGTGCTTCTCAATCCATCTCCTCAGTTATTCATAAATTTTGCAAGAACCCTTCTGTGTCTTCTCCTTTTACAATTGTATAACTTGATGCTCATATTACAAGAAACTACAGGAGATGCCGCGACAGTGACATTTCGGAGTTTAAGAGGACGCCTCGATAGCTTAACTGGCTTCGAACATCGAGGGATCCGGGTTTGAATCCCGATCAAGGTGAATGATTTTTACACTCTGAAATTGTTGCATTATAACTCGATGCTCCCTGTAATTAAAATATATTTGACATAGGTTTTGAGGAAAGCTTAGTTTCATAAAAAGAGGTATTTAATTTAAAATGAACAAATTTAAATCGAAAGCGCTTTTTATGGGCAATGAGGAGACTTTACTGGAAGGATTTGATGCAAAAACGCCTCCCAAAGATTAGTTCTTAGCAATATGCGGCTCCTTGCTAATCTACACATTCTACGGTTTTGAAGGCGGCGTTATTTTTATTTATTGTATGAAATATGACGTAAATGTGAGACCACACAGCGAAACCAACGCTACCTGCCCCTGGGCTCTTCCAAGTGTAACCAATCACTTGGGTATCAATTCTCTCCTCGTTATGATCGAATTTCAAACATCGATTACACCCTTGAAAACCCTCGAGAAATTTTTGTGATCTTGATAAAAATGCACACATTGTTTATGATGATACCGCATCGACAGAACACTATTTCACGTAAGTGCTAAAGATTAAAATTAATGTTTTAACAATTTTTCCTTTTCCCATATGCCTACATATTATAAAAGAAGGCCTAAATACTACAAGTGACATCAAACGCCGTGCGATCATCACAACCACAGTGGTCGGTGAGTTTACATAATCGTCACTCAACCATTTGCAAAAAAAAAAGAATGAGCTGTGCTCCGCGAGGGAGTGTCGGTCGGGGGGAATGAAGGAAGCGCACGCATCTCATTTTTTTCCTTGAAAGCGTGTCGTTGCGACGCGGATCCGTCCCCCGCCCCTCAAACCGTGCAGCCTGTGGGAATTCGTCCCAGGGCGTCTCCCCCGTTCCCCCCCTCCCCCTCTAGGTGGGCCATTATTCCGGCCAGAGAATGGATTCCGTTGACGCACATGACCTCATCGGGACATGAGAGGGTTATTTACGGACTCCATTCATAATTTCTTTTTCCTTCGCCATGGCAACCGTCAGAGGATACTATATTTACATACATTTCATTCTTATTGACTGAAGTATGAGGCCGCATTCAAGGTGTCGTGACGTGGGTTAAAAAGTAAATACCACCAAGAACCTTGTGCGCAATTTCCTGCACGGGTGTAAGCTCATTCGCAGTTGTGGAAATTGACCGTTAGGCAGAGATTTAATTTTGTTCCGAATTGTAAATTCAATGTTTTCAATATTTCTAAAGGGACTTCGGTTTCTTACTACTATGATTTCTGATTGTTCGGGAAAAGAATGAGTATCTGTACTGGAATCTATCTCCCTTATTTTATTATTGTGGTCTGATCTACCTAAGTAGTGTGGGGCCATTATAATTCCTTCAGTTTCATAGTTTGTTCTGAACCTTTCTAAAAGTCTAAGCCTCGCTTGTTCTCTCCGCACTTCAAGTGGTTCCCAGCCTAAATCCCCTAAGAGACCTGTCACACTTGTGTTTTTATCATAACAATTTTTAACGAATCTAGCGGATTTTCTCTGGACTTTATCTAATTCTTTTTGCCAAATTTTCTCCCACGGATCCCAAATACTTGCGGCATATTCCAAATGAAGTCAAACTAGAGCAAAATAACACCTCTCTTTAACTTTTTCATTACATTTCCCCACCACCCGTTTTATGAAGCCAAGTTTCTTTAAAGCTGATCCGCATATTGTCCTGATATGTGCTTCCCATGAAAGGCGTCGTGTTAGAACAACCCCCAAATATTTAACTTGATTGGCCGTAGTCAGTACTGAACCCTCTATTTCGTAGTTTATGTCCTGTTCGCCACTTCCTTTGTTCCAAAATTTCAAAACTGCGCTGTTGTCTATATTAAGCATTAATTCCCATTTATTGCACCAATCCGAGATTGTGTCTAAGTCTCTAGAGAATAGCTCGCGATCTACTTGGCTCCTTATTTCCCTGTATACCACCGTGTCGTCAGCAAATAACCTCAGATTGCAACCAACGTGTGTGCTTAAGTCATTAATGTATATTAAGAACAGAAGATACCCTATTAAACTTCCCTGGGGGACGCCCGAAGTTACATCTCTATCCGTTGAGCACAACCCATCTATGACTACTATTTGTTTGCGATTTGATAAGAGGTCTCTAATCCAATTAATAATTTACTCATTGATTCCATATTATTTAAGTTTATGTAACAGTTTATTGTGTGGGACTTTGTCGAAGGCTTTTTTGAAATCCTGGAACACTGCATCGACTCGTGTGTTGTTTTCTCCCGATCTAAGTATATCGTGAATGAAGAGACCAAGTTGTGTTTCGCAAGATCTGCTTTTCCTAAATCCGTGCTGGTTGTGGATTAGTATTTTCCTACTATCAAGAAATCTCATAATGTTAGTGACAATAATGTGTTCCAATATTTTACAAGAGATCGATGTTAAAGAAATGGGTCGGTAATTGGTTGGTTTATCCCTATCGCCGCCTTTATAGATGGGAGTTATATGGGCTAGCTTCCAGTCGCGAGGCACTGGGCCTTCCATCGACTCGTAAAAAACATTTAATTAAAAGCGATGTCTACAGCAAGTTACTTTAGTTTTCTATTGGAATTATTCCACCCTGGCCTCACGATTTGTTCGTTTTTATATTTCAAAACTGTTTGTCTATTCCTTCCTCATAGCTGACTGGTCAAGAAATCACTATTAAATGAGAACTAGAGTCACAGCCGGAAGTTTGTATACTCGTACATATAAACCCGGAATCTACCGGACATGTTATCGACACCATGGTATCGCATTCAAAAAGCCGTAAACAATGTTTTTCTCTTCCCAAGTGATCCATTTTTCATAATGATGGATCACATAAACCACTCGGGTTTGCTCGATAACCTGTAAAGATCTGTGAAAATCACGCACCTGGCGATTATTGATATCAAACTTGCCTTTTCAATTATTTCTCTCCGTGAACGTTTCCGAATTCGGAAAGTTTTCAATTTTATGAATGCGTTCATATTGTTGCCGATGTCCCACTAGAAGTTTCTATAAATCGTGAGCCAATAGCAAGGAAACCTTTTAAACCAGCTCTGAGCTTTCTTCAAGCTAGAAAAATGTCTCATCCCGAGGCACGCCGTCGTCTAGTCTAGCCACACGGTAACCTTTCATTGAATGACTTCTTTTTCCAACAGGATATAAATAATATAGCGATTCAATATAGTGATTCCATATATAATGTGTTCGCGTCGAGTTTATTGAATTCATGCCCTTGGAAAAATGCCGTGTTTAGAGTGAAAGGTAGGGCAATAGGTTGCTGGAAAATAGTATGGACAATAATCATATCATCAATTAAATCTTTTACCCCATAATCTCCCTAAAGGACACCATGTTCAAGAGTTTTGCGGTAATGCATACAAATAAATTGTCACGATTACTCCCTCACATACGACATCTCTCCTTCGGTGTGCTTTCAACCAGCAATCGACCTCATATCATTGTCATCAGCCTCTGGATCGGAAGACTGGTTTCTTCAGCCTTGCATCGACCTCCGACGACACCCTTGCATTTCTTCCATCTGACATCCCTCACTTAATAGCCTTCGCCCCCTCGTGGTGCCTTCACCACCGCTATATTTCAGACGAATCCATTATCCGATTCTGCTCGGCGTTCTCCATATTTCGTTTTTATCTCCAAACCTCCTGCATTCTTAGTCTCAAATTACCTTCCTACATTAGATATTCGACAGCATCCGCTCCCCGTACCACGTTTCGGAGGCTTCCTAACCTGTCTATTTTGCGATTGTTCCATGTCTCTGATCCTATGAGGGCTATGCTTCACACGAATGCTCTCTCCCTTGTTTTCAAACTTGTCTTCTACGAGCATAGCAGTCACCTCTTCTTCTCACTAAACATGTTCTTAGCTATTTGGCCGGTCAGGTTATTCATCTCCGCTTGAGATCCCAGAGTCTCTTCTATTCCCCACCATGCTAATTCCTTGGTACGTAAAATATTCTCCACTTGTTCTCATTTTCCTCGTCTTAACTTAACTATTTGCAACTTTCATTTTCCATTTGAAGGGATTTTAATTCCTTTTCTGTTTACTGTGGCGTTATACACCGCATATATATATATATATATATATATATATATATATATATATATATATATATATATATATATATATATATATCGATTATACGGAAACACTAACACGAGCAGCACAACAGACTCAAGTCAGGTAAGAGTCTTACACAGGTAAGACTCTTACCTGAAGAAGACCTCGGAAAAGGCCGAAAACTCGAACAATTTACTGTATGAGTGTCCTTTTAAATGTTGCTATTCTATTTGTGTTCTATTTTGCCGTCCCATTATATATATATATATATATATATATATATATATATATATATATATATATATATATATATATATATATATATATATATATATACTTATATTATCTGATATATATATATATGTATGTCAGATAATGGTTCGCTCTCGCATGAAAAGGTAAATGATATTAACAATTCTAGTATCTTTTTATGGCGTCGTCGTCACCAGGCAGAGTAACCGACGCTCCTTGACCAGCAGGGCCCCCTCATTCCCCCTCCCCCTTCATGCGCCCGTCATCTCCCCCACCCGGAAGATGCAGGATCCTCGACCCTTCCCCCTCCACTTACACCCCTTCATCCCCCGCCCCTTGCGCCCCCCCCCCCGCCCGCCGCGAGAGATCCGGGCGCTGCTGCGAGTAGTTCCACAGCCTCCCGAGTGTCGCCTTTGCCAGAGAGCTCCTCTCTTCACTCCCCCCCTCCCTCGACGCCTCCGTTGCCAAAGCGGGGTTAGGTCATGGATCCGGTCACAAAAACACAGCAACAGAGTGATTTAGCATCGCGCTTCGTCTCCAGAGCGAAGCACATTGGAATTCGTTCCCTCGTGACCTCCTGCGTCATTGAAATGTCGACATTCGCTCATCCAGACGCTCAGAACGTCGAAGGGCATAGGTTGGAGAATATTGTGACTCAGCCGTCTTTCTCGTAACTGCGAAACGAGGGCCTCTTGGCTCAAAATGGCTAACGATCAGTAATTATGACATAATGCCTTAATTGGGACCTTGTTCATCCCTTAGGATTATTGCTTTTGATAGGATTTAATGGAATTTAAGGGTAGGAAGTAAGGTCAACATTATCACACTATTATTGAAGACAGCGTGTATTAGTTTCGCATTGTAGCTTTCATCATGTGTTCAATATATTACACTTACAAATTCCTTCGTATTGAAACTAAGTAGCGGTTGGGGAACAACGGACCATTCTCCTATTCGGGAAATCGGACCGAAGACCTTAATTGATGGAAGAAGGCGTTTTGGGAGGCAGCGCTCCCAAAATTTCATCTCGCCGCTCAGCGGAGCGAAGCCACGAATCTGGCTGAAAATGGCAGTTCGAAATTCTCATAAGATAATTTTCAAAGGTCTCCTTTTCTTTCTCTTAGTATAAGTAAGTTGCCTCATTTTCAATCACTTAATTTGCAAGAATGCCCGAGAAAGGCAAATAAACACCGATGTTTTGTAATTAAATCCATAATAATTCTTACATTTGCTGTTTTCAGTTAAAATTTAAGAAGCTGATTTTAAATCTAGCGTAATTTTACTCATCTAAACGTCTTAAAATTCAAATGTGGATAAGATTTCGCGAATCATCCGAAATGAAGAGCCGATATAATTATACACTGGATTAAAAGCAATGGTTTTAAACATACAAGCCTACTTATCCCTCATTTTATGTTCGAAATGGTGACAGGGATTACGTTGACAAGGAATAGCTTCTATGGCTACGAATAATTCTGTTGAACAACTTAAAGACTCTCCTGTACATTTTTTATGTCCTTGAAATATCCACCGGCGCACCCATGCTCTTCTGCTAGGCCCTGCGTTGTTGTTTGATGACTCTAGATTCGAGGCGACTTTGCCGGCTGTAATTATGACTCAAAGAGTGGCGATATCCCAGTTTGGTCACCCACACTTCCCTCTGCCATTGCCGGGTCCCTACGGCCATCCAAACAGATTGCAGGCACTGAGTGCGGTGCATCCAAATCATCAATCTGCCCTCAAAGACAAAGTCGGTGATAGTGGAATTTCCGGGCGACACAGCAGTTCCACTTGGAGGTCGAAAAGACAAATAGAACGATTTTCAGGCGAGGAGGAGGAAGGAAATGAAATATAATGAATATTATTAATGCAATTTCACACTTGAAGAATGAACTTGCTAGCTTAGAAATGACCCTCGTAGGTGGATGAAATATCTTTTATATGTGGACTGCCATTTAAGAAGGGCAATTTCACATTTTTTACCGGTAAGACCATTTGTTCTATGAAATGCGAGGTACGCTCTAGTCTCGTTTAGGGAGTGTGCTGAAAATGCTTTGAAGTACTTATTTTTACTGATTTCAAAATCCTCATTTGGAGTAGTACATATTCGTGGAAGCTTGTACAGCAGAACATTAACTAAAGGCGCATATAGGCAAGTATCAACGCAAAAATTAACCAAAGAGAGGAAAGTTGAAAAGAGATGAAGAAGGCTATTTATTTTCAGGGAAGTGGGTGAGAGTTGTGTTGGCATACGTGTTTAAGGAGAGCAAATGTGAATGAATCCTTGGGGCAGTGAATTCAGCGGATGAGGAGGGGCGGAAAAAGGCCAGTGCTCCATCGGTGATTCCCTGGAGGTTGAGTGAAGTGCACACCTACGTTGTCATTGTACATTGACACTGATATTAGAGAGCATTTCATGGAAGTCAGCGACAGAGTCAGTAATGCGAGGGCGAGGTGAAACGTTCTCGGCCTGACACAGAGATGGGCTTTCAATCAGTAAAAAGTTTTGATTCCTCCCTGGGTGCAAGTGTAATTAGTTCGTAAGACAAGTGTCAACTTGTTCTCTCGAGTAGTATGCTTACACGTATTGTTACGATAGACGTCTTTCGTGTTTTTTTTAATAGATAAACTTGGATTTCGAGCGTTCCTAAAAAGTCTCCCTTTTGCATGGATTAACCCCGAGAGGAACTTCGTCCGAAGGTGACTAAATGTCCGTGGACTCTGCTCCATCAACATCAACCGTTAGCGGTGGGCAACTGAATTTAAGCGTGGTCGCAAATCCCTCGTAGATGACCCAAGTGAAGGACCTCCAAAAACCGCAACCACACCGGATACCATCGAAAAGGTCCACGATGTGTTGTGCTGGACGGAAGGCGAGTGAAGGTGAGTGAGGTACAGGCCGAGGCCGTGGGGATACATTGGAAGAGAGGGTGCGAAACATCCTACATTGGAAGAGAGGGTGCGAAACATCCTACATTGGAAGAGAGGGTACGAAACATCCTACATTGGAAGAGAGGCTGCGAAACATTTTGCACAAGAAATTAGGGATGCATAAGCTCTGCGCAAGGTGGGTGCCGCATTTGCTGAATGCCGATCGAAAGCAAATGCGCAAACGATTTTCGCAACAATTCAGGGACCGATTCAAGAGGGAACCGACCGACATTGTGCGGAGATTTGTCACCATAGATGAGACATGGGGTCCTTAACTGCACGCCAGAAACGAAATAGCAGTCGAAGAAGCATCGGGTGGAATCGGGTGGTTCGGCGCCAAAGAAAGCGAAGTCAAAGGCGAATATTACCCCAACATTCTTGACCAGCTGGATGCCAAAATTCGCGAGAAGAGGCCTGCCTTTAAGAAAAAAATTATCTTTCACAAGAAAAACGCACCGGCTTACAAAGGTGCATTGGCGATGGGAAAACTACGTACAGGATTTGGGGTACGATTGCTCGGCCTTCCCCCCAATTATCCTGATTTAGCACCCTCGGACTTCCATATGCTCCCAGACATGAAGAAATTTGTTTCTGTGAATCGCTTCGCGTCCAACGAAGAAATTGAGAGGGCCGGAGATGGATATTTTCACAGCCTTCCAGACTCTCTCTTCCGGGAAGAAATACTGACGCTGGAGAAACTCAGGACCAAGTGTGTTGAAGTCAAGGGAGGTTATGTACAAAAATAAAATATTTTTAAAGTGAAATTCGCAGTCTTTCATTGCCAGGCTGAGAACCTTCCCCCCGTATTATGCGAGGGCTGTCCAGAGAGTACCTTCCGTCACGGTATAAAAATACACCAGAATAGATACAGAAAATGTACTGTTATATACATATTCGCAAAACAGATGTAAACATTTATTTCATATCTCTGCACTAGTTTTCAAATTACTATCAGCATTAAATCCTGCCGCATGAGATCGCCGCCAACCGATGACTTCATCTTGAAGTTCCTTGAAGTCGAGACGAGCAAAAAACATGTTGTCTCCCAACTTTTCAGTCGTGTTTCCATGCAACAGAGTCGTAGATATCCGTGGAAAACTTTGTAATGATTTCAGATATCGCAAAACGCCGGTTTTCACGAACGTTTTCATCAATTTTCTGGCACAATTTTTCAATTCTCCATTTCATAGCCTGTTAACCTTATGGCAATCACTTCTGTTATAATCATGGATATTTGTGTTCACTCTCAAACGAACGACCCGGCTGATGGACAACTCTCGTCACTCATTATATTTGGTCCATACTACTGAGCGCGAATTTCCCCGATGAATATCAGTAGCTTAGAAGTTTTTTTATCAATAAATACTTCGCTATTGTAAATAAACGACAAGCGACCTCCCAACCACAGCAGATCGAGGCGAGGCGAGACTTACTGCGTGCGTCAATACAGCGGCTCCCTCCACCAATTAATTCTCACGCTACACGAAAACGGAGGTTATTTCCTAGAAAGCCCTCTTATTTTACATCAATTTTATGTAAGTGACTGAGGCGATTAATAATAGAAAGAGAGCAGAATGGCGTTAGTGGACAAATGGCAGGAGATAGCTACCGTCTAATTTTCTATTTTGCCGAAAAAATGAGTAGCTTTGTTATGAGTAAAAAAGCCAAAACATCTATTTTGAGCGCATATTATATCACAATAGATAAGTCAACACAATTTTTTGTAGTTACCATAATTTTAAAGTAGCCATTATTTAAAACTACGAGTATATAAACCCATTCGAGAAACATGTTATTTTTTGTTGAATATTTAATGATACAGTCACACTCGGGCGAAACTAAATTTAATGCAATATGAAACATTTTCTTTACTCACGTCCGGGAAAGGTATTTGCCTCTCCATTTAGAGAAATGCCCCTTCTTTAATATTTCTCCATGAAATTTTTTAAATTAGAAAATTATTTGTCCATGCAATATTGGCTATCATATTGGTATGAGGAAACACAGGAGGAGGCAAGGAAATTCTCATATCCTCACTATGGCGATATTTCTTTCTAATCCCAGAATTGGGCCTAGTCGATAGTTCATAACTCTTGAGCTGGGATGCAGCAAATATTTTTGAGATTATGCAAATTATTTACGCCTGCGACGACTCTTCTTATCTGTATTTGATATGTGCGAAAGGAAGGAATAGATTTTGGAATCGAATGTTTCAGTTTTATGAATTACTCAACGCTTTATCTATCAAAAAACTATCGGAGTACATTTTTTGCATTAATTCTTCCCGGAATCCTCCCGATTCTATGCCCTTGTAATTAGACAAGAGTACGTTTTAATTTTTCCTGATGTATACGGAGGACTACTAGAGGAAACACACTTTCCAATACAACTGAAGACCTCATCTTCTCGATAGGATGAAACCTGCGTTTTAATCGTTTCCTCAGCCACTCATTTCCCCTTCATCCCCATCCGAGGATCGCCGCGGTGCGTCCGCACCTCGTTCCTCACCCCACGGAGGGCAGGGGGGGGCGGCCCCCAGCCCCTCTGCCCCCCGCCCTCCGCCGGGCAAAGCCTCGCCGAAAGAGGAGCGCGTACTCCGATCTGGCACCGGTGGTGGCGGGAGGGGAATTGAGAGAGAGAGAGAGAGGGAGTGAAGTGGTCAGAGTGCTGTCCTATCGGCCATCCGAGGAGACGGAGTGGTGAAGAAGTACCCGCGTACCTTTTCACTCCCAAGGGCGTGCCCTTCATACACATTAAGGGGGGCCCGCAAGCCAAGCGAGCGAGTGTGCTGAGATTGGGCGTGGTGGAGGAGGGTGTGCTGGCGTGCGGGGGGCCTGCGTGGGAAATTGTGGGAGAATAGGGTGGTTAGAGCGAAGGGGCGGAAATGCGTCCAATGGGAGAACAACCTTATTTCGTCACCCGATTGAATGGAGACGCCTTTCTCCCATGGGTCGCCTTCATGTTTTGAATGCATCACACCTCTCGTTTCCCACTGCCTGACATTTGGTCGCCGCTGTTTGGTTTGACTCGAGATCCATTACCGTTCCATCAGCTGCAGTTGAACATTTTCATCGGGAGAAAGCGAAAAATTTCGTCTTCTCGAACAAATTTTATCTCTCTTCGTATTTCTGTCCTCAAAATATGTTCTATACTTTATAAGATATAACAATTATCGAAACTTTAGAGTTGATTTTGATTTATTTTGATGCATTGGCAAATATTCGAGGAATTATTATTATTAGATAATCTACCGGTTAAGGTACCTGTAGCTACGCTCCATATCAACGTTTGTACGAGTCTTTTCTTAATATCCTTTCTCAACGTCTCTCTCATCAACTCCCTCCTCCTCGTGAAAGCCTTTTTGCCTAGCGCAATTCTTCTCCTTACGTCCCTTAGCCTTTTTCTTTCTAGAAAAACGCATAACTTTTGTTTTATTAATATTGATTCTCATCCCATACCTGTCCCACTGAATTTCCAATTCACTCAGCAATGCTGGCAACCCCTTTGCTAAAGTACAAACTAAAGCTTGGCCACCAGCAAACCTGACTTATATTACGAATGCCCCGCCCACTTTCATTCCTACCTCCAGTTCTTCCCATGCCTCTTTAATCATTTCCTCTGTATACAGGTTGAACAGCAACGGTGATAATGGGCAACCCTGCCTTACACCCCTCCCTAACACTGCCCATCCGGACTCCCCGTTCCCCACTCATACCTGAGCAGTCTGAGACATGTACAGGTTGCGGATTAGCCTCCATTCCCTCCAATCTATTCCTATTTTCTGCAATATACTCATTAGTTTTTCCCAATTCACTCTATTAAACGCTTTTTCGAAATCTACGAAACTGGCAAATACCTCCCGGTTGTGTTCTATATTCCTCTCGATTAATAATCTCATTACTGCAATGGCATCACGCGTACCTCTCCCTTTCCTAAAGCCAAACTGGTCATCCCCTAAGAAATCATTGCCCTACTCTCTATCCTTGTATATTTGGATTTTTTAGGATCCTGAGAACAACTTTAGCTGCGTGGGATATCAAACATTGCTCTGTAGTCCTCACATAATGTAGCCTTTATCTTTTTCGGAATGCGAACTAAAACTGATCTCCCAAAGTCTTCCGGCCAGAGTGCTTCCTCATAAATACTACGAATCAGCCCATATAGATGCTATATGGGCTGATTCGTCCGGCCCATATAGAGGTTAAAGCGTAACTTAGATATTATCTTTCTCCTCCCACATTTTCCTAAACATTTCAGTAGTTCCGCGGGAATGTTATCCACCCCCAAGGCCTTTTTTAGTTTCATCTCTCTTCATGCTCTTTCTATCTCATCGTCGAGTATGCCTGGAGCTAAGCCATCTTCCTCTGTGTCATATTCTTTACCAATGTCTAACTTTGTTGGTCGAAGTTCTTTACTATGCGGTTCTTCTAAATATTCCTTCCATCTCTCTTGGATCTTTCCTGTGTCAACTATTACCTTACCCGCCTTATCTCTAAGTGTTAGCATAGATCTCCCTTTCTTACTTACCGATAAAGATTTAACTTTGCTGAACAGCGCACCAATTTCACCCTTCCTCTGCAAACTTTCCATATCCTCGCATTGCGTCTTCCAGCATGCTTCTTTTGCTTTATTTGTTGCCCGCCTCAATTTATTGTTTAATTCTTTGTACTTCATTTTGCCTAAATCTGTATTTATATTCTTCCATATTCGCCGCTCATCCATCTTTGTAATCATCTTATCCGTGATCCATGGTTTCCTAGTCCTTTTAGCGTTAACAGTCCCAATAGTTCTTTTGCGGCTTTCGATAGCCGTTTCTTGAAACTTTCCCATTTTTCTTCGATAGTACTAAGCTCTTTACCATCCTCTATGATTTCCTCTACCACCTGTTTGTGTTCCTTCCTTTTCAAACCATTTAATTCTTCTACATTCCATTTACTAACCCGCCGCCCCTGCCTTATCCTATTGAAACGGACGCTACATTTCATAACAACTAAATTGTGGTCAGAGTCCACATCCGCTCCCGGTAGCTGTGGGAATTTATCACACTTCCTAAACCTGTGTCCAACCAGAATATAATCTAGCTCATACCTTTCTGAGTCATCTGGCATTTTCCATGTATACCTGCGTCTTTTGTGGTGTCTTAACCAAGTGTTGGTGATGACTAACCCCTGTCTCCTGCAGAGCTCAACTGCTTTCTTCCCGCGGTCATTCCTCGTGCCTAAACCGTAGTCCCCGAACTCATCACCGTCTCTTCCTTCGCCTACCGTCGCATTCCAATCCCCCATCACAATCAAATGTTTCCCTGCAGGAACACACGCGATTATGTCCTCTAACTGATCCGATATCCTATCGACCTCTTCTTCTTTATGGTTGCTCGGTGGCATGTATACCTGAATAATAACCAAGTTTGTCGGTTCTGCTTTTATCTCTACTAGTAATCATCTATCCGTTACCTGCTCTATGGTGACTACGCTTCTTCCTACCTCTTCATTTAATACTATGGTAACGCCTCGTTGGCTGTCACCCCCGCCGCTGTATATTATTCTATACTGATCACTCCAGTAATCCCCGCTATTCTTCCCTCGCATCTCACCTCGCATAGACCTAAAATATCTATTTTTCCCCTTTACATCTCTCGCTTGATATTCCCCAGTTTACCTATCCTCATCATTGTCCTAACATTCCACTTTCCTAATATAAGCAATGTGGTCTTCTTCTTCTGCGTCTTCTGTCCTGCTGCTGCCGGTTTTCCCCTACAAGGGTGTCGTGGGAAACGACCGCGGAAGCCTTGCCTCCCCCGCTGCCGGGCACGACACCTGCGGATTGGGCCGTGCCCCATAGTTTCCAGGACTCAAAATCTCTGTATTGTCCATCATTTAAATCTTTGGAATGATAATTGAGGTGGTTTCCCGTTGCCTTCCCCAATAGTGTTTTTTAAGTGACACCATCACTTACTGGCCGCCCCACTGGGGTCAGACGCCATTGAAGCCGCCTCACTGAGGAACAGACGCTGCGTGGATTACCTTTCGTCTGACTGCTAACCTTCGACCTATCTGGTATGGGTGACCTTACCAGGAGCAATTACTATTGCTCCCGCCAGCACAGCTCTAGGGGTCATCGGAACGCACAAGCCATTCCACCACGACAAGGTTATAGTCCGGGGAGGGATTCGGGGAATATTTGGAGAATATTTGCCAATGCATCAACAGTTTTATTTTATTTGCGATAATTAAAGTTCTATTTATTTTCATATTCGGATGCCATATGTTTCATGTGCTTGTAATTTTTTCCCCGTTTCATTTCATTGCGGTAAAACACAGAGCAGACATTTTTTGTTCTCTTCGCAATAACTTTGTTTCTCCTCGAATTTCCGCTTGGCAGAGCCCTCTTCCTCTTCCCTGACCATTCCCGACCCATTCCTCTTCGACAGCAAAGCATGGGCACCCCAGGGGACGCGTCGGGGACCCCGTGTCTTGTTACAGACCGCTCAATGAAGCTTTCATCGAACCCGCTCCTTAAGACAAATCGGGTCCTGAGGTACGGCGTGCTCATTACGAGATTATCTACTATTTAAATGTAGCTGTCATAATCAAGGATTTCAATTAAGAAAAATTAAGTTAATTAAAATTTGCAAGTAACATAATTGTAAATAAGCTTTTGAAAATTATCATTGCTCCCTTCAGTTCTCTTATAGGGACCAAGAGAACACACAAGTCATATTGTGGCGTCAAGGTTTTAGTCTATGGAGGGGAAGATGATTGATACGTACTGTAATTTAATTACAATTGCGTGCAACAATTATACGCTAGAAAAACCACATATAGAAATAACGGTTTCGAAACAAGAGATTTCCAAGATGGGTGTGATGTCATACTCATCAGAGTAAGGACTTCATGAAAGTGCTTGCTTAACCCGTTGCCCTAATCCCCTCCAGGAGAAGTTGGTCAACAAAATTCCACACCACATGAATTCCCCTGGAAGGGTCAAGAGGGGCAGTCCCGATGTAAACCATATAGAGTCGGAACAGAAACGAAGTGCTCCATGAGTACTTGATAACTAAGATAATTATAGATACACGTTTTTAAGTCTGGTTTACAAAGAAACCATG
Source organism: Hetaerina americana (assembly GCF_022747635.1). Lineage (NCBI taxonomy): Eukaryota > Metazoa > Arthropoda > Insecta > Odonata > Calopterygidae > Hetaerina > Hetaerina americana. Next base: position 4,685,928 of record NW_027286775.1, on the reverse strand, counting down.
GAAAGCCAGAAAAGAAATGAAAAATTCGACGATAGCATTTCTCTTCGATTTCATTCCATCGCCGGACTGTTCATTTTCCCCTGAGGTTGGGGGATTCGGAGGCGGACTAACTAAACGACTCGGCATCTCCATTGCCGTTTATGTGGAATAATGAAACCCCATTGGTCACATTCAACGCGAAGGAGGACAAATACTAATGGTCGACAGAGACCTGGAAAATGTGGAATGAATTTAATTTCCTTACATAAAGTTAATTTTATCATTATTACTTTTGTCATCAAATCGATTGATTAAAAGACCAAAGGAAATTAGTCAGGTCTGAATAAGGAATATTTGATGAAAAATTGCAAACTTGAAAGTTAACTTAATAAATTGCAATAGCCACGGGCTGACCGGGACCCCTAGGGTCGCACGAACCACGAGAGGCGACTTAAAAGCCAAAGAAAACGTAATGACTCGGAAATGAAAAGCATTGTTTTAAGTGTATACGTCATTTTGGAAAAAATATCTTTTGTCTACTTATTAAAATGTCCAAGCCGTATTTATAAAAATGAAATAATGGAAATGAAACGAAGATATCCGTTCTGCTTTCCACGAACTGGAAATTTAACATAGGTGCCAGCGTCTAACATACCCATTTAAATACCTAATACTCAGTAAGAATAAATATATTTTAATTTCATGATATTTGACCAATTTATGCAGATGATTTCGGGCGATTTTTAAATACTGTGGGAACAAAGAAAAAGTAGTAATATCGCAGTTTTTTCTCTTCGAATAACCTTCAACTATCTCGGGGCAGTATTCAACTCGTCCCTTGCCTCCTCCATCCCTCCCACCTCAAATTTCGCCCCAAGATGGCTATGGCGACCGAACAGTGGGATCTGAGATCACATTCCATTCAATTATGAGCGATTAAACAGGAGTGGAGAGATCCACATTCTAACAGCGGCGGCACCCAATTCGAGCGTGTCGTCTGAACGATGGGGCGGTCCCTCCCACCCGTCCTCTCTCTCGTACGGAATCCGTCCACCAAAGTCATTCCCCGGACGCGAGTAAGAAAGATGCCTCGCACGCAAGGGAGGAAGAGGCGGCGGCGTTAACGAGTCGAACGAGGCGTCAACTGCCGCCCTCACGCCCCGCCGACCCCGACTCCTCCTCCTTCCCCGCGAGTGCACCCTTCGTGGCAAAATTGTTGTGGCTTCCTGCTTGGCCCGCGTGCGATCACCGGATTGTTAAAACGACAAATGAATGCATCATGACCTAATGAAACAATCCTCTTGAATCCAATGGTGCGTAGGAAGTATAGCGCGTCTTCCGAACGAGTCGGACGCCCGCCGAAAGTCACGGTGAGCTCCGTTTATTTTGTGGCGCTGCGCTTCGAGAAATCTCATTGTTGTTGCTATGTAAGTGGGAGACCTTGTCACCACGCACGATGTCTGGTGTATTTTCTGTGCTCAGCCTCGCAGCGAAGTTCGCGAGGCAGTTATCAATCGCTCCTCGAGCGCTTTTATTAATGTAATTTACATATCTCGGGTCGGTCAACCACTAGATATAATCCTGGGCCCCTATAGTTAGTCCAAACCTATCGCATTTAATATGGTAGAGTGATTCCTATTTGCATCATTCCTCTTTACAATTGTTAAAATTCAGGATACACGATTTTTGTCCCCGAAAACACTGTGGCTTTCTCTCAATCTGTTGCTTATACACTCACCTGCTCTTTATTCCTAACCTTACTTGGACAATTTCTGCCCGACGGCGTGTGAAATTCACATATTAGGGTAGGGGGGCTATTTTCTTTCCCTGTGCTGGTTATGGTTTCCCAGGAAGATCTGGTACCCGAAATAACACATAGCTTGGGCGGTGTTGCAGGTTCCCAGAGCCTTTCCCGGGAATCGAACCCGGGACCCTCCATTCAGTAGTCGAACGCTCTAGCCCTGGACTACCGCGACCCACACACACATATAACAAACATATATATATATATATATATATATACACATTCAAACACGAAATCCCGCCAAACGGCGAATAAATACTCATATATACAGAAACAGATATAAGGAAAAGGGATAGGAACACATATAAAGGACGAACACAATAGAGGTGGGGAAGGCGGAATCGAACGGATCACAAGAGTAAAAATATTTCCTCAACCGGGACTCGAACACCGGATCTTTCCACTTGCCGGGCGGATGCTCTTAACCACTTGAGCTATCGAGGATAGTCAATTTACCCGAGATCCGAGATGAGTATATATATATATATATATATATATATATATATATATATAGTACAATACACAGTAACAAACAATATAGAAACACAAAAAAAGAAGAACACTCACACGTTATTTCTTGATATTTCGACGGAAACACTCCGTCTTCATCGGAAGATATAGAAATAATCTTCCGATGAAGACGGAGTGTTTCCGTCGAAATATCAAGAAAAAACGTGTGAGTGTTCTTCTCTTTTGTGTTTCTATATATTGTGTTTCCTTATATATGTTTCTGTATATATGAGTATATATATATATATTATTATTATTATTATTATTATTATTATTAGGTAATCTACCGGTTAAGGTAGGTTTACGGATGGACATAATTACCAATTAAATAATTTGTGACCCCTAGCAAAACACAACATCCTACTCTACATCAGGTCCTTTTAGGATCCTGAGAACTACTTTAGCTGCCTTGGATATCAAACTTATTACTCTCTAGTCCTCACATGATGTAGCCTTTATCTTTTTCGGAATAGGAACTAAAACTGATCTCACAAAGTCTTCCAGCCAGATTCCTTCCTCATAAATACTACGAATAAGCCCATATAGCCTCTTCCTCCCACATTTTCCTAAACATTTCAATAGTTCCGCGGGAATGTTATCCACCCCCAAGGGCTTTTTTAGTTTCATCTCCCTTCATGCTCTTTCTATCTCATCGTCGTGTATGCCTGGACCTAAGCTATCTTCCTCTACGTCATATTATTTTTCAATGTCTAACTTTGTTGGTCTAAGCTCTTTACTATACAGTTGTTCTATATATTCCTTCCATCTCTCTTGGATCTTCCCTGTGTCAACTATTACCTTACCCGCCTTATCTCTAACTGCTATCGTTGATCTCCCTTTCTTACTTCCCGATTGAGAGTTAACTTTGCTGTACAGCGGACCGATTTCACCCTTCCTCTGCAGACTTTCGATATCCTCGCACTGCGTCTTCCACCATGCTTCTTTTGCTTTATTTGTTGCCCGGCTCAATTTATTGTTTAATTCTTTGTACTTCATTTTGCCTGACTCTGTATTTACATTCTTCCATTTTCTCCGCTCATCCATCTTTGTTAGGCAAACGAAGAAAGGGAAGGAACAGGATACGGATGTTGGACGGGATGAAGGGAGGAAAAAGGTACTCAGAGATGAAGAGGGACCTGATGTAGAGTAGGATGTTGTGTTTTGCTAGGGGTCACAAATTATTTGATTAGTAATTATGTCCATCCAAAAACCTACCTTTACCGGTAGATTACCTGATAATAAATAATATATATATATATATATATATATATATATATATATATATATACATTTATATTTATGAATTATTAATATTGATATTTATTTTTGTATAAACAAACAATTTTTTTAAATGTTGCGCATTTAATGAATAATTTTTAGGCATTATAAGAATTTACGAATGAATGAGGAGAGAGGAAAATATCATGTGAGAGGATAAGGAGTTTCAAAATATGTGAAGGTTATAACGATTGAATAAAGATAAATGTTAGTTACAATCTTAGGGTGTATAAAGAAAGTTGGGTTCAACACGGATAACGGATGTCCTTAGGACAAATATGTTCAATTGGTATGTAGATATCCGGGTGCGGAAAAAAGATTAAATATATACTCAGCAATATTTCCTCTTTGAGGTCAACAAAGTATTGAGACGTATGACCCTTTCTTCGAAGGTCGAAAATAAGTGTAATGTAGACGCAGCCAGGGCTATATATGAACAAAATTTAAGCCAAAATAAACTAGGGTAAAGTAATACCAAATTGGAAAAATAATCGTGTATGCAAGCTTAATTAATAGCCTGATTTAAGGAATCAAATTTGCAATGAGTACGTAGTCAGTAACTTGAGAGTGAACAATCTCTTATCTCGAGAACTTTGGCAAGCGCACGAAGAATTGAGATGGGCTTTTGAAGTCTTAAGTTTAAAGCTTTTTGACCTTTTTTCAGATCTTTAATAAAGCCCTTGAACACCTCCTTAACAGCAGATAATGAGCACAAAATCAGAATAGTTAAGAATTCCATGGACTTGATTGGATGTACGAACAAACATGATTGGGATTTGATAATTACCTGGGGAGATGCAATTCGATCAGAATCGTGTACATACTTAATGGTTGAGTCAAGTGAGACACGCTAGAAGAAAAACTTACTTCTAAAGAATAGCGGTGATGTTGAAAATATATTATTACCCCCATCGTACTGCGGTAAGAAAGATCATATCAATAAAATTAGAGAGATTAAGTGAAGAACGGATAAAATTACGATGTCACTTTTCGAGTGCTTACTATTCCAGCCAATGGATTTTCAAAAGAAACTCGTGCATTGGAAGGAGAAAAATGCAAAATTTGAGAGTCTCAGGAATTTATTTTCAAATAAGCAATCCGCGGTGCGATTCAGCAACGACAGGGTACACCTTCACCCGAGCACAATCCAATCAGTAATAATCAACGTGTAAACAGACGGACATCGCCCACAGCACACTCTCCAAGCACGCCTCCTATACTTGGAAATCAAATACTACAAACCCTGTTAGGGAGTACCCAAGGGAACCAAAGGATCGGGCAAGGGTACAAATCGTGTGGCCGTGAAAACTGACGTATCATACGTACTTCTTCAATTTACATGCAATTAATGAATGCATCATAGATTCAGATGTCCAATCAGGTCACTGCGCATAATTTAACGATCCATTATCGATGAAATATCGGGAATAGGGGTTATCCCACGGAATACACGCCTTTCTCAATCGAAACACCATTTGATCACGTCTGATAAAAGTGCCCACCTCACACTTGTTTCCTATTCTCTCTCACCTTCCCACACTAAATTTTGTGAGCAAATGATATACGTGCGATATGCTACAAGATTACAAAAAAAGGGATGGTTTTGAATTCTTTTCTCAGTCGTCATTATGCTCTGGAATTATTCCGATTATTCCACATCAGAGATTCCTTTCGGACAGTGCCCGTTTTGAAGTCCCCATCAGTTACTCCAGGATGCCATTTTTTCCACGAACGATAAGGGATCAGAATAACATTGTTCCACCGCGGTAGGGACAATTCAGGTCAAAATTAGTCAGGGGTGCATCCTCATTCATCCTCTGCCACACACCCAGCGGTGGCTTGCAGGGCACTAAAATAAGAAATGTAATAAGAAATAAAGGAACTTAGGGCCACATTACCAATTCCTTCATCCCAGTGGAAACGTTCTAATTAAAACAAGGTGAAACAAAGACTTTAAAACTACAATTCGCTTAAGTTCCATTTGTTACGAAGAGCAATCATTAGGCCCCAGGGATAGGCGAAGATATACAGATAGCTATAGCTGCCAAGCCCATGCGATAATCACCTCCGACCTTAAGATCTAAGACAGCGACGCCAGCGAGACTGTTGTCCAGCGAAGCAACTCGAAAGTCGTACATTTTCACCGCCGCTATGATTTAAAAGAGCGTCTTAGACGCTCGTGAGCTCTCTGTACTTAAATGCCCTCATTACACATTGTCCTTTCCTGGGAAGGGGAGGAAGAGTGGGAGGCCTGCAGTGGGCGGAGGGAGGCGGGACGTAGGTGTCGGGCCGACTCCATTGTCATCCGTGGGAAGGGGAGCTTCCTAATTAAACCCCAACGACCGACTGGCCTTCGCGACTGAGATCTGTGAGAGTGGCGATGGATCGCGCTGCGAGCATGTTTCCAGGAATGCGCCAACGAGTGGATTTTGGAGCTAGAGCGACTTTGATTGACGCTCGTCACCCAACTGACCCTTCTCGCGCATGCGAAAAGACCGCCTCCGCGACAGACGGAGCAGCGGTCTCCCATTCTTCGCGCGCCCATCCCTTCATTTTTTTAATCTCCTCTCTTACTCCCTTGTGGCGGCGCTCCAGCACGTGGTTCGCCTCGTTTTTCCTCATTCCTCGCAAATGAGAGTCTATTAGAGGATTATTCGCCCACATTGAATTATTCATTGAATCTGGTGCGCAGAAGGGCGCAGCCAACTCCCCCTTCCCCCCTTTCCCTTCCCTTCTCGCTGGTCGACTGCGGCTGGCCGCCGCTAGTGGCGACGCCATCATACCACCCCCCCCCCCTCATCCGAACACTCCTTGTCGCCCACCATTCTATGCAAGATGCTCGCTCCAGTTGACGTCTCCTCAATTTCAACCTCCTCCAGACACGCGCCAAACTCGCTGAAGATTCTTCACTGGTGCGGGAAGACAGCTGATTCCACCCGTGTTAGAATCAATGGGTTCGTTTCGAAGATTTTGACCCTCCACCAATCACTAAGCCTTTTGTTACACAAGATGGGGGAAGGCGTCTGCTTCCTGTGTATCTAGGGACCTTTAAAGTTCCTGAGAAATATCAACAAACAATTCAGTTTAAAAACCAAAATACATCAATGGTCACATGAACGAAATATCAGACAATTGAAAATTATGGTTACATTCATTTTGGCGCAAAACTTGGCAATTAGAATTAAACTTAAATAAAAGCGCAAAGTGATGAATTTTCGAAATAAAGCAACTCCCTCCCGAACGCCTCCTGCACCGGGGACACCGAAATGGAATGTGTACTCTCGATCAAATGTTTTAAGGCGTTACCCTCACTCACGCTGTACCTAGTCGTTACCCTCTCTCGCGACCTCTCCCGGGAGAAACACATACGGGGAAAAGTGGACAAAATAACAAAAAAAATATGATTTATTAGAAGAGTCCTGGGTAAATGAGATCAAACGGTCGAAGAGAAATGTTATCTGTCGCAGGTTAGGCCTCATTTAGAATATGGTGCTAGTAATATATGGGATCCTCACGAAGTTCCATTGATTGCCGAATTGGATCGCGTACAGTGTAGAGGAGATAGATTTTCAAATCGTTGTTATGATGATCTTTGTTGCGTATCCAACATATTAGAGTAGCTAAGCTGGGAATCACACAAGGAACGAAGTATATATTATAGACTGAAGCTCTTGCATAAATTGGAGGGACGTCTCCATAGCAGTGATGTTGGAAATGTATTATTAACCCCATATCATTACGGTAGGAGATATCATGTCAATAAAATTAGAGAGATTAAGTGTATAACGTATAGATTCAAGATGTCATTGTTTTCCACGAACGATAGGGGATCAAGATAACATTGCCCGACCGAGGTGGGGTCATGTAAAAATTTTTCTTGAGTGTATTCACCCCCTGCCAAACATCCTAGCGGTTGATTCTAGGATATTTAAATAATTAATAACACGAAGTCTTCCGTTGTCTTCAAGTAGTCTCTTAATTCCTTCTTGCATACGCAGCCGTCATTATATGTATATACATATATATATAATGGGCTGACACAATATAACACAAATAGAATACAATAGCAACATTTAAAAGGACACGCACGGTAAATTGTTCGAGCTTTCGGCCCTCACAGAGGCCTTCTTCAAGAGAGACTGAAAATATGCTGTTGCTGTGGAGAGGGGAAAGAGGTATGGGCGGGGAGGGGAGATGTGGAGGGAATGCTGGGAGGGAAATTAAATATGGCGGTTAAGGGTGGGAATTTTAAAGGAACGGAAGGATAGAATGTAGGCGGATTCACGAGTTCTCACCTCTATGTTGGTAGCTGAATCAGGTGGGGATTCTAGGATGCTGAGGGAAAAACACTGGTCGAATGAAAGGTTGTGGGAATTGGCGTGTGAAGGGATAGGAAGAGAAGAGAGTAAGGCAGAATTGCAGGAGTACCGGTGATTATTCATTCGGATGGATAAGGGGGTAATGCATTCGCCTATGTAAAAGGAAGTGCAATGCTTGCATGATAAAAGATAAATAATATTTTTTGAGAGCCAATTAGCGTGGGAACGAGGTGGCATAATAAGAGGACAGGTTTTACATCGGGGGCGGTTGCAAGTTGGGGAAATATTGGGAAATTTGTCACGGGGGGCGCCAAAGGGTTGGTGGATCTCAGAAGGTTTTTGAGATTGGCGGGTCGTCTGTATGCGATAGATGGGCATTGGGGTAGTAAGGATGAGGTCGCGTCATTGTCATGTAAAATTGGAAACAGTTCTTTAAGGAGGGTTTTCAGTCTGTGTGATCCGGGGAAATAGGTTGTGCAAAGGTTGAGTCCTACGTCAGATGTGGGCTTGTTATTGTGTGGTGTGTGTGGTCGGGTGGAGCGGTGGATTTTATTTTGTAGTAACTTTTCTGGGTAACCGACATCTTGCACTCCTCAAACGAGTCTCAGAGCTACAGGTCACCAAAAAATGTCAAATATCAAATGAAATATCCATGTGAAATATATACCAGTAGCTAAATATGGTATCACCTGATATTAGAAAGCTATCCGGGAGAAAACTATTAGTAATTGTAGCTTTGAGAAATAGGAGACAGATATTCTCAATACAGCTGGGGACAAAATATTAAAATATCCTTATTAAATAAATTTTGGCAATCTGAGTATAATCACCCCTTATTGCGATGGCTAAGTCACCCCACCGATAATTAAACTAGCGTCGTCCGTATATCGTCCGTCCGTCGTAAAATATTATTACCGCGTTAATCAACACTCCATTACATTAAAATCGCAAATTCTGACGACATATTCGTCGACTCTAATACGGCTAACTTTGGTTAAATGGTATAAATTTTAGGATATAGCAATAGTATGAAGTTTAGTTATAAATATGATTTAGTTCCCTATACGAAATGAATAGGCTAACAATAATTGTTTCGGGAGGTTTGCTGTTATCATTTCTTTTGATATCGAATTTTATTATTCCGGTGTAATCTCACTTGAAATCAAATTGCGCTGCTTGAGGTGTCGCACAGCGGATGAGAAGATAATTTGATGTCCATGAGGGCTTGATACTTCACAATTTGCTATACCCCAGGGAAATAATTGATAATTTGTGACAAAATATTTACGGAATGAATGCAGTCACCTGTTTTTATTTTATATTTAAATATACAACCGCCGGTTTTTGTCCCTACAACGTTTATTACAGATATAATAATGCAAGATTATGACAACTTCGCAAAGCCCTTGGCGCGGGCACGCTCGGACTGGGATTTCCAGGTGAGCTTTCGATCCATCAGCACACCTAGATAAAGGACTTCAGACTCCCGCGGAAGGACGACTCCATCCACCGACATTCGCTCGTTTGGTGGCGCTCCTCGGCCGGTTTGGAAGACGATGGCTTTCGTCTTCCCGGCATTGACTTCAATCCGCCATCGACGATATCATTCAATGAGATCATCGATGGCATCCTGAAGTCGCTCGGCAGCTAGGTTCTTCTGCCAAGAGCGGTAGAGTAGCCCCGCGTCGTCTGCACATGGTGACAGGATTCCATGACGCCCATGATTCCTAGGGATGTCATGAGTGTAGATATTAAACAGCATAGGCCCAAGAACTGAGCCATGAGGCACGCCGGCGTGTATCCGTCGAACCCCAGAGTCCGTCCTGAGCCAGCTGGTGACGAATGTCCTGTCCTGCAGGTAGGATCTGATTAGGCGCCAGATCCATGCCGGGAAGCGGAGTCGCTGCATCTTCAACAGAAGGGCTGGGTGCCAGACGCGGTCGACTGCCTTCCTTATGTCAAAGAAGGCACCGGCTACCGCCATTCTCCTATTGAAGGCGTCCGTTATGAAGTCTGTAGTCCTCGCTAGCTGATGGATTGTTGAGTGCCGTTCGCGGAAGCCGAACTGTTCCTCCGGAAGAATTTCTTCTGCCCGTATGAAGTCGCAGATCGGCCCCTGCAGTATTCTTTCGAATATCTTTCCAAAGCCGTCCAGAAGGGAGATGGGCCGGAAGTCTCCGGGACCCAACTCAGTCTTCTGCGACTTTGGAAGACAGACGATTCTTGCTCTCCTCCAGGTGGACGGGAAGAAGGAAATTCTGATGCAGCCGTTGAATATGCTGGCCAGGTACGCCACTGCCACCTTCGGAAGTGTCCGGATGACGGTATTAGAAATGCCGTCAATGCCGGGCGCTTTCCTTGGGTGAAGGTGACGCATAACCGCTGTGACGTCTTCTTTCTCGATTAGAGGCCCAGGAATCTCATCATTGGCTTCCCCTGTGTCGTGGATATCCGCCTCAATCGCCGCGGAAGTACTGTTCCCTGGGCTCGGAGTGAAGACGCCTTCGAGGTACCTCGCTAGCATCTCTGCCTTCTCCGCCGGGGAGGCCGCTACTTGATTTCCGCTTATGATGAGAGGGTCGGTGTGCTGAGAGCCGCGCAGTTTCCTGCACAGTTTCCACACGCCATCAACCCTCTCTTCCCCGTTTTCATTGAGGAGTTCCTCCTCCAAATTTGATTCCCAGTGGTCCTTCCGGACTTCTGTTAGAGCATTTTGGACTTCGACATTCAGGGCTCTCAGCTGTTTCTTCAGGTCTGTGGTCCGGTACCGCTGCCAGTGCCGACGGATGTTATTCCGGCGCCTGATGAGTGCACGCACCGGGGTCGGGAGTGATATTCGGAGGAAGTGTGGGTGCACCGCCTTCCTTGGAATGGAAGTCTCCATAGCAGTGGTAACCGTCTCCACAAGATGACGTACCATGCCGTCCGCTTCTTCGCCCGTCGTAGGTTACTCAGCTTCCTTCGATAGCTTCGAAGCGATGTGTCTCCTGTAGGAAGCCCAATCTGCTCTTTCATAATCCCACCTGCTCGCCGGAGGAACACTTGGAGCTTTGGTACCCATGAAGAGGATCGTTGGATTGTGATCCGACGAGAGCTCGACACACGTATGTATGCTGAGCGACGTCCTAATACCACGAGCAATCGCAATATCCAGGACACCGCCCCTCAGGTGAGTCGGCTCCGCCGGGCCAAGTACCGTTAGTCCTTCCTCGTCCGCCAGTGCCCTCAGCGCTCTTCCTCTGGGGTTGTGGTTTCTCGAGTGCCAGCTTGGGTGTCGAGCATTCAGGTTCCCAAGAATAAGTGCTACGCTGCTGCCGTCTCTGATAAGTTGTAGGATTAGGTCTTCGTCCCACGGTTTTGCCGGAGGATAGTATACTGACGACACTCTTATCCATTCTTCCCTCGTTCTGATGTCCACCGAGCAGGCCTCAACGTGCGGGTGACAGATTGTCCTGCACGCCCGATGCTCAATAATTTGGTGAACGAGTATCGCCGCACCTCCCAATGGTGTCCGCTGTTGCTGGGCATCCCGGTCAGCCCGAAAGATGGACCACCCAGGAATCTTCCATTTGCCAGCTGGACGGAGATGAGTTTGATTGACGGCAGCGATTTTGGCGTTTCTGTCCTGAAGGAACGCTCGGAATTCCTCTCGCCTTCGGATGATCCCGTTGGCGTTCCACTGGGCGAGCACCAGTGGGCCGTTAGCCATGATGGTTCATGGTTGACCTCGTTCTCCCTAGCCCTTCCAGTACGGTTAGGAGAAGTTGTCCCTCCCTTGAGGTGACGTTTCTCCACAGAGCTTTACAGATGGTAGCTATGGTTTCCCATAGCTCCCTGTCCTCTCCATCCTTCGCGGTAACCACGTCCTTAGCAGGTGCAGTAGTTTTAGGTTCTTTCGCTCCCTTGTCTTCCTTTTCCACTGCAGGAGGTGGAGGCGTGGTGATTTCCTCCTGTTGGGGAAGATTTGAGGGAAGGGGTTTAGGATTGCCCTTCTCTTTCTTCTTCTTCTTCCCCTTCTTCTCCTGGTCTGCATCTTTCGCGGCGACCGCTCGGGTAGGAGGTTCCTCCTCTTTGTCCTGGTTTTCTTTTTCTCCAGGGAGTGGGGAAGTGGCATCGTCTATTTCCCTTGTTTCTGCGGCGTCGATGGCTACTTCTTCCCTTCTCAGCATCGAGGAAAAGGTGAGTGTTTCAGTCACCGGCCTCCCGGGTGCTGTGACTTTGGGAGGAGCCACCAGCTTCGGCTTCCAGGTGGTGGTTCGGATTTGCGCCGGCGTTTTTCCAGCGTGTTGGTGGCGTTGCTGGGCCTCCAGAAATGGGGGGCATTTCTTCGACACTGCTGCATGTTCCCCTCCACAGTTGACGCAGGTTTCAGTGTCAGACCGCGTCCTCTTGCAGTCATCAATGGGATGCAGGCCGGCACGACGAAAGCATCGTGGTGCGCACCTGCAAGAGACTGCGATATGCCCAAATCGGAGACAATTTAGGCACTGCGTCGGGCCGCTCTCTCCTCGAAATGTTTCCACCTGCACCCGACAGTGAAGTATCTTCTTAATGTAGAATGCATTCACCGCCCTTGGAGTCTAATCGGGAAGTGGGCGACTCGCTTTATATAAGATCGCGCCTTTGGGGGGAGGGACTTCTGAGTCGGTACATAGTGGCAACATTGTAGCAACAAGGGAATTCGGTGGCGGACACTTTGCCTTGGTTTCTGAGAAACCCGCGCCACATACATTGTCTGGTAGCTTGGGAGAGTTAACCAATAGTGTGGGTTTCCGAGAAACCCACGCTACATTTGCAACGATTTTCCCTTCTGACTGCCTGCGAGGGTTTTAAACTTCTGTGTAGTGCCCCAATTTTACCCTTCCTCTACGGATTTCCTATATCCTCGCACTGAGTCTTCTACCACGCCTCCTTGGCTCTAATTGCTAACCGCCTCAGTTTACTATTTAACCCTTTATACTTCCTTCTACGTAACTCAAATTTAAAATCTGCCATTTCCTTCTATTATCTATCTTGCCAATGCTCTCATCCCCAATATTCATCTACATCTACATCAATACCCTGCAAGCCATCAAAAAGGTGTGTGGTAGGGGGTGCAACAGCAGGAGGAAAGGGTAAGGGATGAGGGGGTTAGGGTTTTTCAAATGGATGGGGAAAAGTAAGGGGAACCTGCGAAAAAAATATGTAAATATACTAGTATAGCCATGCGCAGTCGCTACCTTGTAGGGTAATACTTGTTATATCGAGCTGACTAGTGGGAGATTTCGATTACAAGCATTCTGGTCTCTTATTGTTCTTGGAAAAAATGACCATTTAAACCTGTCTGTCTTGCAGTCTATCTCTCTAATCTTATATTCGTGATCCCTCCGCCCGTAATACGTTGGGGTTCGCATTATGTTCTTGATGTGATCGGAAAAGGACCCATCTTTAAATGTTTTTAATAAGTTTAATCTATATTGTAAACGCCGCTGTGTAAGGGAATCCCAGCCTAAATTTTCTAGCAAAGTAGTTACGCTACTGCGTTGGTCATAACAATTTTTGATAATTCCAGCCCCCCTCCGCTGAACTCGATCCAATTCCAAAAATCAATTTATCTCTTGAGGATCCCATATACTGGCAGCATACTCTAGGTGGGGCCTGACTAGGGCAGGAAAACATCGTTCCTTCACTTTTTCGTCACATTTACCTAGCACTATTTTTACAAATCCCAATTTTTTATTGGCGCGACCGCATATTTCCCGTATGTGCTTTCCCCAGGACAGATCGTAAGTAATTGTTACACCCAAGTATTTAAAGGAATCTACCCTCGCGATTTCTGTTTGCTTCACTTTCTAACTAACTGGGGGGGTGTTACTCTTTTCCCAAAAATGTATTACTACGCATTTTTTCAAATTTAATTCCAATTGCCATGTATCGCACCAAGTCTGGATTGCATTTAGGTCGTTAGCTAACGTGGCTCTGTCATCGCGACTTCAAATGTCCCCATAAATCACCGCATCGTCAGCAAAAAGACGGAGCCTGTTATTAACCACGGCGCTGAGGCCATTTATGTAAATAAGAAACAAGAGGGGGCCTATGACACTTCCCTGTGGTACACCCGACGTGACCTAAACAGTATCGGATGATACACCGTCCAGGACGACTGTTTGAACACGATTTATTAAAAATTGTCAAATCCAGCATATAACACTCCCGTGTATTCCATAAGTTTCCAACTTCGCGAGTAACTTGCAATGAGGGACTTTATCAAAAGTTTTTTAAAATCTAGGAATATCGCATCAACTGGAATATTACTTTCACCGGAATGGTATCATGAACAAAGAGTGCGAGTTGAGTTTCGCAGGATCTACCTTTACGGAACCCGTATCGGTTATTAATCAATAAATCTTGGCTATCGAGGTACCTCATTATGGAACTAACAATGATGTGCTCAAAAATCTTACAGGACATGGAGGTGAGCAATATTGGCCTATAATTACTGGGGTCCTCCCGGTCTCCATTTTTAAATATGGCTGTCACAGAAGCTATCTTCCAGCCGCTTGGCACGCTTTCTTCTGCTAATGATTTCTTAAATATTGTATTAAGATAAGGGGCAATTTCAGACGACAGTTCTTTTTACACGCAAGCCGGTATCTCATCAGGTCCCGGAGATTTGTTGGGGTCGATGCTTTTAAGGAGTAACTCCATTCCGCGGGTGGAAAAGTTGATTGCTTGCATTGGCTGCAGAAATGTTTTTGGAAGGTTCTCTGGTATATTCTGGGAGCATTTGTTGAAAACACTGTGGAAGAATGAGTTTAATATGTTGGCTTTATCTAAACTACTTGTTACTTTATCCCCCTTTTCGCCGTTCATTGAGTTTACGGTGGACTTTTTCCCCTGCACTTCCCTGACGTAGGAACAAAACATCTTTGGGTTATCATTTAACTGTTCGCCTAATTTTTTCCTTTTGAATTCCCCTAGCGCCTTCCGGAAGGCCTTCTTGGCAGTGGACCTAGATGCTTTGTAATTATGTAAGGTTTCGTTGATTTTATCAGGGGAGGAATCTTTAACCGCGTTTTTCATTCTGGCATGCACGCCCTTTGCCGTCTTAGTGATTTCCGAACTTCAGAGGTGTACCAACGGGGTTCCTTATTCTCTCTTATATATTTACTAGGTATGAATCTCTGTATTGCTGAACGTGTTATCGCAAGAAAATAATTCCAGGTATCCTCGACACTCCTGGTTTCGCTTAATTCGTCAAATCTAAGAAAGGAACAGTTTAACTCACGTTTTAAGCCATCATAGTCAGCTTTATTGAATAAATAAATTTTTCTCTTAGGTCTGTTAACTTTTTCTACGCTTAGGGAATATTTAGCGTTTACAGCCCTGTGATCACTGTTCCATCCATAACTCCTACATTTAAGACCCTTTCGGGTATATTAGTAGCTAATAGATCAAGAATGTTCTTTCCCCTTGTTGGTGAAGTGACTAATTGATGTAGGGAATTTGAGGTGAACGTCAATAAGAGGGACTCGCATAAATCCTTGTCTTTACCTCCATTTATAAAACTGTACGAATCCCAATCTACTGTGGGAACATTAAAATCGCCACCGATTATTAGTCTATGCTCATTGCTGTGGGATGTAAAGCTTTTTATCTGCCTTTCTAGATCTAGTATTGAGTTAACGCCAGCATGGGGTGGTCTGTAATACGCACAGACATATATTCTTTTCGCACTGGGTATTTTTACTGAGCACCAGACACTTTCTATACAGTTATCAGGAAATAACTCAGCTTTACTGACGGTTGAGTTTTTAACCGCGATAAACACTCTTCCTCCGGCTCTATTCCGTCTGTCATTTCTATAAACTGTGAAGGACTTGGGAAATATTTTGCTGCCTGCGATATCATCTGTTGACCAATTTCAGTTCCTATAATGATGTCTGACTCTGTGCTATGAATGAGGTGGTGAAATTCCGGTATCTTATTTTTTAAACTTCGGCAGTTAACTTCTACTATGGAAATTATTTCTTCGTCTAAAACCTTCTTTGTGTTCGTTGCGGTCTGCTTTCTGGGGATGCTATTTAGTCTTTTCGGTGTCTCAATACCTGATCGGTGTATATTCTGATAAGTGATATTTTCTTTTGACTCATTAGCACTGTACTTACTTCGAGAAATTTCTTTAGGTAACCTAGTATTGTGAGACCCACTAATTGACCTACACTTTATAATATCGTTATCAGGGAAATTTATCTTTAAATTTAAATTCACTCCACTACCTAACCTACTCATTTGCCTAAAAAATATCTACAGTGCTCGAAGATCCTATGAGCCACCCAAACCGACGCCTCAGGGGTGTAGTGGACCCCAGAGCCCCAGGACCCCAGATATTCAGTTCCCTTGCCCTTTTTTATTTACAGTTCCCACAGTTTCGTTTGCGGCTCCCTCTCCTCAAATCATAATGTCTCTAAAGCCTGCTGATAATCCTTCCTGGTGGTTTGTGTTTCTAAATGCCATTTCCTATACCATCCTCCCTGTTCAATCTGTTTGAATCAAACGCTGCGTATTTATCATTATTACTGAATTATGGTCTGAGTTTGCATCTGCTTTTTTTATTAATGTACCCTGCAAGCAACCCCTAGGATGTGTGGCAGGGGGTGAATACACACCAGATTGATTTTTACCCGAATATGACCCTACCGCGGTCGGAAATTGTTATTCTTATCCCCTATTGCCCGTGGAAAAATGACATCTTACATCTACCCGTTCGGCACTTAATCTCTCTTATTTTATTGACATGATCTCTCCTACCGTATTACGATGCGGGTAATAATATATGTTCTACATTACTGCTGAAGAGACCACCTTCCAATTTATGCAAGTGCTTCAATCAGTATTCTAACCTTCGCTCCATGAGTGATTCCCAGTCTGACTCCTCTAATTTTTGGATACGCTATTGAGTTTATCATAACAACGATTTGAAAATCTAGCTCCTCTACGCTGCACGCGATCCAATTCGGCAATCAATCCAATCCAACTTCGTGAGGATCCTATATGGTACTAGTTGCATATTCTAAATGAAGCCTAACCAGGCAAAAATGGCATTGCTCTTTGACCTTTTCATCACATTTACCAAGTACTCTTCTAATTAATCCTAATTCTCTGTTGGCTTGTCCATATACCTGTATTCCCAGTGTATGTGTTTCACCTCGGAGAGATCGTGAGTGAAGGTGACTCCCAGGTATTAAATTGAATCAAAACATTCCATTTCGGTGTTCCCAATTCACTAGGCGTTTCGGAGGTAAGTGGTCTTTTTCCAAAAATTGATGACTACTCACTTTTTTAAGATGAATTCTAATTGACTGGTGTCGTGCCAGCGTTTCATAGCAATGAGATCATCTGATGAAGCCGTTGTGTCATCAGGATGACGGATATCGCGGTACTTGTATACCTTCCATGCATACATGTATACGCCTTTTGTGGGGCCAAAACCTAGTGTTGCTGATGATTAACCCCTGTCTCATTTGCTTTCTTCCCGCAGTTAGTCCATTCGAATACCTATCCCCATCACTATCAAATGTTTTTCTCCAGGAACACCTGCGATTATTTCCTCTCACTAATCCTATTTTTAGGTATTATAATTTCGACATATTGGACTGATGGACATTCCCTAAACCCTGGAACCCTGCTTCATCGGCTCCTTCCTCCCTATGATTGCTTGTTGGCACGTATACCTCAACAATGGCCAAGTTTGGGATATATATATATATATATATATATATATATATATATATATATATATATATATAGTATATATATATATAGTATATATATATGTATTATTATAAGGTGGGTCGCGGTAGTCAAGTGGGTAGAGCGTTGGACTGCTGACCGAGGTCCCGGGTTCGATTCCCGGGCAAGGCACTCTGGACACCTGCAGCTCCACCCAAGCTAAAGTGATTTTTCGGGTACCAGGTCTTCCTGGGAAACCATAACCGGCACAGGGAAAGGAACTGGCTCCCCTACCCTGATGTGTGAATTTTCACACGCCGTATAGGGCTTAGTACTGGGTGAACTCTACCATCACCTACTAAACCGACCTTCGGGTTGATTAATGTGTCAATGGTTTTTATTATTATAAGGTAATCTACCGGTTAAGGTAGGTTTTTGGATGGACGTGATTACTAATTAAATAATTTGTGGCCCCTAGCAAAACACAACCTCCTACTCTACATCAGGTCCCTCTTCAGCTCTGAGTACTTCCTTTCTTCCTTCACCCCGTCCAACAGCCCTATCCTGTTCCTTCCCTTTCCTCGTTTGCCAACATTCTCCTCTCAATTACAGTCTTCAACATCCCGCTGCCGGTCAATACCACCTTCATCCACTTTTCCTGCCTCCATAGGATTTCTCCCAACAAACCCCTCTCTTCGCCCACCATACCAAGTACTTCCTCGTTTGTTTTCTTCTCTGTCCATTTCACCTTATCCATTCTTCTCCACACCCACATTTCAAAAGCCCCCAGTCTACATCTATCTTCCTGCTTCAATGACCACGTTTCCGCGCCGTACATAGCTACGCTCCATATCAAAGTTTTTACGAGTCTTTTCTTAACATCCTTACTCAACGTCCCTGTCATCAACTCCCTCCTCAACGTCCCTGTCATCAACTCCCTCCTCCTTGTGAAAGCCTCTTTGTCTAGCGCAATTCTTCTCCTTACGTCCCTATTACTTTGACCGTGTTGGTCCAAAACACTTCCGATATACGTAAACGGTTCTACCTGCTCTAGTTTTGGCCCTCCTATTTTAATGTTTAGCTTAGCCTTTTTCTTTCTAGATAATCACATAACCTTTGTTTTATTAATATTGATTCTCATCCCATAGTTGTCGCACTGAATTTCCAATTCACTCAGCAATACTAGAGCTTGGTCATCAGCAAACCTAAATGATTTTACGAATTCTCCTCCGACTTTCATTCCTACCTCCAGTTCTTCCCATGCCTCTTTAATCATTTCCTCCACATATACGTTGAACAACAGCGGTGATAATGGGCAACCCTGTCTTACACCTCTTCCTAACACTGTCCATCCGGACTCCCCGTTCCCTACTCGTACCTGAGCAGTCAGAGACATGTACAGGTTGCGGATTAGCTTCCTGTCCCTCCAATCTACTCCTATTTTCTGCAATACACTCATTAGTTTTTCCCAAATCATTCTATCAAACGCTTTTTCGAAATCTACGATACAGGCAAATACGTCCTGATTGTATTCTACATCACAGAAATGGTGGGCCACGTGAAATCGAATAGATCACACGCGTAAAACGTTCCCTTGACCACTTGAGCAAACGGGGAAACGTTAACTACACTGAAATCTACGGGGGTTTTATGCAACCAACTGCCCCGATTTATTGGCTAGGAGATGGCATTGGAGAGCTATTTCATCGACCAAAACCCCCCGCAGATTTCAGTGTGATATAAATTACCTCGATAGATCAATGGCTACATACATGTATATATTATATATAGATTATATATACACGGTGTGTTCCAAAAGTAATGTAAATATTTTAAAAAGTATTTTATTGAATAGATTTGCGCAAACACTTGAAATTCTTCAAGTGCTGTCCTTGGGCCTCTGTGCACATTGTTTTACTTATATCTTAATCCATGTGAATTATACCTGTATATGCACACATATATGCATATAGGCAACCACGCACATATTTCCGAAAGTAAATAATGGATAGTTGATAGACAGAGACCATTGAGCCCTCAATGGGCAAGAATTGAAACTCTCCAAGGTTGGTGAGTTAGCGATGCCTCTAATGATGCTGAACTAAGAAGGGGGGGTTGGCCTGGGGTGGGGGGAGGCGTGTGCAGCGGGAGGGGGGGTCGCTTGCTTACATTCAATGGCGTGGGTGCGTTCTGTTGAGGAGGTGGAAGGAAGAGGGGGAAGGGGTCTCGATGGCGAGTGGCGGAAGCCGGCAATTCAAACTTCGGCGGACAATGATAATTAGAGGGGGCGCATTTGACAACGAATGAACTGGCGGAGGCCGGGGAGGGAAGGAGGGAGCTATCGGTACGCCGCCCCCTGGGGGGGGGTCCCCCGGCTGTGCTGCGGACATGATGGACGGGACGAGAGCTCGCCCAATTGTGAGGTTCGCTGAGGAGGGCCTTTGGTGTCTCCTCCGGCGAGACGCGCGACGAACGGAGCGAGTGTGGCGCTGTTGGGGATGGGGCACCGAGTTACCGGAAACGATGCTATTTTTACTTATTCTACGCATGTAGTCGCAACAGTTCGAAAATGAGACTACGAGATTATTGTTACCAATTATTGCTAATTATAATAATAATTATTAATACCTATTGACTCGAATTCATTGTGAAATACCATGGGGGGGGATTTAAGTTCGGGGGTGGGGGTGTAAATGACCCCCCCTGAACACCTAAAGAAATTGCTTCACAAGTCTTTTCTTGCCGAGGTATTCTTTAATAGCATTAAACATTTTTAGCGAACTGAATATTTACAAATGCCAATTGATTAAGGTCACCATTATTAAAAATAAAATTCACTATCATAATTATAAAAATATATATAGTTATACATACATGGATATATACGTGTATAAATAGTCCTGACGTCACCCCAGCAGACATCGTTTTGTTCCCTCGGATTAAGGCAGCTCTTAAAGGAGCCCGTTTTTCGTCCTTATAAGAGTTCCAATCAGCCGTGACGGAGACCTTCCGAGAGGTCACCGAAGACGCCTTCCAGGGCGCGTACCGGTCATGGCGGAGTCGCTGGAAAAATGCGTTGAGGTCCAAGGAGAGTACTTTGAAGAATATTAAGTGTTTGTGCAAATCTATTCAATAAATTCCTTTTTAAAAATAATTGCATTACTTTCGGAACGCGCCCTGCATGTTGCTTAGGAGTCTATACTAACTTGAAAATAGTCAATATATTCCATCGTTTCTTGTTTTTGATTGGTCGATTTTTTACTTAATGCCTTGTGATCTTCTATCTCAGGAATATGCGCATACGAGTATGTGTTTGTTTTCCCCCCCTCATCTTCTCGCGGCGTTGATCTTTACTAGCGTCTCCAATCGAAATGAGAGCTCTCTCCAAACCTCCGACGCCACAACCCCGTCGACGGCAAAAAAAACTGCATTTGGATTCGCTCCCCGCGGATGCCGCCCCCCCACCCAC
Organism: Hetaerina americana; assembly: GCF_022747635.1. NCBI lineage: Eukaryota > Metazoa > Arthropoda > Insecta > Odonata > Calopterygidae > Hetaerina > Hetaerina americana. Next base: position 4,664,858 of record NW_027286775.1, on the reverse strand, counting down.
CCACTCGTGCAGCGCTTACTTTCCTTCAATTTATTTCCTTCTTTGATTCATCCCACACTTCCTTCACTTGAAGGAAGCCCCATCTACGTCAATCCCTCATAATTTCATTAATGTGCAATTGTTTTGCTATCAATATTAACAAGAATTATGCCTCAAGTAAAATAATGGTGGCGTATGTGTAAGTCCGAGGAGGAGTTATTTAAAAAAAAACAGCCAGTAGCAATAAGTCACAAGTGAAGGGGCGGGAAGAATGGCCGAGGGTGGGTGGGGGTGGTATGGTAAGAAGACGCGCCGTCGCCGGCCGTGGGTTTTCTCCGCTTCGCAAAAAGGAGCGCGAGCGGGGAGGGGGGGGGGGTAGTACCAGACCCCCGGCCAGGGTCAATTGGGCGTGCCGATGCCTCGCTTGACCCGCGCGCCCCGCTCGCCCCGCCCTCAAGTCAGGGCGAGCAGTCTGGTGACATCACTGGGGTCAGGAATGAAGTTTGTGAAGGAGAGAGGCATTGGCTCGCATTTCCTCAGCCGCTTTTTTCCATTTCCACATCCTAAATTATACACCTTTTCAGGAATTCTATTCTCAAGTCCAACCCCTCCCTCTCTCTCTCTCTCTCTCTCTCACTTTTTAGCATTTTGATGCTGAAAAATCGCACAAACAACAAATAAGAGCAAATTTTATCCCTTAGTTTGGGTCAACACGATTTTTTTCAATGTCACTCCATATTGACTACATTATTCACCCAATTTGCTTCAAATAAAAATACCAATGCAACAAAATTAAGGTTTTTTTTGAAAATTTTCTGCAGACTTTGGGTCCGTGCTTCGCCTGGCTTCGTATTTCTGTTTGAATTGGAGCTTCGTTTTTAGAATTCAGCGACAATGCAATCAATGTTTATCAAATTTCAGGGAAAAGACAAATGTATGTGAAGAACGATATCTAGACCTCGAATACGGCAAATGAAACGGATAATGTGACGACACATGGAAGAAAACTGGCAAGGTGGCGGCCACTAAGCAAGCAATAATTGGTCAAGTCGCTCGGGGATTAAATATGGAAAATGAAACCAAATTATGATGTGCGACTGGAAGACGAAGAATCGTCCCCTGAGGTGGCCGCGACCCAAACCGTAGCATTACGCCACAAGCCACTGCAAGGGCGAATGGCATCTCCACCTATAATGTAACTTTTCTCAGATTCCAACAAACTTCGACCGTGCATCAGTTCATTCCCAAGTTACTGGGTGAAGTCCAGAGGGAAGGTAGACAAATGGATGGAGGAAATATTGAGAGTAAATGAGATTATGTCGAAGGGCGAGACAGAAGAGAGAGAATGTCGGGTGACGAGTGGGTGGACGAAGGAAGAGAATATTCTTCGTAGACGGCGGATGGAAAGTGCGGCGAACTGAAGAAAGGAATCAGCAAAAGAGGGAGTTCTCGCGATAGACAGTAGATGATAGTTGTCAGGGACCGTCGTAACAAACCTATCGGTGGATTACATTTGATAGATCGAAACTCGTTCCGATTGAAAGAGAAAGACGTAATGCGCAGCGATTGCCGATGGATTGTCTCTCCAATGCGTATGGCTCCGACTCCTTTCACGACACTCTCGAGTTTGTCTCGATCAAGCAGGGCAAATATTCCGCTAATGCTTTTCGGGCAAAGCCGCGCAATATTTTCTTTGAATAATCCAGAACCGATATAAAAGTAGTCATAACGTCTGCGATGGTCGTATAAAGGCATACATTCGAGTCTAATATTGAGTATATCAAGCAATTCTTAAGAAAGGGTGCATTCATAACGGACACGGATATCGCCTCAAATTTTTAATCACCGCCTTCATTGACATTTAAACTTCCTTTTTTCTGAATGGAAAATATTCACCTACCTGTATAGCAAATTGCGTACCTCGCATGTTTTTTTATAAAGCCCTAATTGAAGAATGAACTTCATAATTATGTAAAACCATCACATTAATCAACCCGAAGGTTGTTTGCTTGATAGGAAAGGGTAGGACTCACGTACTGGTAAGCACAACGGCGTGTAAAATTCAAACATTAGCAGGTTTGGGGGGGGGCAGTTCCTTTCCCCGAGCCGCCCGTGATTTCCCAGGAAGATCTGTGTGACAGCAAAGCTACACAGATCGGGTGGAGTTGAGGTCGTCATCCGGATTCGAATCCGACCCATCCTTAGAGCCCAGCGCCCTACCCACTGGACCACTATGACGCTTTACATTTGTAACGATTCGACATTTACCAAATGTCGACTTGAAGATCTATTCCTCAAATCATTTCGGCAGAGCGACTTGGCTGCCATACACCATTCCTCATTCAGCGCCTAATGATTCGTCACAATTGCTAGACGGTCCATCGGGAGGGGAGATGTGGAGGAACTCCCCCCTCCCTGCTTTCCTCTTCCCCGTCCCCCTCACTCCTGCACAATATGCCGCGGAACAGGGAAGCGTGGAAGGGTGGATGTGGAGCACGGGGCGGGGAGGGGGAGTCGCGAGCGACGCCATACGCGGTACCTGAGGAGTCAGTCAGTGCACCGCGGGCACGGAGGTGCACTGCCTCCCTCATCCCGGAGTGAATGAATTCGAGGAATGCTCAGAGAGAGAGGTGTTCATCCGGAGCCGATGATGCATCCTGTGCTCCCTCGGACAGTCCATGAAAGTGTACACCTCCTCCCGACATCACTCTACATTTGCCTGTCTTTCTATACGAGTGTGTATGCATGTCTAATTTATGTCTGTCAGTCTATATGTATTTATGAAAAAAAAAACAAATTTTCACTTTTCCGCAGGTTTATTGATAACGTACGAAGCGTTTTGGTCCACAGGACCATCTTCAGGTACAATAATATATGTATTTAAGTGTATGCACGTGTATATACATATATATTATTTACGCATGTAATCATAAATTTTAATCCTATTGTGATACATGTATGACGATGGGTTGAATGGAAGGAGGAACCATTTGGTCTCAATTTCACCCAGATGAAGACGTATCTATCTATCTATGGAAGCTAGGGCACGTCGGAATATGCGAAAATGTCGAATAAATGCGTCGCGAATGAAGGACTTGAAGAGTGGATAAAGGAGATGAAGGAGATGAAAGAAAATAAAAGGGAGGTGATGAATGAAAGGGTAACTGAACAATTAGGATTGGAAGCCAAGGAAGGTCATGGACGAATAATAATTATGAAGGAAGTGTGCTGCGTTGGTGCGTTGGTGCGGTCGATTCGAGAGAAGGGATCAGGGTCGACTCTCGGATATAGAGATACGGACGCGCATTGAGAGGTCGGCTCGACCGAGAAAGCCACGCGGCCGGAGGGATTCTTCAAGACGAGGATTATTAGAAGTCTCCGGAACAGAAAACCAAGTGTTCATTTAACAAACGGGGCATTAGAATAAATAATGCCGATGACTGCTGCTGGCGATCGTCCACTCCCTCCTTGGAACCCAAGGGCAGAAGAATCCGAACTAAGCACGAGATACATTAGCGAGGGAGAGGCAACCCTTCCTTAAACGAAGACGAATGGAAGAGGAGAGGAATTGGCGACACCGCAAATCGCGAACGTGCTTCGCCGACTTTGGCGCCGCCGACAGGACAACGGGATGGTCCCGTTCTCCTTCCCTTGACCCGGGGACTCCCTCTCCAGTCCGCCTGCACAGATGACCTCAACCGTGGCGATTGTTTGCCTGAGAGGGTCGGATATATATTTATATAATATGTATACCTCTCTGCGAGGTGATAATTCACGCCGGAGAGAGACAATGGACTCCATCCCCCCCATCCCAATTAAGGGTCCACCGAGAGGGCAGCGCATTATTTGATCTCCAATGTGTTCCTCCGCCATCCTCCCGGCTCTCGGAGAGAGCACTTGTTCTCGACTGAGGACACAAGACTGCCACGCGGCATAGGAAACGAAACGGGAAGAAACTCTTGGCTTTCGCTGCCCTTAATCCCTCCAACTGCCGCCCATTTTTTAAAATGTTTTATCTTCAGTAACCTAGCCAGAGATCAGTCGCATCGAAGTATCCCGTAAGGGACGCAAAATTTGTTCCGGATTACGTCACCCATAATGTCACATCAAGCATTTCCTCGAACCCACGCAAAAATGCCAACGGCGAAATGCGTGCCTCGATCGGCAATCGCCAGAGGTGAATATACTATTTGAATTACAATGCAACAATTTCAGTGTAAAAACCATTCGCCTTGACCGGAATACGAACCCGGATCCCTCGATGTCCGCAATTTCAGAGTTTAAGAGGACGCCTCGGTAGCTTAAGTGGCTAAAGCACTCGGTCGGTCGTCGATGGATCCGGGTTTGAATCCCGGTCAAGGCGAATGATTTTCACACACTGAAATTGGTGCATTGAAATGCACATTAGCGGATGACTCCGTCAAAGAGTTACTGTCGCGGCATCTTCCACAGTTTCTTGGGATACAATTGAATGTTTAAAAAGAGTTATTTTCAATAATGCAATAAATAAACTATTTTCTGCATATCCTGTTAACATTTGTGCACTGATTTGGCTATGGTGAATACGTTAAAAGAGCTTAAGCATGTTTCGACATCCCATCATTCGTACTAACCTGGAAGTCGCCTTTGATATTTGATGAGGTGGGAGTCCAGGGGTCCATGACGCCATAGGCATAAGGATTTGTCTTCATTGCATATTAACTCTAGTGGCCAAAGGATTTCTTGAAAAATATTACAATCCAAAAATTAGCTGGCATAATTCGAAATTTGCAATTATATATTTTTCCAAGAGGAACGACTATTAAATACAATGTGAATGAGGCTTAATGTAATTGACTGCCTTTTTTATTTATTTCTATTTAACATGCAGTAAATTATAAAATCAATTGTTCCATTTTAATGGGCAGGTGTAAACAGTACGCATAGGTGCTCTCTTCACTGCAGAATAAATTAGTTAAACTCTACAAGAAACTTTAAAATTTCTTTGCATGTTATACATTCCGTGAATCTTTACCTAAATAAAATATTTTTACGTCAAGTCCAACACTGCATTACCTTATTACTTATTTTCCTCAGTTTGATCACTCATGACAGTTAAATGTACGATTTTGATTCATACCTCGGTTTCATTATTAATTTATTATAATTTGTTGAGTGATTAAGTCTGATAGTGACTTAATCTTTGTGCATTTGGTTTCTGATAATTTGTAACAACCTTTTATGAATATATCTCCATCACATCTAATAAGTATTTTAATTCAAACATGATAGATCTTTCTCGTATGTCTCTCAAGAGTTGAAAACGTATCCATGGTGTTTCAAAGTACGCCTAATATTGTCCGTTCTTTTCAATATATTTACCCATCTTTGGTTCAGTAAAACCAGCATCACACAGCGCAGTTCAAGCAGGTATGAAGAATTTTTTTACAGTGTCTTGACGCCAAATATGTAGGTATTTCAACATGATAGTAGGCAATCACGCCCCCTAGTCAGTGGGTGCGGACGTCGTGTTGTCTATTTTTGAAAAACGTCAGTGTTAGGCACTCGTGTTGACATTTAGTTGATTGATATCGGTGGTTTGCAGAAAGTCTAAGTGACTCGAGTCTGGGGCAAAATGTGTTTCTCTAACATTCTGTAAATTATTGCATACGGGTAACTTGATGTGCCACGGGATTTAAGGTTTTAATTTGAGTCATGCTGTAAAGCAGTCGCCAGTTTGCCACACTCTACGCTGAATCCGGTCCATCCAGCCACAGTACGTACACGAGCCGAAGACTACCTTTGAGAGTTCAAGACAGAACTAACCCCGATCTAATCGTTTGTGAGAGTGGGATGTATGCAGTAATGAGGACAATAGCAGAGGGGGGGGAGAGGAGACTGGCCGTACCATCCTCACAAATTTCTATCGATTAGAATATCACTCCGCTCGATTTTTCTACGGCAATATGCGGAGGCAATAGGCGAGATTTCCCAAGGCAGTAGAGACGAACGACCCCTCTGTCCAAGGGCTAACAGGACAACCAGATCACAACCTTAAGAGCAATCTTGAGTCGCTCTCATTATGTTTAAGGCTTGGTGTGTCGCTCGAACATTTTCGTTTTTCATCAGAATCTGTGCAGAGCGTAAACAAACGCAGCAGCACCTATCTCTCGGGCGCGTCGTACGGTACAGCGTAATCCAATCTGTGGCGGGAGAAGGAGGGGCCCTCCTCCACGGTCAGAGGGCAAGGTGGGCGGGCGGAGGACTCAGGGTAGCGCGTTGCCCCATGCAAAACACGCTACCCGAGGGCCGCATAATGCGACGGATGCCATGTATGTATGTACGGGGGGAAGGTGTTCAAAAGGATGGGGGCGGATTGAATAAGACATGAGCGCATATATTCACTTAGGACTGCACTTCCCTCTTGTTTGCGACCTACAGGGCCCAGGGCATTCATTCCACTGGATGGTTGGAAAACCCTTTCCGGGTCCCGGCGGTATTAATGCGCGCTTGCGCGGGTTGAAGTCGCCACTAAAAGCATGTAGCATTATGCAGAGGGTTTTACCCATTGCCCTGTCACCAGGAATCTACCGATACTATAAAAAGCTCCCTCGTTGTGGAAGAGCACCCACTTTCTCCCACGGGCACCTCAGTTCCGCGCGCGAAGGCGATAATATCTGCGGCCTTCGTTGGCCCATCGGCAGAGGCGACGGACGCATTGGCCCCGCGACTCTAAGTCACCCTCCAAGAGCCTCTCTCTCTCGGTCGACGGGAGGAGGCACTCAGGGAAGTTCCGAAACCATACCACAAAGCAGTGGCGCTTGTCGTTCAGTGCACTTGGAGTATATAAGGTTTGTATAAAAAGTATCGGTAGCAATTATTTTCCTGACGTGAGCGTTAAGTGCAGAATTCAGACCGTCAGTAAAGTGTGCTCATGATCGCAGATATCGTATTGGAATTGATAAGATGGTAGCGCACACACACCATTATCTGAAATTTTGGCGATGCGAAAGATCTGCGCTTAATTCGTGCCGAAGGTCTTGACGGACGACCACGAGCAGAGTTGTCTGCTTGCGAAGACCTTCTGCAACGACATCGCGACGATTCCCCAACCCCCTAACAGTTACGAATTGGCAGCAGTACCAGACTCTTTCCTATTCCCAAAAATTAAAAAAACCTCACTAAATGGACCCTAAGTGCCTCACTATTGGACCCTAAGTGCCGTCAAAGAAGCTTGCATGTGTAACCTTAAGGACCTTCCGGAATCCGTCTACCGGGGAGCTTCCGAGTTGTGGAAAAGCCGCTCTGGCAAAAGTATTTCGACGCTCTTTAGGGATGTGCTTCGAAGAATTTTGAGGCATTGTAGCAACATCTGAATTAATTCTATTTTCCGAAACTTTTCCCAATACATTTTATACAAACCATATTTGAGTCCGAGGACGAAGATCTCATCTTAATATACGAGGGTCATCCGGAAAGTAGTACCCGTTCGTGAAATAAAGACACAAAAGTAAATATTAACAAACATAAAAAATTTTATTTGAAAGAGGATACTTTAAACTACTTCTCAACATAATCTCCAAGCAAATTAAGGCATTTGTCATAACGTGTGACAAGTTTCTGTATTCCTGCTGCATAGTCCTTCGCCGCCAGCTCATTGAGATACGCGAGGGACCCATCTTGCACAAATTTTTGCATAATGCAGATGGTGTTTAACAATTTCATGAACAATTGTTCGAGAAACATTGGGAAAATGCTCACAGATGTCATCAATTGTGACGCGCCGATCGTTCCTCACGAATTCGTCAACTGAGCTCACCAGTTGGTCTGTAATGACAGACGGTCTCTCCGAACGCTCATCGTCGTGTGTGTTCCCCCTCCCCATGTTGAAGTTGCGACACCACCGCCGAACAGACGACTCGTCCATTACATTGTCTCCATACACCTCCTTTAATTGGCGATGAATATCACATGGGCGAACGTTTCTTGCATTGAGGAATTTAATCACTGCCCTCACTTCACAACTGGCGGCGTTCTCAATTTTTTTAAACATTGTAAACAATCACAGAAACAACACAGGCAATGCTAGCGTCACGCAACTTGGCTCAGAGAAGGCAGACAAGCCACTGAAGCTATCTGACCTCGTCCAGCGGCTACTCGCGTCGTCAGCACTTCATGCGGCACGAACGGGTACTACTTTCCGGATGACCCTCGTATGAATAATGACTTTAAATCCTAACACCATGGTTGGCACGTACACACTGAATGAAAGGTGAGGTAAGTATCAAAAAAAAACATCCTACTAGAAAAAATAATTTGGCGTAAAAACCAGGGCGTCAAAATTGTTTGGCATGAATCTTCCATGGTTGGTAAATTATCCTTAGAGATTCTCTATAATGTAAGTGGCTCAGTTGTTATTATTTCTGCTAACCTTAGTTTATTGCACTTCTTCGGGCCTGTAGATAGTTTCCCATTCGTAGAGAAGTATTTCTTACTTAGATATCGTAGTACGTACACCTGCAAAAAGCATTTCTTTCCATTATTTTATACATTCATTAGCAACTAGGCTTGCAAGTAAGTGCTGAATTACAATTAAGAGTCACCATAACCCGATTGCTCTTTTTATTTTGTCTCTAAAATTTCATTTCACGCACTTAGACGATGCAATTAATTAAAACCAGGTCCATGTGGTTCTGATACACGCCAACATTTTATCATTTTGAATTCAGTAGTGTTGTTACTCGATTATTTCCATATTCAAATAGTTTCAGTGAGACTTCATAGATGGCAGAGAGTCACCGCGACGGCACTCTAGCGGAGTCCCTTGGAATCTTCTTGAAATTTCATTCGAACAGGAGCGGAGTGCTCAAGAATTTCGGAGGCAGCCTCCTAGAAAACGAACTTTCCCAGGAGTAGTCGCTCCCAAACGTCTCGGAGAGTTAAGTCGAGGGATTCAGCCGACGAATCATCATCTCCCACTCGGGTCAGTTGACCTGAAGTGGCGTCTTTCCATTTCCTTAGAGACAATGGGCCGTGCTCTGCAGGAGGGCCAGGGGTGGGAGGGTGGAGGGGGTGGACAAGGGATGAAAGGAATGGAGCTGTGGAGAGGAGGTTTCGATGGTGTACTTTCATCTCACAAACCCAGGAGAGGGAGAAGGGGGGCATTCCCGAAAATAATACCCTTCCCTCTCGCCACAAGACGTCTTCCTTTAAGGAGGGACCCCCTGTCGCTACCCTCACTCCCTGACGAGAATTTAAGACTGCCCAATATCCACTCCAGGACTCGGAGAAACTGCGGGGACTCCCGATCTTTTATTTAATTTAATGCCTGCCTTCCCAGAAGACGACCTTCGCTGGCGATTTCTGGTTTTTCCTTCCCATCTCCGAATCTGGTGATGATATTAATAATAAAATCTGATGTGCTGATGGGTCCTCTTTTCCAAGAAATAATGTTTTGTCTGCGGGCCACCGTTGCCATTTATTTACATATATATAGTTGATGCTCATAGGTATGGCGGTGCCCTTCATCGAGATCGCTGAGATAGGGCGCACACTTAATTCCGAGGGCGCTCACTTCAAATCCCTTCATTCTTCTTATCCGTAATGATCAAGCTCTGCCGCCCGCCAAATAGCATTATAAAAACCTTGGAATTTTTGCATTTTCCTTAATTTTGATGAAAGTGGACAGCAGAGAAATCTTGCCAACAAAGCTGCGTGAGTTTCGATTATTTTCAAACCGGGTAGGTGGCTCTCTGAAGCCACCATTGTCATTGTAATATGTCCGCGTTGTTGCCATATCACATCGCGTGTACTCTAGCTTCCAACGAGTGTACTTTAACGCTGCACAAAAGCCTAAAAATAACGGCTACTTCCGAAAAGGCATTCATCTACATGAAAAGACCACTCCGCAAGCCGTCGCAAAGACTTATGGCATGGGGTGCTGGGTCATTAGCCATTTCATCTAATCCAATACTTCCTCAAAACACATGGCAAATCGCGTTCCACTTTGAGGGCACGTCGAAGGGGTGACCTGACATCATTCATGACCCATCCGTTCCACACACACTTAATATACCTGTTACACCGTTAGCAGCCACTCCACTGACCACGATAAGAACACAGATAGGGAGTCCCATTGAAAAGGGCGGACCAACATGCAGCGAAGTCCTAAATTAACAGGTAGAATATTGGACGCCGTCATATTGGACGGCGTTACTCATCTAAAGATGTATTTATTTACGCGATTGCCCGCACAGGAATTTTGTGAGTTGAGGAGGAACGGTAACTGGTGTTTCCAACTATTTTTATCACTGCCTACCCATTTCCTTCCTGGTACTTTCCTTCTGGTTGTCGTGTTGTTTCGAATTGTGCGCGGGAAAAAACGAATGCTCGAAGCTATCCGTTCGGCACACTTCGCAACAATCGCCTCTCCTGCTCATGTGATTTGGGGGGCTGAATTATGTATATCTTCTATCTCAGATGTAAAAGCACACGATTTGCATCTTTGCAATACGTTTAATCATGCTCCGAGTCTTCGCATATCAAAGGATTCCCACCTTGTAGCATCTGGGTGTCGCTAAATGTTCTTCCACACGAATTTGTCGGCCTTTCTCTGCACCTTACTCATTTGCCTTAGTACTTTTTTGTTCTCATCTGTGTGATTGACGGGTCACTGGCATAGGAGGAATCCTTCTAAATCCCAGAAGTGTGAGTACGTGTGATTCACGAAGTTACCGAACACACCCGAGTGATTGAGTGAATGAGCGAGATGAATCCCATACGCTCGCCGCCTACTTCATGTGGGGGTCCTACTGAAGAGAAATAGCACCTCTCCTTCACTTTCTCATCGCTAAATTTCCCGACTCTTAAGTTGGACACATGCAAGGGTCTGTCCGCAAATGAAGCGTATGTGCTTTCCTCATCTAAAGATCGCATGCGATGGTGACACCCAAGTACTTCACGTGGCCTGCAACATTCAGGCGATCATCTCCGAGATGCAGGCCGGCAAAGTCTGCTCGTTTGTTTTTATTTTTCAAAGATGCGCTTAACCGTGAATTTGTTAGCACTTCAAACCTCACACCATTTCATAAATGTTGTTGAAGTCAATGTTTAGTATTTGACGATCCGTGTCGCTCGCTATTTCCCTGTAGATTACAGTGCCGTCGGCAAACAGACTGATGCTGCTTTTTTAATTTTGAGGTATAAGTAAACATTAAAGGGCCAATGGCGCTAACACGGGAGACATCGGACGTTACGCATTGTGTACATAATTAGAGCTTGAGCTACCACTACTTTTTGTTTGTGGTTGGTAAGGAAGTCCTGAACCGTTTATTACACTAACATTTAACAAGCACCCACATCTTGTATTTCCATTTGGCGAGTGGGACTATATTAAAGTCCTTCTCAAAACTCTAGGTAAATCGCATCTACTTGTTTATTCCTTTCCCCGACTGTACGATTCAGTGTATAAAAAGCCCCAAATGCGATTCACAAGGTCTCCTCTTTCCGAATCAGTGTTGCCTGCTGGACATCCGTTGGGGTATCGCTTTAAAGTAACTACTACTAAAAGATAATCGAGAATTCTGAATAAAATGTATTCTGCATATCCCTTTATCTCTATATACATAACGTTGAAAATTACAGGTAATAATTTTGATCCGGTTGGTTTAACGAAGCCATAGATTTAAGTGACTCCCAGGAGGTAGAAGATCGCAGAGAGACTGGCAGTGTGACTGAGTTCCTCCATTTGACAGGTTGAACACTGCCCGGCAAATCAATGACGAAATTAAGGCCGTTTATGGAAATGATAGCCCGTCTTAAGACAGAGTTGTGGGGTGGAAAAGGAATCCTCAGACTGGCCACAAGTCCCTCCAAGAAGATCCAAGAAGTAGAAGGCCATCGCTCGAGGACCATGCATCCCCACAGTGAAGAAAGTGGAGGACTTGATGTTATCCCAGAGCAAAGAGCGACCATAACAAATGATCTTGAATGAGACTGATCTGAACTACGGCAGTGTGTGGAAAATGATTCAGAAAGAACTGCAGGTGTCAAAGGTTTCACCACGCTGGGCTCCACGACTACCGCCTCCTCCTCGGAAGCAAACATGGCACGACCAGTCGAGGGGGATGTTGGATCTTTTGCAGCAAGACCAAAAGGAAGTTTTGGTCGCGCGGTTACGACGGATGAATGCTGGATCTATCAATACAATCCAGAGACCAAAGAAAGGAGCAGAAATAGAAGGGCAAGGGATGGTCATGCTGTCTTTTTTATGGGGCTAGGCATCTTAAAACAACATTGGGGGATCGGAGATCTGACAATGCAAATGACGTCATTCAAGAGGTGAAACAATGGTTTTCGATGCAATCTTCTGAGTTCTACTATGACCGCCTTCAAATGGTCAAAAGCCCCCCAGGAAGAACTCCAGATGGTGACTATGTAGAGGAGTCTAAAGAATAACAAATAGAAATTATGTTTCCATCATGACTATATTTTAGTAATAATAAAAACATTGCAGTACCCTCTCTTACACACATGTATGTATAAACAAATTGTTCATTGCATGCAACGTTTCAGACAAGTGACAAATTCCCACCTTGGTGTCGCTGGATACCCATTTAAAAGAGGACATGCTCAGGAAAAACCAGACATCCGCCTACCCTTTTCCTGAACTATGTCAATCTGATGACCAATGGATGTTGGTCACGTGTAATGGTGGCTGATGTACGACTGGAGAGCAAAAGAAAGCTAGTATTGAATTTTATTTTAACATTTCATAGAAGTGGACATGATAAGGAAACTCAAATTTGTCCCACATTTTCTACTGCAAAACAAATCGCTGGAAATATTACTGGAAGGAAAAGTCTAGGACAAATAGGAAGGCAAGAAAGAAATTCCAGGATGACAGAAAAAGTGCTATGGGTAATTGAAACATATCAGTGATTGAAGAGACCCTAAAATAAAAAGTCATATGGCTGCAAACACAAAGCTCCGCATTTAGTAATAAATGATAACTTGAGCATGAAACAATTAAGGATGAATGCTGGCTGCACTTTAATTTGAATTGCAGGACCTGTTACAATTTTTTGTTAATGCATGCAATGTGTGACTATGCCAATGGTTGAATGCAGGGCTCCTCCTGTTCAGGCTACGGAGGATAAGAGAGCGCTTCATCTCCAGCGTCATTCATCACGATTATACAACTTTGGGTGCCCACAAGGCATCTCTAATCCCAGCTCTGAGGGGGGAAGGGTAGCACTCGGGGCGACATACCCCATGGAGGGTGAGCAAATAACAAAAACTGTTCAAATGTCAGGTGTCTCAAGAAGGCCCTTTGAGAAGATGCCACTTTTTTAATGCATCATGGTTGTTCTAGAAACAGAAAAATAAGGGAGGCATTTTATTGCCTCACTCTCTGTCAAGACATGGTTATCACATTTTGGTTTTACGTGTGTTCTAAAGGCTAAAGTATCATTGGAGATGAAAATGTTTCATGAAATTCTCTCTCACTTCAACAAACAAACTGCTAGTAAACCTTCAACATACTGGACAGGAACCCAAAAAGACCAATAATTGGCGATGAAATACCAGCAAACATGAATAAAGATGACTTAAATGATATGGCATTGATGAGGAAGTTACTTGTAAATGAAATTTTATTCATTTTACTTTCAAAGTTAACTAATTCATTTCATCTTGATTTATAAGGTGATATTTGATTGAAGATATTTGATATCATGCGCAAAAAGCAAAAATTAATGGAAAAACCACCATTGGAGTGAAATGTATTTCATTAGAAAAAAAGATACAAATTTATTGATGGGGCAAAATATAAGAAGCATGTAACACCTTGGGGAAAACAAAATAAACATGAAAGTGTTGTTGTCCAGAGCTAACTCAATTGAGGGTTACCCCTTCATGTCATAATGAGAGAGGAAAGTGCTTGACAACTCCTATACCAACGTGATGTATGCATGGCCAGTGGACATTTAACAATATTATTGTATTTTTGGGATAATCACTAACTCGGTAAAACTATTTCATGAGTAAAAAAATGGTATAATCTTTGGAAATCATCATCATTCCTTATGTAGAGACTAATTACTTTGGTTCTCCCAGTTGAAGATTAAGCAATCAAAAAGTATGGTAAAGAGATGACAGAAATTTCTGATAAGTGTAAATAAATTATGTAAATGCCTATTGTTAACAGAATTTTACCAATCAATTCACATCAGCTCTCAGAATATCTAAACCAGCGACTAAGCATCAACTCTTAATCAGTCAACAATTTCACAAATAGCATAGACCTGATAGCATTTTTCTTTCCCTTATTAAATATTGAAGCAATTCAATCGGCTATTCACTGTAAATGTATTTATAACAAATCATTAAATGTTGGAACTTACCAAATTTTGTATTTATTTTAGTAAGATACATTACAAGGGAAATGGAATCACCAAAACTGTTTTGGCAGTCTATTGAATTTTTCCAGAAACATTGATTATATTTTTTCCCCAATATAAAGAAGTATGAACAGAAAAATTTCATAGGTGAATAGTATGAAAAAGAATTTATTGTAATACATTTTTAAGTGGAAATTGAGGGAATGTAAAACGACAGAATTACTCTTCTCCAAGATGAATTGTTAAAATAATATTAAACTTTCAATTTGTCTAAGTTAATAGTTTTCAGTTGGAACCCTCCTCTACCAACAAATCAGTGAAAGTGAGAATTGATAATGATCATCAATGATTTGAAAAACATTATCAAATACAATTTTAGTCAAAGGACACAAATCAAGACTTTAGTGGTAACAGCATGGAATAAAGTGAAAATGTAACATCAGATACTTACAGTAGTTTTTGGATTACTAGCTTTGAAGACATGATCAGTAATAATTCCAAAGAAACTGCGGGAGATGCCGCAACAGTAACTTTCAACTAAGTAATCCGCTATTGTGCATTTTAATGCAACAATTACAGAGTGCAAAAATCATTTGCCTTGACCGGACAAGGAGGGGTCAAGGTTCGAATCTGAAATTGTTGCATTGATCAGTAATGATGTTTTTTAATAATCCTCACCTACTAATCCAAGTTTGTCTTCAATAGCATTTCTTATGAGCAAGTGTTACTTTTGAAGTAAAATTATCACTTACATTATAATGGAAAAAGCAAAGTTTTGAAATGCATTGCACTAAACTTATTTTTAATTTTAGCCGTTGTATACCATTACATCCAAATTCACTTTTTTCAAATTTTAGGGGATTCACAAATTCTATGCATGCAAATAAAATTGATCTCTTAGAATTTTGATATTTTATTTCAGGCACTTTTTTCAAAACTTCGGAAAGTATCCTTTAACTGCAAAGATATGCTCAGAGAATTGTTCAATGCTTCCTGAGTAAAAAAAGCTCACGATCTGATAATAGTCAAATTAAGACACGAGTATGTAAGTAATGGAAATATAAAAATATGGTTAATATGAGAGGTTTTACTTAAATTTAACTCCAATTCTCTTGCCTCTAGAGATGCCTTGGTCCAGTAAAGACTTCTCGTTACCCCGAAACAGAAACAATAACTCCTCCCTTCACATCATGTAAACTAACTGAATTCTCAGGCTTAGGTTTTCACTCACTTCACCGGCAATGGAAGCGTAATTTTAAAGATAAAAAGTGTACCTAAAACTGTTGGCTAATAAAGCTATAGGGTAACTCAACGGACTTTCTGATAGAATAAAGATTTAACGGATTTAAAATACGCTCACGCATACCTGTCAGGTGTTAATAAAATGACTGACGTTAAACTTAGCGCATTTTGGTAGTTCTCATTTACTTGGTTTAGATTTACTAAATACTTAGGAGTCAAATCATCCTAATGCAATTCCTACACTTCAGGAGTGCATCACTGATCAAATGTTCTCTACATTCATATTATGTTGACCCAACTAGGCGTGTAGTCGTAAATGTAGAGGCTTTCTGCGTCCTTATTGAAGAGAGGGGAGATAACTGTCCTTGATTTTTCCGCTGTTTGTGGGGGTAAACGGTCGCGATTTATATGAGGCTACGACCAGGGGTTCTCTGAAAAATCTTGGATGTGGTAGACTATTGGGTAGTGTGTTGGCCTACTGACCAGTGCCCCCGGGTTCGGTTCTGGGTGACGCCTCTGGGTACTCTCAGCTCCATCGAAATGGTGCGATTTTTATGACGCTCGGTTGGGAGATCCTAGGAAACCCTAGGCAGCACTGGGAGAAGAAATAGCCCCCGTAACCTGACGTACATATTTCACACTTCCTATGCTTTAGCATTGGATGAGATCTAAACTATTGGATGAGCCCTAACCTTTTAGTTGATAACAGTAGTGTTGAAACTTATCATCGTGACTCACTGAGAATCCGTTCCTTGTTGCTATGCTTTTCTCTCTCATAAAATGTTCTAGAAAGGGGAGATACAGACGCTGGCCATCAGTCACCGATGATCTTATAACAGTAGTCATGGATATAATTTCAAGTAAATGGTGTTTTCTTCCGGTTGATAGATTTGGCTGTGTTGTTCAATATTCATATGACTTTATGATACTTGATTTTAACATATTACAGGAAGGTTTAATCAAAAAGAATGTTGATGAATGAAAGGGTGAAATGGACCGAAAAGAAAACAAGTGAAGAAGTGCTAGGTATGGTGGGTGAGAATAGGGGATTGTTGGGGGAATCCTAAGGAATAAGGAGATATGGATGAAGCCAGTGATGAATGATCGGTTGGGTGTTGAAGACTGTAATGGAGGAGATAATTTTAAGCTAACAAGGAAAGGGCAGGAATTATATAGTGATGTTCGACGGGCTGAAGGTAGGAAGGAAGAACACAAAGATGAAGAGGGACTTGATGCGGTGATGTTGAATGCTCCATTGTGTTTTCTCAGTAGATATTTAGTTGCTAGCTGAGTCTCAGGAATACCTACCTTAACGTGTACATTACCTAATAACAAAAATTATTCGTGATTAACCGTTTAAGGTAGGTTTTGAATTGACACATTCACGGAATAAATAGCTCGTCTCTCCTAAAAATCACATTCCCACATCCTATTCTGCTATAAAATTAGTACACTTTGTCGGAGACTGATAAATGTTGAGTAAACAACCGACTGTCATTAGAAGTTAATTAGATTTTCAAGAAAAAGTATAAGATATCAAGGAAGTATAAGATAAGCACTGAAGTAAAAATAACAATGTATCTTTTCACTCAATTTTATTGGGTATTAATAGCGCAGCAATGTATTGTGCCGATGCCCAAGAAACAGCTACATTAACCAAGTAGAATTCTGCTAATATATATTCTGAAGCGTCTCAAAAAAGAGGAAGTAATATATGAGGTATTCAATATACTTAGAAGGAAAAGTATTTCAAGTTTTTGCAATAACGTTTCTGGTTCCAAATATTTTGTGGCACCTAACAAATCACAATCTTGCAACCTTCTCTACATCAAGTTCCTCTTCATCTCTTTGTACTTTCTTCCTCCCATCATCCCCTCAAACATCCCTATCCTGTTCCTGCCCTTTCCTTGTTTGCCTAACATTCTCCTCATTATTACAAACTTCAACATCCCACTGCCGATCAATACACCCTTTCCGGCCTCCTTATGATTTCAGCCAACAATCCCCTTTCCCACCCACCATACCTAGCACTTCCTCACTTATTTTATTTTTGGTCCATTTCACCTTCTCCATCCTCTTCCAAACCCACATTTCAAAAGCCTCCAATCTATTTCTATTATTCTGCTCCAACACCACGTTTCCATGCCATACACAACTACACTCCATATCAAAGCACATTGACATAAGAATTTCTGAACATCCTTACTCAACATCCCTGTCATCAATTCCCTCCTCCTTGTGAAAGCTTCTCTGCTTACTGCAAGTCTTTTCCTTGAAATACTATTACTTGACCTCTTGGTCAAGTAATAGTAATTCAAGCAACTTGGTTATGCAACTTTCCAAGTTGCATAACCTTTGCGTTATTTATATTGATTCCCATCCCTTATCTATCCCACTAAATTTCCAATTCACTCAGCAATGCTTGCAACCCCTTGGTTGACCGACGAATCAGAGCTTGGTCATCAGCAAACCTAACTGATTTTACAAATTCCCTCCGACTTTCATTCCTACCTCCAGCTCTTCCCATGCCTCTTTAATTATTTCCTCCACATAAAGGTCGAACAGTACCATGCTAATGGGCAACCCTGCCCTTCTTAACACTGCCCATCCAGTCTCCTCATTCCCACTGGCACCTGAGCTGTCTGAGACAAGTACTGGGTGCAGACCAACCTCCTGTCCCTCCAATCTTTGCCTATTTTATGCAATATACACATTATTTTTTCCCAATTCACTCTATCAAACGCCTTTTCAAAATATACAAAACAGGAAAATTCTTCCCTGTTGTATTCTATGTTCCTCTCATCATCTCATACACTCATCTGACAAAATGCTCAGGCGAAATTCTTCTATCATGGCATTGAATAAGCCGGGGCTTTAGCTATTCTCATTTATGTCACATTCCAGTGATACAAGTCATCATAAAATGGTGCCATAATAGTATTTTAAATTTGGTTATTTTCATATCTTTCTAAAAAACTTTTTGCATTGTGTGAAGTTTAAATTAAATGAATACTTAGTGCTCTCCAATAAATATATCACTAACACTATAATAAATAACCTATAGAATATATAGAGCATATTGAAACCTGTAGAAATACAGGTTATGTTATGGTCCCATTATTAATTATAACAAACATTTTATAACAGTTGAAGTAAAAAGTCACAGAAGCCCTAACAGTGTTACACTATGAAGTGGATAGAGAGACATTAAGGTGATCTATTGAAAGGGAGTTGGAGAGGAGAATTTTTGTCCATTATCACCAAAGCAAGAAATAGGTTGTCAAGGTAAAATATATTCTTTGGTACGGTTTTAGAATACTGAATCTGCCCCAGAGGTGGTTGACCCTAATTTTATTCATTTATGAATAACAAATTCAATGTGAAACAGAGTTTTTTAATATATAATTATACTGCTTTTCAAGAGTTTGGGGGACAAAATATTGCATGTACTTCATTCTGACCACCTTGGAATGGTCAGTCATGACAAATTAATTACAATGGATGAAGGTAGTAGCCATACACTGACTCCACAAAAGTTTTCCAAACTGGAGACTATACTTTGTGCTACTTGGAATGACCTTTGGATATAGAAAATGAAAATTCATCAGGCTAATACTACCAAATAGAGTGAAAATACATCTTCTATATGAAAGGCATTAATTATTATTTAAAGTAAATAAAGACTTGTTGCATCTTATTACAGAGAGGATAATGATGGAAATTGCAGGGCTCATCTTGAATATCAAACACTAGGTGAAGATACAGTTTTGGCATCATGAGATAATTTACATTTGTTTCCCCGAAGACATGAAGCACATGAGAAAAACATCAGAATAAGAAAATGCTTCTCCATGCGTAACTGCCGATTTACCAAATCATAGCAGTACTTGGATTGGAATATAATTATTCAATCAAATATCTCAGACTACTAGAAAAAATAGCACTGTCTTGTCAAAAAAAGCCTTGTTTTCACGGCTAGTTTCCTAAGCTCTGTACTTAGCGGATGAATTTTTCATTTAAAGTAATATGGAGAAGATATTATGATGTTTTTTTATGCCTGGTTTAGTACTTCAATTTGTTACATGTCTGATGTGCTGATATGTGTCATGTGTCCGATGTCTTCTGTTGGATTAGGCCTATTGCATGACTACCCAATGACCTATGAAACTTTATAAATAAGAAAGTTTACCAAGGCATATTTGCCAATTTTGAGAAGGTTGAGCTTGGAAATAGCAGAAGAGGAGTGATTGAGAAAGAAATATACAGATGTGGAAAAGCAATGCAAAGCTACTCTTCCCTGTAGTTCTATGTAAAACCCCTCCCAGAGTTTTTATGGGCTTTGGAGGCAAAGGTGCCATAGTAAAGGGCGGGCAAAAAAGACTAGGAGTCAGGAGAAAACTGATTTGAACCAATCCTACCCTCTCTGGGATGAATGAGACATCAGAGAGCAGCAGATAGGCAGCACCTACTTGCAGGAAACAGGGAATATTTCTCAGTCCATCCCATTTCTGCTCTGCTCCCAAAGAAACAAAAAGACTGAGGTAAATAAATAGAACTTTATTTATTAAAGCCTATGATATTTCTATCAGACACCAAAGGCAAGATTCCTATAACCATAGTCATACCATGCTCAGCCCATGAGCCAATAATATAAATGTGTTAGCCCATCATGCTGAAGGTATAAAAGAATACATCGGTCTGCATAAAGAGCACACATAATTTTTACTATACTCCCATTTGGAATTGCTGACGATATTGGAGCATATTGCAGTTTTCTTGCAGTTTCAGGTGTAAATATGGCAATTGAAAATATCTTATTGAAGAATCTCTGACATTTTGTAGGGGGAAAAATCGCATGGAATTTGGTTTTGCTAATATCAGTCGTAAGGTTGTTATTAGTCATGAAATAGGTTAGGGTTCAAAATGTAAAGTTCTTTTGGCCGTTGGAGCAACAACTGCCATAAAAGATTGATTCTAAGGAGCACCAGTAGACATTCACTACTCACATGAACTATGGTCAGTTGCCCAAAGATTGGTTTTGATAGTTTATGGTAAAGCTCTAATTAATCAAATGAAATTTACATTTTTGGGGTGAAGAAGCTAGTTTTCTCTGTTCTCCCTGTGCTTATAGTACCAGAAAATCAACTGCCCGATAAAAATGAATATGTGCAGAGGCATCACCCTGGATAAAAAACTGGAAAGCCAAAAGTTGTGCATCTCTCTACCCAGAAGGTTACTTAAGCCACCTCTAGTAGATATATATGAGGCATATTCATAAGGTAAGGGTCGTTTGCTTATACTTAAATTTTGGCGCTTCAAAACACAGTTTCACTCCTGCAGTGCCATTTACTGATTCATTGAGAAGCTGTAGTAGAATTTTTTTTAATTCTAAAGTCGTTTGCTTGTCCGTGCCTGTCTGCAACCATCGTTCATCCTGCCAGCTGTGAAGTTTGTTCTGTTGCATGATTCTGGTATCCCAAAGGGTTGACGGCTGCTGGAATTAATCGGTAGTTATGCCTAGTTTATGGACTTACAGTTATGAGTGAAGGAAAGGTTAGACAATGGTTTTAAAAATGGACAACCAAATGTCCATGACGAAGAGCAAAGTGGCAGGCCTAGTATTCTGACTGATGAAATTGTTTCGCAAGTTGAACAAAAACTGCAATATGATCGTCGATTGACGATTAATGGCCTGGCTGAACAATTTCCTCAACTTGGACGCACTACTGTCTACAATATTGTCACGGTACACCTTACATACCGCAAATTGTGTGCAAGGTGGGCACCGAAAATGCTCACCGACCACCACAAAGAGCAAAGAATATGCAGTGGACGAGAGTTTTTGGGACCCCCACCCCCACCGTACAGTCCTGAACTTGCACCTAGCGACTAGTTCCTCTTCTTGCACTTGAAACAGTGGCTCGGTGGACAACATTTCTGAGCCAAAGAGAAACTCAGAATGGCGTTGTCAATTGGTTCTACTCTCAGGAGGCGAGCTTCTATGCAGAGTGGTTAAACAAGCTGGTGCAGCGGTACAAAAATTGCTTAGAAGTGAACAGCAATTACGTAGAGAAGTGAAGTAGTACTCATCAGAGCACTAGTATTAGTATGCCTGAATTCAATGATTACAGTTTTCTATTTCCTCTTCTCACCCTATTCTGTATGATTGCATGTATTTGCATAATCTAGTCATTGCGGTTAAGGGTAGCAGCTACCCTTAATATTTTACAGCCGTTACAAAGAAAATCATCAAGCATAAAAAAACCTTCCCATTAGGCTTCTAAAATCTCTGGCGACTTTCATTTAAATGTTACTTGTTATGAATTATGTCAATTAACGTAAGGAGCTGTCTAAAAATGTCACTTCAATTGCTTCAAAAATGTACAGAATAATATATTTATTACAACTAGACACTTGTGAAGTCACATATAATCTGTAACTTTCAATGACTGTTTCATGAGGAGTTATCAAATGGCCAAATTAGAGGGTTAACACTCATTAAGAATGCAGCCACTTTACTACCCACTTCTTGTAAGTGTAAATAAATTATGTAAATGCCTATTGTTAACAGAATTTTACCAATCAATTCACATCAGCTCTCAGAATATCTAAACCAGCGACTAAGCATCAACTCTTAATCAGTCAACAATTTCACAAATAGCATAGACCTGATAGCATTTTTCTTTCCCTTATTAAATATTGAAGCAATTCAATCGGCTATTCACTGTAAATGTATTTATAACAAATCATTAAATGTTGGAACTTACCAAATTTTGAATTTATTTTAGTAAGATACATTACAAGGGAAATGGAATCACCAAAACTGTTTTGGCAGTCTATTGAATTTTTCCAGAAACATTGATTATATTTTTTCCCCAATATAAAGAAGTATGAACAGAAAAATTTCATAGGTGAATAGTATGAAAAAGAATTTATTGTAATACATTTTTAAGTGGAAATTGAGGGAATGTAAAACGACAGAATTACTCTTCTCCAAGATGAATTGTTAAAATAATATTAAACTTTCAATTTGTCTAAGTTAATAGTTTTCAGTTGGAACCCTCCTCTACCAACAAATCAGTGAAAGTGAGAATTGATAATGATCATCAATGATTTGAAAAACATTATCAAATACAATTTTAGTCAAAGGACACAAATCAAGACTTTAGTGGTAACAGCATGGAATAAAGTGAAAATGTAACATCAGATACTTACAGTAGTTTTTGGATTACTAGCTTTGAAGACATGATCAGTAATAATTCCAAAGAAACTGCGGGAGATGCCGCAACAGTAACTTTCAACTAAGTAATCCGCTATTGTGCATTTTAATGCAACAATTACAGAGTGCAAAAATCATTTGCCTTGACCGGACAAGGAGGGGTCAAGGTTCGAATCTGAAATTGTTGCATTGATCAGTAATGATGTTTTTTAATAATCCTCACCTACTAATCCAAGTTTGTCTTCAATAGCATTTCTTATGAGCAAGTGTTACTTTTGAAGTAAAATTATCACTTACATTATAATGGAAAAAGCAAAGTTTTGAAATGCATTGCACTAAACTTATTTTTAATTTTAGCCGTTGTATACCATTACATCCAAATTCACTTTTTTCAAATTTTAGGGGATTCACAAATTCTATGCATGCAAATAAAATTGATCTCTTAGAATTTTGATATTTTATTTCAGGCACTTTTTTCAAAACTTCGGAAAGTATCCTTTAACTGCAAAGATATGCTCAGAGAATTGTTCAATGCTTCCTGAGTAAAAAAAGCTCACGATCTGATAATAGTCAAATTAAGACACGAGTATGTAAGTAATGGAAATATAAAAATATGGTTAATATGAGAGGTTTTACTTAAATTTAACTCCAATTCTCTTGCCTCTAGAGATGCCTTGGTCCAGTAAAGACTTCTCGTTACCCCGAAACAGAAACAATAACTCCTCCCTTCACATCATGTAAACTAACTGAATTCTCAGGCTTAGGTTTTCACTCACTTCACCGGCAATGGAAGCGTAATTTTAAAGATAAAAAGTGTACCTAAAACTGTTGGCTAATAAAGCTATAGGGTAACTCAACGGACTTTCTGATAGAATAAAGATTTAACGGATTTAAAATACGCTCACGCATACCTGTCAGGTGTTAATAAAATGACTGACGTTAAACTTAGCGCATTTTGGTAGTTCTCATTTACTTGGTTTAGATTTACTAAATACTTAGGAGTCAAATCATCCTAATGCAATTCCTACACTTCAGGAGTGCATCACTGATCAAATGTTCTCTACATTCATATTATGTTGACCCAACTAGGCGTGTAGTCGTAAATGTAGAGGCTTTCTGCGTCCTTATTGAAGAGAGGGGAGATAACTGTCCTTGATTTTTCCGCTGTTTGTGGGGGTAAACGGTCGCGATTTATATGAGGCTACGACCAGGGGTTCTCTGAAAAATCTTGGATGTGGTAGACTATTGGGTAGTGTGTTGGCCTACTGACCAGTGCCCCCGGGTTCGGTTCTGGGTGACGCCTCTGGGTACTCTCAGCTCCATCGAAATGGTGCGATTTTTATGACGCTCGGTTGGGAGATCCTAGGAAACCCTAGGCAGCACTGGGAGAAGAAATAGCCCCCGTAACCTGACGTACATATTTCACACTTCCTATGCTTTAGCATTGGATGAGATCTAAACTATTGGATGAGCCCTAACCTTTTAGTTGATAACAGTAGTGTTGAAACTTATCATCGTGACTCACTGAGAATCCGTTCCTTGTTGCTATGCTTTTCTCTCTCATAAAATGTTCTAGAAAGGGGAGATACAGACGCTGGCCATCAGTCACCGATGATCTTATAACAGTAGTCATGGATATAATTTCAAGTAAATGGTGTTTTCTTCCGGTTGATAGATTTGGCTGTGTTGTTCAATATTCACATGACTTTATGATACTTGATTTTAACATATTACAGGAAGGTTTAATCAAAAAGAATGTTGATGAATGAAAGGGTGAAATGGACCGAAAAGAAAACAAGTGAAGAAGTGCTAGGTATGGTGGGTGAGAATAGGGGATTGTTGGGGGAATCCTAAGGAATAAGGAGATATGGATGAAGCCAGTGATGAATGATCGGTTGGGTGTTGAAGACTGTAATGGAGGAGATAATTTTAAGCTAACAAGGAAAGGGCAGGAATTATATAGTGATGTTCGACGGGCTGAAGGTAGGAAGGAAGAACACAAAGATGAAGAGGGACTTGATGCGGTGATGTTGAATGCTCCATTGTGTTTTCTCAGTAGATATTTAGTTGCTAGCTGAGTCTCAGGAATACCTACCTTAACGTGTACATTACCTAATAACAAAAATTATTCGTGATTAACCGTTTAAGGTAGGTTTTGAATTGACACATTCACGGAATAAATAGCTCGTCTCTCCTAAAAATCACATTCCCACATCCTATTCTGCTATAAAATTAGTACACTTTGTCGGAGACTGATAAATGTTGAGTAAACAACCGACTGTCATTAATGGAAATCCGATTCGTACTAAAGAAAGCCAGTCGAATAGCCAACGTGTTACTTGGACCCGAGGGAGTGAATTTTGTCTACTCAAGGAAGATCTAAAGGGAGCAGTTATTCAATCGATTCAATAAAAATCCCGTGAAAGCCTAAATTAGCAGGCCTAAGATTTAAAGGAATGGAAAAATACCCAAGGCGTCTAATAAACGTTCACTCCTTCAGAGTGAGCATATCTTAAAGACATTTGCTCTCTGAATAGAAAATTGGATTACTTTTAATCGTCCATATAATGCCATTTTTCCAAGAGGTTGTGTTCATGGCTATCTTGATGATGCAATTAAGCAATTTCAATTTTTTCAATAATGTCAGTATATTGTTTTCTTCGATCGCAGTTTTTTATAGAAATCGTGAGAAACGAATTGTTTTTTGCTGGAGTATAAGATATACTCCTTATCAATGAACCTAAAAAATGAACATTGGGATTTCAATCAATGTGTTTTCAGCAATTTCTCCGACGTTATTTTGTCATTCCTCCATCTCCCTCGTTCAACCTTCTATTGCCCCACGCCATCCTCCTAAAGCCCACCCTAATCGGTCAGCCGAATTAACTTATTCAGATTTTAAATATATTCATTGATTCTTCAGAACAATAATTTAGTCAGATTTCTATATATTCCGTTTCTATGCGGAACAAGAAACGATATAAAAATCATAAATATAAAATAATCAGAACACTCTCCAAAAAGGAACGGTGGGAGTCTTATCTAGGCGATGGAGGATGAGATTTGAACGCGCGAAAAGTTCGGAGTCACCGCAGGCCGTACCCACGACTAGGGACTTAAGGTTGACCTGTGAATTGGCCTGTAGATGGAAGGGGATGAGGTAAATGCGAGTGGACGAAGCCCCGTTTGCTTTTTGTGGGCAACCGTTTCGATCTCTGGGGAAGGCCATTTAGCGGGGGACCTTCCACCTCTGGGCGCGCCTTCAACCCCCCCTCCAATCACCAAACTCTCTCTCCCTTGCAAACACCGCTGACACGGCGACCAGCCCACTCGCCGCTGTCTTCCTTGGTTTTGGCTATCCCCATCTCCACCCTCAACCCCTGTTAACCGCCTGCGCTCGCTGATCCTCCTCCTACCACCATCGGTACATCCATTTTACCTCCTCCCAACGAAACCCCTCCATTTTTCATTCTAGCGCCCATACTTTACTTCCCCTCCCGCCCACCCCTTTCCCCGAGCTGCTCCCTTTATAAAGGCGCGCACATCACTTTATAAACCTTTCAGTTCGTACCAGTGCTGTTTGAAGGAAGGCGTTCGTGTTAGCTCCCGAAAGATTTAGCCGGAAACATCGTATTTGCCACCTGGGCAGAAGAGTGTAGGGGCCTTCATCCTTCGGAGAAGAGGTAAGTGAGATAATTGCCTATATTTAGTAAATGAAGAAATTTCAAATCTTTCTTCACGAGATTGATATAAATATAATCATTAGACTAATAAATTTTATTCCTATTTTGACTTTTTATTTTTCTGCTGTTCATTGATAATTTTTTTCTTTTTTAGAGGTGAAAATACACTTAACACTCCACTCATTGTACATTGACCATAATCCACCTTTGTAGATCGTAGATGGTTCGCATTATTTTTCGGCCTGTCGTGTGTTGTTAGGTTTTCATTAAGTGATTTTCTTCAAAGTCAACTATCGAATCTCTTTTAAACAAATAGGTTAAATTTGAAGTAACTTACGTTGGTTGTTCCGGAATGCGGCTTCGTTAAAATTGGCATTTTCTTTACTCGCTGAAATGCATTCGGTGTTTCACTCAACCAGGTTCCGAATCACCAGCTCAGAATGTTGACTAGTTGGGTTAAAATTGTTCCATTCCCTACGCCGTCTGTTCTCATTTCTCTCGTACATTTCAATGAACAATTTTCGTAGAAACCACTTTCACAGTCAACTGCGCCCTCTGCCGTCGCAGACCGTACGTGCATTAATAGGGCTGGGGGCCTTCGGAATTCTTTTTGAATATCAAGCAGATCATCTTTCATTTCCATTATTCCTAAAGTATTATAATGTAGTTACCCCGGCAATGGCTTCAGTCAATCATACAACAACATCCAAATATTTCTTATCTTACTTGAGAGTACACTAGCATTTCGCTGTCGTCGTCGTGGTGACTGTTGGGAAGTCTCAGTTCCCATCACTGCCGTGTTACTTCCTTCACTTTGCAATATGCCCTCGGCTCATGTCCGCTACTTCCACCCCCAAACTACCTTCGCGTTCCCTCTCTCCTTTCCCGCTCTCGCTCTGCGTTAGCCTATTCTTCTCCTGTCAGTGTTGGTCTCTCCCTGGCCCGCTGTGACAGTTACACCGGAAAAAAAATTAATTTCTTTCATTACTTGACTATGCTACAGCGAAATTAAACCTCCTTCCTGTTGGTTTTTTCTCGAAATCAAAATGAAGTGATACACTTTCCTTTTCCATCGATAAGTGTTGGCATATTTTTTCATTACTAGGAAAACCAAATTAGCAAATTTGAGTGGAGCTTCTTCCTTCTTCCAGTGTAATATATTAACGTGAATAATAGAGCTCTCAATTCACTTTTTCAGTTCATCGCTATAATCTCGCGCAAGAGCCACCTATTGCTTAGATATTGAAATTCTTGCGTAACCTTAATGGTTGCTAATACTCTTCCTAGCTTCTTCATTACTGTTCTTCATAGCAGCTTCATTACTGTATTAATCATGATGCCATTGGAGTGACTGTATTTGTCTATTGTTTGAAATTGTATACCTTTCCTTTCGAATTCTTATCCTTTGGTATCTCCTGATGTCAATCGTTCCGCTCTGCCCTGGGCGCAACATGCTATGGGATGGGAGTAAATCCTAGTCTGTAATCCTCTCGGTCATGACCAATGGTAGCTTGTCGATTCTACTCAATTCAAATAGGAGAGTCCTTCCTCTTTTCATCGTTATATGATAAAACCGGGAAAATTTTCAATTTTCTATTTTTTTTCCCGACACCCGTCTATTCCATTCTTCCTGTTCACTCCCATCGGCACCGAACGGGAAAAGCCAAAGACTCACCTTTTACATTCATTCATGCTTTCTGCACGCAAAATGGTACGTCAATAATAATGTAGACTTGCAGACTAGAACAATCTGCTCTAGGCATTCGCTAACACGATACATTGAACACAAAATCGCTAAGCATACACTCCCGGAGGTCTCCAATTCCTGAGCAGAAAAGGCATCTCTCACGCCTCCATCGTTGGATAACTCGTGTTGGCCCCAAGAGCAGTGGTGATGGTGCTGTGATGTTTGGTGCATGGTCATTATGGTGTGTTCGTTGTGCATAGTGCTTGTGTGATATGCGTGTGCACCGAGGGATCGCCGATGGAGCGAGATCTGCCGCCGGTGGACCTTGCAGTTTGGCAAAGGTAGGGAGTCGTCTCCTCTCCCCCCCCACCTCGTGCTTCACAGGTTCAGTGTGTAGGTGTCCCCCTAGCATGAGACAAGGCCTCCACCCCCGCGGTAGGGCCCCCGACGGGGCTTAAGGGACGCAACCAGCGCACTTAGAGAAATGGGGGGTGAATTAAAGTGACTTATAGCAATTAAAGTAGGTAGGACATTTAACGTGACTTGGGTGTGATATTAATTTAGTAATAGCTTACACTTAGTGTGATGAGCACATTATCGTAATGTTTGCACACAATTGGCGTGCCTAATATGTTATCGTATCATGAATTATATCCAATGTCTTTAGATTTAGTCATTTAACAAAGTATTATGTACAAGTGGACCGTACTTAATATTTTGTTAAATTGCATCATTCCATCGCTCTCTTTCTGCCTATTCCATCATGAATCCTTCTTCATGTTCCTTCCACTGAATATTTTCCGAAGGCAGCGGTTTCCCGTTTAGAGGGACCGCTGTAACATGGTACCAGTAGGACGTCCCTCTCTGCAGATCCGTGGGATTTGTGTGAGGGGCGTGATGGACCGGCCATCGGCCTTCGTTTTCACCTTTGAACGAATGCCGGAAAATGGGTTCCAACGAGCTGTGCATGATACCTCTTTGGGTCAGCAACAGGAAACTCGTGCAATCTTTCTCTCTTCTTCCTTCCTTTTTAAGCCTTACTCATTACATTTTCGTTGTATTAATCAGAGTACGTTAGTCACCCCTTTGACGGTTAAGCTTATTCCCGTCAAACAAATTGGTTTGTTTTCACTAATTCCGCAAACAATTCCGTGCCCCTTCATTATGGTAGTGCAATATTGTGAAAAGTGTTTTACTTACATATTTACCATTGCACGTGGATGATTTTTTCAGTAGGTTTTTCCTTAGCTATCAAATTTTATCGGCTAATAAATAATCACTATTAACAAGTTCATAATTTACGCAAGCTAAATTTTTTTTAGAAAGTGTCTGAACTTTTTACTTCAGCATCAGTCAATTAAATTGCTTCTGGTGTTAGCTTTGAAATACTGTCGAGTAGTCGAAAATGCTGATTGTTCTACGAACATTTTTAATAATTTGATAGCCTCTTACCATTCCTGCGACTCTATTTCCGAGTATAATTGGAGAAATACTCTAGCCCATAAAATCGGTACTCATTCGAGCATATTTTCAAATTCCGTATCTGTTGTAAACAAAATTGAACAGGGGCCATAAATAGTACTTTTCGACTATTAAATTTTATACTGCCTGTACCTGAACCTTTTTTTCCACATAGGTTTACATTCCTGGAAAGACGACGATGTTTATGGTTTGTTTTTTTTTTGACGCGTTGCTCCTCTCCTAGGCTAGTAAACTTAATCCGTCGTTATATGGTTACCTATCCATGAGCGATTAAACCTTCTTCATTAAATTACGGCCACTGCCTTCTCGGAATCTGCAATCCCTTGACGCATTTCCAGATGTCATAAATTTCATGAAGACGACCCAAATTAATATTTTACATATTCCGTTGCACTAAGTTATGTTTTGAACAATTCCTGGACATATAGTGAACATCTGGAAAACGTACGCTCCTACAAAATCAAATCTTTTCCAGATAGCGACTCTCTGGAGGTACCTGGAATGGAATTAACGGCAATTAGCTCAAATAAAGAAATTAATGAATTAATACCATAGATAAGGTGTACTTTCGTAAATTCATTTAAACTGCTTTCAGGTAACGCCTTGGCCATAAATTATGCCAACCAGCATTTTCCTCTTTGGCACATTCAAAACGATTCACTCGACACGGAGGTGGGATCATTCAGAAATAACCAGCTGACAATCGGATAGCTCTGTTGACAAAATCCATACTGATCACATTTGCCTCAAATATGCAATCGGTGCGAAACATGGGCATTTGGAGCACCACTTAGTGTATACAAGACGGTATGCCGGAATATATGGTACTGTAGAGGAGCCAGCAAACTGCTCTCTGAAATTCGTTTCATGGTGCCGTAAACCGGGACTCCTCGGGTTGAACTGATGCAGCACTCCCGTCGGAAAACATTAGGGAACCGCTGTCAAATTGTTGCTGCTTCTTACAATAATTTAATTTCAACAAAAGTGGGTTTCCCAAACTTTTTATCGCCAACATCTAATTTACTCTTACATCTTTTGGATCGTAACGTTTGTCATTTTACACTAAAATGTCATTGATTTACATTGAGGAACCACAACTAAAATCTGCCCAATTGAATTAGTTTCGGATTATCCTACAAGCAAACATTCATTCCAAACCATATTAAATTTCATTTCTTATAAATTTGGTGTTTTCTATCGTTCCACTCACCATAGAGTAAGCATTTGTTTCAATAAAACTGCTGCAAGATCTGTGAAACATTTAATTTGGTAACCTCAAGCGCACCACTTCTAACTTTTACTTTCATCGGAATGATTTCCATGTGTTCTTCAATTGGTCCTTAATTCCGGCGAAGTGCGTTGAACCGCATTTCAAGGCCTGCCGAAAAAATTGCTGTAACTAAAAAATATACCGATATATGTACTCATCGTTTTGTGGTGTCAACTGCCGTCATGATTTAAATTAGATTATTGTTAAACCACAATGGAATATTAAATAAAACTTAACAGGCCAAATTCATCCCAAGGTGATGCTGTAGACTTTGTGTTCACATTATGACGGTTAAGTTGCTAATTAGTAAATAAAAATTGGAATTGATTTGTTGAATAACATGAATCCTATTATTTAACGATAAACAGTAACCTCGGATACATAAAATTGATACATTGGAAAACATTTTCCCAGGAAATTGTATTCAGGATTTACTTTTACAGCTAAGAATATACGCAGAAGCTTAACACGAGCGTAAGCTCGTATTAGCAGTTATGAGATCGAATCTGATAGATTTTACGAAACCGTTGCAGCAGACGGATGCCATTAGGATTCCGGAACGCCGGGAGAGGGTGTTGTTGCTAAGAAATGGTTCTAAAAATAGCAAAGGCAAAATGAATTGAAAGAATTGCATTTTTGAAAACGGTTGAGCAGATGGGTCCTAACGGCATAGCGAGAGGATGGGCGTACGGCTACTTCGCCTCAGTGGAACCGAAGTGGTTGTACACGATAATTTGTTACCTGTACTTCATTGCTACACAACGAATCGAGTTGTGAAGCCCTTTGCATTTAGCGACGAATGAGGGTTCCTCGATCGTAAATGACGAAAGATGTTAAAGATACTTCCAATCGGATCTCACCCTCGAAAGGAATTAAACACACTTGTCTCAAGCCTCATAAAATGGTCAGAGAAAATAACCCGAATTTGAAAAAGCAGTCAACCCTGTTGTCGATTTTGTTATTTTGTACGACGGGGATTCAGCTCCCTTATCAAAGGTCATTAAATAATATGAGAATATTGCTATAGTAACTTCGAAGCCTTAAACTTAATTCCAGCAATCCATTAGTGGAGAACGGATTTTGGAAATAAATGACAAAATTCAATTCTAAACAAGATAAAAGATATCGCTTAATGGGAAATAACTTTAACGAGCATATGAGCATAACTAAATGTCAACGGAAACCTCTTGTTTGACAGAAACACAGGGAATAACAATATCCACATTGAGAATAATTAGCGAAAGGTAGTTAAAAGTAGGTATTCGATAGCATTTGTCCCACAAATGAAGATCATATTTGAAGATTAGGTAGGATTTTCAAAGAGAATACTGGAGTTTGGAATACCAAAATATGAACGATATTGATATAGTTGGAAAGAGTTGAGGCGATACCATCAAAACATATGAAATCCCTATCATTTCGTCAACAGTAGGTGAAACACTTATTCCAGGCGTGTTACGACGAATACTTGAAGGAAAGTCATGCCGCGGAAGTCGTTCATCTACATGCCACTGCATGACATTGGATGTTTCGCTACAAGGCATTTATAGTTGCGAATTGAAAAACCAGATTTGCTATCGTGAAATGTATAATCCAGAGCTATGCCTACTATGACGTATCTGCTATGGTATTTATCTCATCTGAACCGTCGAACAGCATTAACACACACATAAGGTAATAAAAGGGTTCCTTTTACTTCACCTCCCACCATGAACTTGGCTTCTTCCTTAAGGTGGCAATGGAAGTTGATTTTTTTTATTTTCAGCTGATTTTCGGGTGTTAAATATGGAAATTGAAAGGTGTAGTATGCGGGTGCCTTGGAGTTGGAGGGCGGCGACGGAGCTGCATGAGATGGGCGTTTGATGGCGACAGAAGAAAGCACCACGGTTGACTCCACAGGTAAAGGTGTGGGGTATAAGCACCAAATTGAATTTGCAGGAAAAAATAATCCACGAAGTGTGAAGTGAAGGAGACTTTATTATCTAGGAGGAGTTAAATGAGACACGGAATTTTGAAACTTTTTCAAAAATATCTTGCAAATATATTTTAGAAACCTTGCCTGGTCGTATTTTATCTATTTTAACCTCGCGTCGCATAAAATGCGCCTAAAATCGCCTTGAGTGAATTATATATTATTTTTATTGTGAAAGTATATTTTTAAAACGAGTTAATAGGTTGCAGGTAGAAATATTTAAATTTACTGTCGTACCTCTTCGGATCGGTTAAACTAAATTCAAACAAACTTGAAAACGAAATGCGTAAACTATTAATGCAAGCGCTCTAGAGTTAATACCAGCAGTGGCCGATACCTTAACTGTCAAGTAACTTCGTCCACTAGCGTCGTATATAAATCCAGATTTCCTATTTGGTCAACTTAATTGATATCTGGAAATGCATCTCGGGGATTTGCAGTCAAGACCGGCTTTAACGGTATTAGTACTAGCTTCACTTTCATACAACCCTGAATATGTTAGGGCTTCGGTGATATTCTTGATATTTCTTAGTCTCTGCCCTCCATTCCTAGTTGATTTTTCGTTAAGTAAATTAATTCGACCATGTCCGTGATCATTTTCCTCTGAAAATGTTGCCAAAATACGAGACTGGTTCACCAACTCTATTCTCTCCCTTTTTTATGTTCGGTTAAACCTTTCCTTCTTCTTGACGATCTAATTCCTTTTAACTCTCTTGTTATGGAGCTCTCCTCCAAAATCTCTAGCTGCTTTACCTCGTAAATAGGAGTTATTATTTCAAACTCCTGACGAA
Organism: Hetaerina americana; assembly: GCF_022747635.1. NCBI lineage: Eukaryota > Metazoa > Arthropoda > Insecta > Odonata > Calopterygidae > Hetaerina > Hetaerina americana. The sequence goes on along the minus strand of NW_027286775.1, from coordinate 4,631,155 downwards.
GCATAGAGTACTTTGGCCTATTTTTCCCTGCATTGATTTTTGGAGAAAAATTTGGTTCGATACGATTTTTCACGGTTCATTATTTAGGTAATCAACACTGTAGAGTTGAAATTGTAGTTGCTAATGTATGTCGTATAGAATTGCGATATCTTTTTCGGCAGTTTCATTGACCGGAGGAGGAGAGGAAAAGAATCTCAAATTATGTCATGGGGTACTGCCGTATTTAAAAGTGGAACTGATATGAAAGGGGATTGATGCACAATGACGAGGGTCGTAGAAATTTGAGATACCTTCTTTTCCACCATTGCACGGGCTCTTGTTTCCAATGGTGTAGGTTAATATGGCAACAAATTTCACGCACTGAAACAAGGTAGGACGTTCGAGCGGCTGACCGTGTAGCCGAAGCAGGCGTCGGATCTGTTAATGATAGGGGTGAATCGGACAGAGGTTTACAAATCAAATCTTATTTAATACTAATGCTTCAAAATATATGTTCTCGCAGATATCATACTTCCAGCAAATTGACGCTAGGGCTGCACGGATTCCGAAAACTGCGGTACATTTCCTCCCCCGACCCACGCTTGTTTTCTCAATTTGATCGACCTTATTTATTCTTAATATGCGTGACAGTTCGCAGAGTTTAGCTATATTAAAAACTCGCCTGACCATAGAAAATATTTTCGTCAAGTGTCTTTTTGGATTAGTTATTGAAACAATAATTGAAAGCATTAGAAAATAATTTGAATACACCATGGAATATCTTTTGACTCTAAAAATGTCACTATTAATTTTCACCACAACATTAACATAATTCCATTTTTACACAAAAACCTCGGCTAGACGCTGACGTATCTAAGAAATGATAATAAGCTGGTTGTAAGAGAATCTCACTTTGATATTTCCATTTACGATTGAGAATAATTCATTGAGGATCAATCCCATTTGATTTACAAAGTTCATCATTATTCGTCTCAGAAGAGAAAGGATTATGTGTGGATCGTCTGCTAGATTGCAGAATTTCATTAGACGGAGCAATTAAGGTATACTGGCGTCTTCTAAGTTAATTAATACACATACATTCAAGTTTACATAAATGGAGAGCCGAGGAGGCTTTGTCCTTGGTATTTTAACGCATTTTTTATACGATCATCGTTTTCAAAAGTCATTAGCAATAGTAATTCGGGTTGCGAATGAATCAGTTGACTGATCGATCATTAGAAATAAGATGAAGTTCATTTTTAGTGAATAAGAGTATATATCAATGTGGATCACTATGAAGCAGGCCATATTGAAATTTTTAGATCGAACGTACAGCTATAGCCAACAAGTGAATGAAAACATAAAATTAACAAATGATAGGGAAAAATGAACATGGGGTGGGGTTACCCAAAGAGTGAAATGGACGCCCTTCACAGGACAGTGAAGGCACTGTCAGGAAGAAAGGGCAGTCAATCCAGACAAAACAATGTGGCGGGAAAATTATTGCACCAAGAAATCTGCAAATAATAGAGAAAAGTAGCTATAATTTAAAGAAGGCAGGCAAAAGTATTTCGGTGTCGAAAGTGGGATATTGAGGAGGATATATTACGTCGAGGCATACTTGTTTGCAGGATGGAAGGACAGTTAGCAGAAGTGAAATCAAATAAAGATTTTGGGATTGATTCATATTCCTGTGCAAGTGTAAGATAAAATAGGAAGGATGTGTTTATATGGACTACACTTTTCAGGGTAAAATGTAGCAGATAGATCTTATCAGATTGGTGTAGTTTCACATTTCAAAAATAGGGAAACGCAGAAGTGGGCGAGGACTTTAAAATGCTTGAATTCCATTTTCACGGATATTTTGTCCTCCCTCAATCCTATAATTGTAATCACGCTCGACCATAGTCGTGAGCTAGACAGTGAATCATTCTGTGATATTCTTCCGCGGCAAGTATGTCTTCGGTTCGAAAACTCGCAAATGCAATCATCTGCTACCTTCATATACATTATTACACTTGCTAGAAAAGTATATATTTTAAAATTTTCATGCATGTTTTCATGTATTTACATGTATCTATCCTTGAAATGGGTTGAAAAACATGTTTAAAATGGAAATGAATTGAAAAATGTATAAGCAGATCGATAAGTAACAGACATTGAAATAAATTAAGTGCTGGAAGGCTAAAATATCTTTAGGCTTTCGGAAATTGAATGATAATGTTTACCGAGTTGATTGTTTGCCAGATTCTTCCAAGCTCAATTTTATGAGAAGTGCGCATGAACAGTCGACAAGTCATTGGAGGCTGAGTGTTGAAAAAAATGAAAGATAACCTGCTAAAGTAACGTCTTTGTTTTGGTCTAAATAATAGTTTTCCTGACTCCTCAGTTAACACAGATTTTCCCTTCTTTCTGCCGAACAGTAATTTAACATTCCTGTATTTTACATCAACTCCGTAGCCTTCACACCGCATCTTCCACCATGCTTGTTTTGCTCACTTTGTAACCAGCTTAATTAATTCTTAAACTCTTTATGCTTCTTTCTACCTAACTCTGTATTCATGTCCATCCATTTTCTTTTCTCATCTTTTTTTTTAAATTCTGCCAAGCAGAGCAAAATCTGATTGCCCAGCAAGTTTGCTAAATCGGAAAGTACAAAAGAGACTATTATCAGTTCAAATAACTTCCATAGAAAAATGACAAATTTGGTAGCAGAAGAGAGATAAATTCAACGGTTGTGATAAAAAATGAAATCAGCCAAATAGTATTTATTTTTGAATGAAAGGAAGGGTGACAAAAGTAGTGAGCCCCTTACTTTTTATTGGAACATTAAGCAGGAAAAACTCATTCAGATATTTTATAAGTTCGTTATGTTCATTAGCTCAAGGTGCATTTGAGAGATATTATTATTTCAATAGAATAAAAATATTTTTAACAGAAGATAAGAACAGAGTATCCAAATGGATGAATAATTAGAGGGTATTGTGGCAAAAAGTAAAATGTCAATTTCCTAGAAAATTTGGAGGTTAAAATTTGCAAATACCATAAAGACTAGAGAAAGAGCGGCAAAAGCCTCCAGTCCAGGGGAAGGAGCATATGGTCTGTAAGTCCTTAAGAGAGTGTATTGCTGTTTTGTTCAAAGATTTTTATTGGGCTGAAGGAAGAAAAGAATAAGTCGTGAACTAATGATGGTGACAATAAATTTGGAAGCAGTCCATGGGGATCAGATATAGAAAAATATTTTAAGTTCAGAAGAGCCCTACTCTTAGACAATCTGATGATTGCGTCCAGGAAGTGTGTAGGAATTAGAAATAGCAAAGATTTTCAGCCGCGAAGAGCTTTATGATCGGTTAGCATAGACCAAGGATTGGTACGAGGGTCATCCGGAAAGTAGTACCCGTTCGTGCCGCATGAAGTGCTGACGACGCGAGTAGCCGCTGGACGAGGTCAGATAGCTTCAGTGGCTTGTCTGCCTTCTCTGAGCCAAGTTGCGTGACGCTAGCATTGCCTGTGTTGTTTCTGTGATTGTTTACAATGTTTAAAAAAATTGAGAACGCCGCCAGTTGTGAAGTGAGGGCAGTGATTAAATTCCTCAATGCAAGAAACGTTCGCCCATGTGATATTCATCGCCAATTAAAGGAGGTGTATGGAGACAATGTAATGGACGAGTCGTCTGTTCGGCGGTGGTGTCGCAACTTCAACATGGGGAGGGGGAACACACACGACGATGAGCGTTCGGGGAGACCGTCTGTCATTACAGACCAACTGGTGAGCTCAGTTGACGAATTCGTGAGGAACGATCGGCGCGTCACAATTGATGACATCTGTGAGCATTTTCCCAATGTTTCTCGAACAATTGTTCATGAAATTGTTAAACACCATCTGCATTATGCAAAAATTTGTGCAAGATGGGTCCCTCGCGTATCTCAATGAGCTGGCGGCGAAGGACTATGCAGCAGGAATACAGAAACTTGTCACACGTTATGACAAATGCCTTAATTTGCTTGGAGATTATGTTGAGAAGTAGTTTAAAGTATCCTCTTTCAAATAAAATTTTTTATGTTTGTTAATATTTACTTTTGTCTTTTTATTTCACGAACGGGTACTACTTTCCGGATGACCCTCGTATTAAAGAATTCTTAAAATTTTATGTAATGGTTTCTTGGCGAAAATAATTTGCCACTCAATAGTGTGAGTTTTGATTGCGTTCATTAAGTAATAAATTTATGCTGAGAAGATTTAAAAATAATTGCCGGAACGTAGTATCTCGAAGTCAAGAATCAAGCACCTGACCTGGGGTATAAGGGTGGCGGGTGGGCTTGGTAACCCTAACTGCGGCATACCCGAGGTGAATGGGCCCTCTGAGGGTTCCCCCTACTGTCTAAAGGGAATCTTTGCCAAATTTTTTCTTGGATTTTTCAAGGTCATTCAAAAGTTCGTGAGTATTCCATGATTCATAGTATCCCCAACATGCTTACTTACCATCATAAAATTCCAATTGGTAATTGGTAGGCTGTCTAAAGTTCAAGGATGAAGGATTTCACATAAGTCGTACCCTTAGCTCGCAATTTAGACTTCGTCAGGCTAAGTAATTTGAATGAAGTCAAAATTTCGAGTGAAGGTTACAACTCACCAAGTTCTTGAATGTCCTTGGGCAAACACTCTTCTGCAGTTACTTCGAAGGTGATTACGAAGATATTACTAAAGATAGTGCAGACTGGTTTAGAGTTTTTTCATCAAATTTATTTCATCTCTTGCATTCTTTTAAATACATTTATTTACACTGACTGAAATAAGTATGAACATAATGCATTCATAATTCATTGGATTGCAAACATAATTCACTGGATCTTGGTTAACAGAAATTTTTAATGGAAAGACGGATGAAGTTCGGCGCTGTAACTCCAAGCACAGCCGATTTCTGGACGGCGACCATAAGCACGACATCGCCCGAGGGGAGCAGTTGAAACCCGAGTACTGGTGGAGGGAAGGAGATGGCTGCCCTCCAAGCACGTCAGTGGGCTTCACACTCCTCTCCCAGTAGCTGCATCCAGAGGTTTCCGCACATTTGCTCGCCCCTAGCCCACATCACTCGCGGCCCCTTGGAGCCTTACAGCAAGAGGGAGGAGTAGGAGGAGAGTTATTAGTTGCAGCCCAGCTATATCATCTTCTAAGCAAGCTGGTTTGGTCAAAGTAATGATTTAAATTAAAGGAAGAGACTAATTGTTCAATGACTGGTTGGACCATGACATTATTATTAATCAATACATATATTGTCGTTCTTTTCCATAGAATATGCCTGTACCAGTTCACAACTGAAACATTTTTGGGACAAATAAAGGCTTGTGATACCGATAATGAGAATTGTTCCTTGTATTATTTCCTCCATAACTATACACATTTAGAAAAGCTACCACTAAAACATTAAAAATTTAGTGCAAGCAGAACGAATGAAGATCGTTCCGGATTTAATGAAAAGCAAATTGGATAAAAGGAACAGCAAGGTAGTGAAATATGGATACTTGAAAGAGTAACATACTTTTGGAACAAAAAACATATGCATGCAGTTCTGTTGCACAATGTAGCTGCCAAGGAACATATGCATGGAAAGTTCTCTATTTCTGTAGATTCACGGAGTTGGCAATAAAAATGTGTGGCATACATTTTAATTAATTATATTGAAAGACTGAGCTGAGTAGATGAAAAACTGCACAAAAAAATGGAAAAAGTCATCATCCTGCATAGAAATAGTAAAACTATGGTAAGTGTAAGGTAGATTGCACTCATTACGTAGTCGAACGTCATCTTAAGCATAAACTGAAAATGAAGTGATTGTTATGTATTACTAATGAGAAGAACAGCCTTAAATAAATGAAGGGGGCAATTGACATCTTTGTTTGAGTGAGCTTTAGGTGGAGTATAGCAATTAGGAGTTGAAGAAAATGTTGAAGGAGGAAGTTCCAGGAGTAATCTGAAGCCACAATTTATGAACGATGATATGGGATATAATTCGGTGATTAGAGGGAAAAAAGGTGCAGCTGCGTCCATATTTGTCCACAATAGACAGAGTAAAGGAGGTATGGGAAAAGGGTCATGATAGCGTGCCAGGATGGTAATCAAGCTAGATTTATCAGACAGCTTCAGGATGAAGATGAGATCAAGTAATTCATTGCCACCACTTTTAAACTACAGTAATCGCCACAAAATGTGGATTAAAAGTTCAGCTTGTATAGTACAGAAAAAAGCTGGCAAGTTAATTAGTTCATTTTAGATTACCTCATTTGGCATATGAAAGCAACTGGCGCAGAATACATGGGATTCTTTTCACTTTGATTGTTCAGATCGGCATTCAATTACATTTACTTAATGCTCGGTCGGTTTATGCCAAAGAAAAAAAGGAGCCGTCAAAATAATAATGACAAGGCATAATCAAGGGCATAAAATGAAAATTTCCAACTGGGCCCCCATTGCATGGATTTAATCATTCAAAAAATAATGTAAATGAATTTTTGGCCAATCAATACTTCATTTATGAGAATGAATATTCTTGTATTTGCTTAGTGGTCTGCTAATAAATTTTCGCATTCATTTCCATTTTAAACATTTTTTCAACCCTGGCCATTGAATAAAAGTATAATAATAATAATATATAAAGTTCCATAAAATAATGACCCAAGAAAAATTAAATTATCACCTATATTATAAGAGTTTCCAATATTAAAGAGGACAACGAAGTTGTTTATAAAATTGTTGAATGAAAAGTAAAAAGCAGAGCAGGCATCTAATGGCGGGTATACTGGAGGGGTGCAATCGTGTTTTACGCAAGACGAGTCTTGGTTAAAGACACCAAATTGCCCAACACTTGAATGTCCGCCTACCCCCGGAATATAACATGCATTCAACAATTCAAATCTTTGTTTCCTTGTATCGTTTATTGTTTACAGCCACCTTTAGAGGGCACCTATGTTCATCATTATGTATAATTGAATTTGAAATTGGATATACAAAGAACGTCTTAACTCCATGCAATTCCTTTTTCATTGGGACTGTCAAAGCTTTCAAAATTCATCTTTAGTCTACTAAATAGTCACCATGTTGAGAGGGAGATAGTTAATTATATACTGATAAGACTAAACGCGTCTTAGACATTTATTATTCTCGTTGAGGTCTAACTGCATTGATATTTGTTTAATGATTATTCTATATTAATAAAATATACGTATTTGAAATTATGAAACATGCGCTATCCAAGAGTAATGAAATTAAAGATGGCTGAGCTATGCAAATCAGGAGTCTCGTGGCTGAAGTTTCAAGGAGTACTGCTTCATTTCTAAGATGCCCTTACCATAGCATAAGGGCAGAGGTAAGAGGTAGGTTGACTTTTCGAAAAGACAGTATTAAAACATTATATTATTCCCCATTTAGGAATATTATGAAAAATGAAATAAATTAAAACTACAATTAAGGAATGAAATTAAATGGAAGAAAGATAATCCGCACAGCATCTGCTCGTCACTGAGGCAGCTGCAAAGGCCTTAAATGTCTTGGGCGGCGACATGGACTAGGTACTGCTTCATTTCTAAACTGCCCTTACCCTACCCTAAGTCCATCAATTCCGCGTACTTTCTACCCCAACTGGCTTGACAAACAAAACATTGTGCAACCACTTTTCCGGCATTTTTTAGATTCCTCCCGAAGCCTTTCAGGTTCCTCATCTTTAATAGTAAATATTCATTTTAGTCTATTTCTCTATTTACATTCTCCTTGATGAGCACATCCCTAAAAGTCTCCAATAGATACATTGTCATACGACATCCTTTTTCTCATATTTGTACTTCTTAACCAACTTGTTCCAAACACAAGATTGGTACATTGTTCTATCTCCTGTTTTTAATAAATCTTAATTTTAATGTATAATTTTTCCTTCCCATTTCTCACAAATCGTTTGACCCATTAACTACATTAATTCTCATCCAATTACAATTTGGTTGATTCCCAAATGGAATTAATTGCTTTAATCCTCAGGCTGTCTGGTAAACTAATGCCTTATCATTTATAATTCTTATGTTACAAATTTTTTACCGAATTTCATGCAATTCTACAGCTGCTCCCATGCCGTATGTGAATAATTTGGAAGCATGAGAAGTATGCGTGGCCTCGCGCCCATATCTATATCTACACATTCCTTCTCCCTATAAGCTTATCCTCGTGTGTAATCAAGCTTTGTTTTAAAGTCCTCGCACACTTGCGTTTCCCTATTTTTGCAATATTAACCCACACCAATCTGATTACATCTACCTGCCAAATCCTTCCCTTAAATGTGCTACCATTTACTCCATATAAATACATCCTAATTTTTCTATACACTTACATGGCTGCACAGGAATATTAACCAATCCCAAAAGTTTTATTTGATTTCATTTCTGCGAACTGTCCTTCCATCCTGCAAATAAGTATGCCTGGAGCTAAGCTATCCTCCTCAACGTCATACTTTTAACATCCAAATATTTTCGCCTGCCTTCTTTAAATTATAGCTACTAAGTGTACTCTTTCTCTATTTTTGGTGCATTAATTTTCCTGCCACACTGTCTAGTCTGGATCGACTCTCCTATCTTCCTGGCGGTGCTTTCACTCTCCTGCTAAGGGCGTCCATTTCACTCTTTGTGTAACCCCACCTCACGTTCATTTTTCCTTCTCATTTGTTTATTTTATGTTTTCATTCACTTGTTAGCTATACCTGTATGTTCGCTCTAAATATTTTCAATGAGGCTTGCCTCATAGTGATCCCATCGATCTACCAGATCGAAGTGCGATTCCCGGTAAGCGGGTTTCGACCGCTGGTTTCCGTGCTGCATTACCAGATATCAATTTAGTCGACCTAAGAGGAAATCTGGATCTATATAAGACGCTAATGGACGAAGTTACTTGACAGTTAAGGAATCGGCCATTGTTGGTATTAACTCCAGAGCTTTTGCTTTGATTGTGTATGCATCTCGTTTTTAAATTTATTTGAATTTAGTTTAACCGTTTCGAAGAGGTACGACGGTAAATTTAAATATTTCTACCTCTTACCTATTACCTTATTTTAAAAATACACCTTGGGCTGTTCATTCAAGGTCATTTTAAGCGCATTTAATGTGACGCGATATTTAAATAGATAAAATACGACCACGCAAGGTTCCTAAAATATATTTGCAAGATATTTTTGATAAGTTTTAAAATTCCGTGTTTCATTTAACTCCTCCTAGATAATAAAGTCTCCTTCACTTCACACTTCGTGGATTATTGATTCCTGCAAATTCAATTCGGTGCTTATACCCCACACCTTTACCTGTGGAGTCAACCGTGGCGCTTTCTTCTATCGCCATCGTACGCCCATCTCATGCAGCTCCGTCGCCGCCCTCCATCTCCAAGGCACCCGCATACTACACCTTTCAATTTCCATATTTAACACCCGAAAATCAGCTGAAAATAAAAAAATCAACTTCCATTGCCACATTAAGGAAGAAGCCAAGTTCATGGTGGGAGGTGAAGTAAAAGGAACCCTTTTATTACCTTATGTGTGTGTTAATGCTGTTCGACGGTTCAGATGATATAAATACCATAGCATATACGTCATAGTAGTCATAGCTCTGAATTATACATTTCATGATAGCAAATCTGGTTTTTAAATTCGCAACTATAAATGGCATGTAGCGAAACATCCAATGTTATCCAGTGGCACGTAGATGAACGACTCGCGCGGCATGATTTTCCTTCAAGTATTCGTCGTAACACGCCAAAAGTAAGCGTTTTTCCTTTGTTGTCTGATTGATCAAGAACTTGAATCTTATGCTTTTATCGCCTCAGCTCTTTGCAACTGCATAGCCATCGTTCGGATAGTATTATGTTCAAATCTAACCAATCCAATCTATTCCAGCGTTCTCATTGAAAAATCTACCTAATCTTTAAATTTGATCTTTATTTGTGGGACAAATGCTATCGAATACCTACTTTTAACTACCTTTCGCTAATTATTCTCAATGTGGACATTGTTATTCCCTGTGTTTCTGTCAAACAAGAGGTTTCCGTTGACATTTAGTTATGCTTATATGCTCGTTAAAGTTTTTTCCCATGAAGAAGAATTTTTTAGAATTTAAATTTGTCTTTTATTTCCAAAATCCGTTCTCCACTAATGGATTGCTGGAATTAAGTTTAAGGCTTCGAAGTTACTATAGCAATATTCTCATATTATTTAATGACCTTTGATAAGGGAGCTGAATCCTCGTCGTACAAAATAACAAAATCGATAACAGGGTTGACAGCTTTTTCAAATTCGGGTTATTTTCTCTGACCATTTTATGAGGCTTGAGACAGTGTGTTTAATTCCTTTCGAGGGTGAGATCCGATTGGAAGTATCTTGAACATCTTTCGTCATTTACGATCGAGGAACCCTCATTCGTTGCTAAATGCAAAGGGCTTCACAACTCGATTCGTTGTGTAGCAATGAAGAACAGGTAACAAATTATCGTGTACAACCACTTCGGTTCCACTGAGGCGAAGTAGCCGTACGCCCATCCTCTCGCTATGCCGTTAGGACCCATCTGCTCAACCGTTTTCAAAAATGCAATTCGTTCAATTCATTTTGCCTTTTCTAGTTTTTAGAGCTATTTCTTGGCACCAACACCCTCTTCCGGCGTTCCGGAATCCTAATGGCATCCATCTGCTGCAACGGTTTCGTAGAATCTATCAGATTCGATCTCATAACTTCTAATACGAGTGCACGCTCGTGTTAAGCTTCTGCGTATATTCTTAGCTGTATAAGTGAATCATGAATAAAATTTCTCGAGAAAATGCTTTCCAATTTATCAATTTTGTATGTCTGAAGTTATTGTTTATCGTTAAATAGTAGGATTCATTTTATTCAATAAATCAAATCCAATTTTTATTTGCTAATTGGCAACTTTACCGTCTTAATGTGAACACAAAGTGTACAACACAACTTTGGGATAAATTTGGCCTGTTAAGTTTTATTTAATATTCCATTGTGGTTTAACAATAATCTAATTTAAATCATGACATCAGTTGACACCACAAAACGATGAGTAAATATATCGGTATATTTTTTAGTAACAGCAATTTTTTCGGCAGGCCTTGAAATGCGGTTCAACGCACTTCGCCGGAATTAAGGACCAATTGAAGAACACATGGAAATCATTCCGGTGAAAGTAAAAATTAGAAGTGGTGCGCTGGAGGTTACCAAATTTAATGTTTCACAGATCTTGCAGCAGTTTTATTGAAACAAATGCTTACTCTATTGTGAGTGGAACGATAGAAAACACCAAATTTATAAGAAATGAAATTTAATATGGTTTGGAATGAATGTTTGCTTGTAGGATAATTCGAAACTAATTTAATTGGGCATATTTTATTTAAGATTCCTCAATGTAAATCAATGACTTTTAGTGTAAAATGACAAACGTTGTTTGTTGAACTTAAATTATTGTAATAAGCAGCAACAATTTGACAGCGGTTCCCCAATGTTTTCCGACGGGAGTGCTGCATCAGTTCAACCCGAGGAGTCCCAGTTTACGGCACCATGAAACGAATTTCAGAGAGCAGTTTGATGGCTCCTCTACAGTACCATATATTCCGGGATACCGTCTCGTATACACTAAGTGGTGCTCCAAATGCCCATGTTTCGCACCGATTGCATATTTTAGGCAAATGTGATCAGTATGGATTTTGTCAACAGAGCTATCCGATTGTCAGCTGGTTATTTCTGAATGATTCCACCTCCGTGTCGAGTGAATCGTTTTGAATGTGCCAAAGAGGAAAATGCTGGTTGGCATAATTTATGGCCAAGGCGTCACCTGAAAGCAGTGTTATTGAAGTTACGAAGATGTACCTCATCTATGGCATTTATTCTTTTAAAATTGCACCGATTAGTCTGTAAATTTCTTTATCTGAAGTAATTGTCGTCAATTCCATTCCAGGTACCTCCAGAGAGTCGCTATCTGGAGAAGATTTGATAGTGCAACGGCGTACTTTTTCCAGATGTTCACTACATGTCCAGCAATTGTTCAAAACAAAAACTTAATGCAACGGAATATGTAAAATATTAATTAGGGTCGTCTTCCTGAAATTTATGATACATCTGGGCATGCGTAAAGGGATTGCAGGTTCCGAGAGGGTAGTGGACGTATTTTAATGAAGAAGGTTTGATCCTTCATGAATATGGAAACATGAAGGGACGGGTATAGGATACTAGCCAAGGAGAGGTGCAACTCGTCAAAGAAAAACACCATAAACGTCGTCGTCTTTCCAGGAATGTAAACCTATGTGGAAGAAAGGTTTACTTACAGGCAATGACAAAATTAATAGTCGAGAAGTACTATTTATGGCCCGTGTTCAATTTAGTTTACAACAGATACGGCATTTGAAAATATGCTCGAATTAGTAATGATTTCATGGGGTAGTGCATTTCTCCGAGTAATACTCGGAAACAGCGTCGTAGTCATGGTAAGAAGCGTTCAAATCATTAGAAATATACGCAGAACAATCATTTTCGATTACTCGACAATTTAATCAAAGCTAACACTAGCTGCAATATAATTGACGGATGCCGAAGTAAAAAGATCAACGGACACTTTCTGAGAAAAATTTAACGAGAAGTAACGCCGCAACAGATTTTTCTGGCAGAGTCATCCACTAATATGCTTTTCAAAGCAAGATTATCAAAGGAAAACTCATTCTTCCTTCAAGAGGCGAATCATTTTTCCATCGAAATCGTTGCCTTGTACGTAAGAGCAGATAAAAGGTAACCCAATGCAAAACATTATTTCAACATTAAAAAAATTATAAATGTGAAAGCGTGTAACCTTAACATAACGGACTATTATATTGGGAACGGAAATATTTGCGGAAACCTGGAAAAAAACGTGTTTTACGGGAATAAGCTAAATCATTGAAAGTATGACGATATTTTACTCCAATTAAAACAACAAAAAGGTAATGAGTAAGGCTTAAAAAGGAAGGAAGAAGGGAGAAAGATTGCATGAGTTTCCTGTTGCTGACCCAAAGAGGTATCATGCACAGCTCGTTGGAACCCATTTTCCCGCATTCGTTCAAAGGTGAAAACGAAGGCCGATGGCCGGTCCATCACGCCCCTCACACAAATCCCACGGATCTGCAGAGAGGGACGTCCTACTGGTACCATGTTACAGCGGTCCCTCTATACGGGAAACCGCTGCCTTCGGAAAATATTCAGTGGAAGGAACATGAAGAAGGATTCATGATGGAATAGGCAGAAAGAGAGCGATGGAATGATGCAATTTAACAAAATATTAAGTACGGTCCACTTGTACATAATACTTTGTTAAATGACTAAATCTAAAGACATTGGATATAATTCATGATACGATAACATATTAGGCACGCCAATTGTGTGCAAACATTACGATAATGTGCTCATCACACTAAGTGTAAGCTATTACTAAATTAATATCACACCCAAGTCACGTTAAATGTCCTACCTACTTTAATAGCTAAAAGTCACTTTAATTCACCCCCCATTTCTCCAAGTGCGCTGGTTACGTCCCTTAAGCCCCGTCGGGGGCCCTACCGCGGGGGTGGAGGCCTTGTCTCATGCTAGGGGGACACCTACACACTGAACCTGTGAAGCACGAGGGGGGGGGGAGAGGAGACGACTCCCTACCTTTGCCAAACTGCAAGGTCCACCGGCGGCAGATCTCTCTCCATCGGCGATCCCTCGGTGCACACGCATATCACACAAGCACTATGCACAACGAACACACCATAATGACCATGCACCAAACATCACAGCACCATCACCACTGCTCTTGGGGCCAACACGAGTTATCCAACGATGGAGGCGTGAGAGATGCCTTTTCTGCTCAGGAATTGGAGACCTCCGGGAGTGTATGCTTAGCGATTTTGTGTTCAATGTATCGTGTTAGCGAATGCCTAGAGCAGATTGTTCTAGTCTGCAAGTCTACATTATTATTGAAGTACCATTTTGCGTGCAGAAAGCATGAATGACAATGTAAAAGGTGAGTCTTTGGCTTTTCCCCTTCGGTGCCGATGGGAGTGAACAGGAAGAATGGAATAGACGGGTGTCGGGAAAAAAAATAGAAAATGGAAAATTTTCCCGGCTTTATCATATAACGATGAAAAGAGGAAGGACTCTCCTATTTGAATTGAGTAGAATCGACAAGCTACCATTTGTCATGACCGAGAGGATTACAGACTAGCATTTCCTCCTATCCCATAGCATGTTGGGCCCGAGGCAGGGCGGAACGATTGACATCAGGAGATACCAAAGAATAAGGGAATGCGAAAGGAAAGGTATACAATTTCAAACAATAGACAAATACAGTCACTCCAATGGCATCATGAGTAATATACTAATAGAAAAAACTAAGGAGAGTATTAGCAACCTTTGAGGCTACGCACGAATTTCAATATACAAGCAATTGGTGGCTCTTGCGCGAGATTATAGCGATGAACTGAAAAAGTCAATCCGAGGCTGTATTATTCACGATAATATACTATACTGGAAGAAGGAAGAAGTGCCACTTAAATTTGCCAAGCCTTTGGTCTTCCTGGTTGCTAAAACATGCATCCAAATACTAATTAATGGAAAAGGAAAGTTTTTAACTTCATTTTAAATTCGAGATTAAACCAACAGGAAGGAGATTTAATGTCAGTGTAGCAAAGTAAAGAAATGAACGAAATTAAATTCTTTTTCCGGTGTAATTGCCACAGCGGGCCAGAGGGAGACCAACACTGACAGTGGAAGGAGAGGCTAACGCAAAACGAAAGCGGGAAAGACGAGATCAGAGAACGAAGGTAGTGTCGGGGTGGAAAGAGCGGACAACGGTCGAGGACATATCGCAAAGTGAAGGAAGAACGCCGGGCGGAAGACACGGCAGTGATTGGAAGGGAGACTTCCCCATACTCACCACGACGGTGACAGCGAAACGTTGAAGTTAAACGAAAAATATTTGGAATTGGTGTTGCAAATGACTGAAGCTATCACCAGGTTTCTCCATGATAATATTGGGCAAGTCAAGTGACTTTTCTATATGATAAAGTAATGGTATGTCCGATGAGTAGTCTTGTAGCATTATAGGAATAGTGAAAATAATCCAACTGGGATACAACTGCCTGAGGTGTGTAATAAATTGGCAATTGACAATCCAGACGGAAACCATCGATTTTAGATTGAGCAAATTCATTCCTTGGGTATAAATTCCGTTTGAAAAACTATTCGAACTTGAGGAATTATGGAAATGAAGGAGGATCTGCTTGATATTCGAAAAGAATTCCAACTGCCCCCCAGCTCTATCAATGCACGTGCGGGCTGCGACGGCAGAGGGCGCAGTTGACTTTGAAGGTGGTTTCAAAGGATATTGGTCATCGAAATGTACGAGAGTAATGAGAATAGAAGGCGTAGGGAATGGAACCATTTTAACCGAACTAGTCAACAGAGAGAACATTCTGAACTGGTGATTCGGAACCTGATTGACTAAAACACCGAATGCATTTCAGTGAGTAAAGAAAATGCCATTATAACGAAGCCGCATTCCGGAATAACCCAATTTAGTTACTTCAAATTAACCTATTTGTTCATAAGGGACTCGCCAATTGAGTTTGAATAATATCCCCGAATTAGAACCTAACAAAGCACAACTAGTCAGAAAGAAATGCTATCTATCTACGATCTACAAAGCTGAATTATGTTCAATGTTGTATTGGGTGGAGTGTTAAGCGTACGTTCACCTCTAAAAAAGAAAAAAATATCAATGAACAGCAGAATAATAAAAGGTCATAATAGGAATTCAAAACTATTTTCAGTGATTATATTTATATCAATCTCGTGCATTCTACATTTAAAAGTTTTGAGGTTTAAAGTCAGATTTGCACGTGGGACTAAGTTGAACATGACGAGCTTTATGAGAAATTTTAATGAGAGAAATGCAGAAAGGTGTTCAACATGTCGGTCTTCCTTTGACATCGTAATAGTTGTGCATAATCATTTGTAAATTCATATCAGAAACAAGAGAGTATTGGAATCTGGAGCAATTACGTCAATGACTGAATTCAGGCAATTCAATCGCTTACCTCTTCTCCGAAGGATGTAGGCCCCTACACTCTTCTACCCAGACGACAAATTCGAAGTTTCCGGCCAAAGATTTCGGGAGCTAACACGAAAGGCTTGCTTCAAACAGCATTGGTACGAACTGAAAGGTTAGGAAAGTGATGTGCTCGCCTTTATTAAGGGAGCAGCTCGAGGAAAGGGGTGGGCAGGAGGGGATGGAAGAAGGTAAAGCATGGTCGCTAGAACGAAAAATGGAGTGGTTTCGTTGGGAGCAGGTAAAATGGATGTATCGATGGTGGTAGGAGGATAATGAGCGAGCGCAGGCTCAACTGGGGTTGAGGGTGGAGATGGGGTTAGCCAAAAGCAAGGAAGACAGCGGCGAGGGGGCTGGTCGCGGTGTCAGCGGTGTTTGCAAGGGAGAGAGTGTTTGGTAATTGGAGGGAGGGTTGAAGGCGCCCCCGAGGAGGAAGGTCCCCGTCTAAATGACCTTCCCCAGGGATCGAATGGGTGGCCCACAAAAAAAGAACGGGGCTTCGTTCACTCGCATTTACCTCCTCCCCTTCCATCTACAGGCCAGTTCAAAGGTCAGCCTTTAAGTCCCTACGCGAGGGCACGACCTGCGGTGACTCCGAACTTTTCGAGCGTTCAAATCTCATCCTCCATTCCCCAGATGGCACTTCCACTGTTCCTTTTTTGAGATGGTTCTGATTATTTTGATATTTATGATTTTTTATCGTATCTTGTTGCGCATAGAAACGGAATCTATAAAAATATGACTAATTTATTCCTCTGAAGAAATAATGTTGTCGACTGTTCCCTTTTGGAAAGTGTTTTAGTTTCTCTTAATGTTTATGATTTTTAGATCGTTTCTGCTTCCGCATAGAAACGGGACCTATGAAAGTCTCACAAATTTAATGCTCTGAACAATCAATGAAAAACTGAATAACTTATTTTGGGCCGACTGAAGAAGAGCCGAACCTGTTTGATTACCCCCAGAAATGATTAGAGGAGGAGGGAAACAGTGAATTGAGCTATCCACGGTCTCGGTCTTAGCACACACTTTGTTTCGATATTCCAAGGATACCGCGTTTAATCATTAATTGGCGATGATAAATTATAATAAAATCCATTACCAACTGGGACCTGGAGAGAGACCTTCAGGTGAAGCGTACGTAGGTCATTTATTAAGGATATTCCAGTGAAGGAGTACGCAGGCAACACCTGAAGTGATTGACGAAGTTCGCGCAATTCCTTCGGAATCTCTATCGGGGAGTAACAAGGGATGATCTGTGCGAACAGCTAGAGATAAATCGAGTGCGATAATAGTTGACACAGATAAGATCCAAGAGAGGTTTAAGGAGTGTATGGAAGAATTGTATGATATAGAACTTAGGTCAATAATGTTATACTTAGAAAAGGAACATGACATAGATGAAGATAGCTTAGGTCAAGGCATTCTCGACCAAGAGATGAAAAAAGCTTTCAGGCAGATGAAATCAAATAAGGCCGTGGGGTGGACAATATTTCTGCGGAACTACTGAAATTTTAAGGAAAATTTGGGAGGAAGAGTCTATATGGACGGACTCACGGTATCTTTGGGGAAGGAATCTGGCCGAAAGACTTTGTGAAAAGAGTGATAGTTCCTATTCCCAAGACAAGACAATAAGTTTCATATCCCACGCTGCTAAACCTGTTCTCAGGAGCATCAACAAAACGATACAGAGTAGGGCAAATGATTACTTAGGGGATGATCAGTTTGAGTTTAGGAAGGGGAGAGGAACGCGTGATGCCATTTCAGTAATGAGATTAATAATCGAGAGGAATATAGAATACAATGAGGGCATATTTGTCTGTTTCGCAAATTTCGAAAAGGCGTTTGAAAGAGTGAGCTGGGTGAGACCAATGAGTACGAGTATGTCGCAGAAAATAGGAATATATTTGAGGGACAGAACGCTAATTCGCCATCACTGCTATTTAACCTCTACGTGGGGGGGAAAATGATTAAAGAGGCATGGGAAGAACTGGAGAGAAGTATGATAGTCGGAGGTGAGTACGAAAATTCAGTTCGGAATGCTGTTGACCAGGCTCTAGTTTTTCAGTCAGCCAAGGGGCTGCAAGCATTTCTGAGTAATTTTGAAACTCTGTGAGATAAATATGGGATGAGAAACAACATTAATTAAACAGGGGGCGTGGCCCATTTTCATGTTACGAATGTTATTAAAAAATCACGCCGTCAAATTAGAGCACATTTGTCACGATTATATGCTCATCCATTTAGCCTGGAGTTGCGTAAGTTGTTTATTATTATTTTTAAATAATCTACCGGTTGTTAAGTTTTGCATGGACTCAACTATCAAATATTGAATTTGTGGCTCCTAACAACACGCAATCCAGCATCCTATTCCCCATCAGGTCCCCATTCATCACCGAGTACTTTCTTCTTTCCTTCATCCCGTTAAACACCCCTATCCTGTTCCTGCCCTTCCTCGTTTGCCTAAAATTCTCCCCTATTACAGTCTTCAACATCCCACTGCCGGTCAATACCCTCTTCATCTACTTTTCCTGCCTCCATAGGATTTCTCCCAACAAGCCCCTCTCTTCGCCGACCATCTCAAGTACTTCCTCATTTGTTTTCTTCTCTGTTCAATTCACCTTCTCCATTTTTCTCCACACCCGCATTTCAAAATCCTCCAGTCTACGTCCATCCTCATGCTTCATTAACCACGTTTCCGCGCCGTACATAGCTGCGCTCCATATCAAAGTTTTCACGAGTCTTTTCTTGGTATCCCTACTCAACGTTTCAGTCATAAATCTCCCCTTGTGAAAGCCTCTTTGCCTAGCGCATTGTTCTTCTTACGTCCCTACTACTTGAAACGTGTTGGTGCAAAAAACTACCGAGATACGTAAACTGTTTTAACTACTCTAGTTTTTGCCTTCCTATTTTAATGCTTAGCCTAGCCTTTTTCTTTCTAGAAAATCGCATAACCTTTGTTTTATTAATATTGATTCTCACCCCATACCTGTCGCATTGAATTTCCAATTCACTCAGCAATGCTCGCAACCCCTCGGCTGACTGACAAACTACAGCTTGGTCATCAGCGAACCATATTTTAATCATTTAACACTATACATAAGCGATTGACCCCTTTGGGCAGAGACGAATTTATATTTCAATCGACCTTCCGATAGTGGTGTAAGATGAGGCTCACTCGATATACGTTCCCGTAAAAGTTTATTTCTAAAATGTATTATGAACGCATGAAATTTGAGTCAATGAAAACTTAGAAACTTCTCCTTCACGACACTCACATTCCTTTAAGTAAGATAAGTAATCGAGACTGAGGAATTTGAATAATCAGAAGGGGAATTAATTTTCACGGTGAATACCGAAAGGTGCAGAACAAAACGGGTCCATCGTGTCCCTGGAAAGATTACCCCGTTATAAAATATGCACCGAAATAATCACTAATGAGACTCAAATAACAATTCCCCCAGTTAATTTATGTTAGCATTTTTATTGTTCTGTGTTTTAATCATGAATTTTTCCCTTCCCCAGAAACAGTATTAGAAAAATGATTTCAGGTTCTTTTCTCTTCTGAATTTATTAAAGTAACTCTTTGACAACCCATTTTATTCCTTGTAATCCTATTTATTCTATTCCTCATTATCTTGGAGGACTCATATTTTGTGAAAAAAATAAGGAGGATGAGGAAAAATAAGTCAGTGGGACCGGATAATATCTCAATTGACATTCTAAAACTGGGTGATACCGCAATAGCTTTGTACCTGAGTCATCTATTCAAAGTAACTTTAAATAATGATGCTTTGCCCAATGATTGGAAAAAAGCAAATATTACACCAATTTTCAAGAAAGGGGATAAAACAATAGCCAAAAATTATAGACCGGTAAGCATAACCTCAGTTGTTTGCAAAATAATGGAAAAAAGAATCGCTGACTACATTCGGGAATGGTGGGCAAGAGATAGATGGCTATTCAAACACCAACATGGGTTTAGAACGGGATACTCGTGTGAAACGCAGCTTTTGGGACTAAGTCAATACATCGGCGACGCAATAGACGAAGGAAAGGAAGTGGATACAGTAATTTTCGATTTTTCAGCAGCTTTTGACCGAGTGCCTCACGATAAATTATTGTTAAAGTTGGATCCGTTACCATTGGACTTGAGGGTAAAACAATGGATAAAAAATTTTCTCAGAGGCAGAACTCAAAAAGTAAAATTAGGGGATACATTTTCAAATGAGGCAAGCGTATTAGCAGGAGTTCCACAAGGTAGTGTTCTAGGGCCATTACTCTTCCTAATTTACGTAAACGATCTACCAAACAATTTACATTCCCAAATAAGACTCTTTGCTGATGACTGCATTATATACAGACGGATAGAACATGTAAATGACCACGTAATATTACAAAATGACATCGATCGCCTTGGTGACTGGGTTACAAATAATAATATGGGCATTAATATAAGTAAAAGTAAGCATATAAAATTTTCAAATAAAAAGAATGCAGAAAAGGAAATGTACACCCTCTTTGGAGAAAGTATCCCATGTACTAGTCAAAGCAAATATTTAGGCATTTATTTAACTAGGGATCTTGGGTGGGGAGTCCAAGTAGATCATTTGACCCGGAAGGCATTTAAAGTATTGCATTGGGTGATGAGAAATTTAAAAGGAAGTAGCGTAGCCACAAAAGAAAAAGCATATAAGGCACTGGTTATCCCTATCCTAGAATACTCCTCCATAGTATGGGATCCATATGAGGTGGGACATATTAAAAAGATAGAAAAAGTTCAAAGAAAGGCAGCAAGATATGTACTCGGAAGGTACAAAAGAACAGATAGTGTCACGGATATGTTAAATGTACTGAAATGGGAGAGTTTGAAAAATAGAAGAAAAAGGAGTAGGTTAGGCGCGATGCATAGAATTGTTAAAAAGGACGAAGCGTGGGAAGATTTATGGCAAGGGATAGAAAAGCCTAACTTTAAGGGAAAAAACGACCATAGCCACAAAATAAAAATAAGGACTCAAAAAACCAATAAGAAAAAAAACTCTTTTTTAAATAGAACTATTATTGATTGGAACCAGCTGCCTGGAGGTTTGTTTGAGCCCTTCCCATCCAATTTTAGAAGTTTTAAGTTGAAATGTTAAGTAGCCACTGGGTAATAAACTTCATTGTAGTTGTGAAAATATTGTTTGTATGTGATGTGGACGGCATTTTGTATGTGATGTGGAAGTTAATTTGTATGTGATGTGGAAGTGTCATTTTATGTAAAAATATTTTGTCTCTTATCTGTTTTTGTGTTCGTATGTAATTTTAGTTGTTAGTAGTTATCTTTGACCTAACCTGACCGTTGCCACCAGGAAATTTGCCTAATTGCAACGTAACTGTGTAATAATAATAATTCCGTTATTATAACACCAATAGTAGTTTGTGCGTACATAAAATACGATGGTCAGCTGAAGTAATTGATATCATGGGGAATAGGGTAGTTTGGTAGCTGGAGATAGGCTCAACCCTGGAACACCAGATTAAAGAAACGAGAACACATATTCCTACCGGGTGCGTGGCTTTCCATGATGACATTAATCTTGGAGCCTCGCTTGCGGAAGTTTTTTCTCCTGGTAGAATCAGCGTTGAATAAGCGGTGGATATCTAACTTGATAATGGAGAACAAGAGTTATACCCTGGTTCTCCAAGATGGGGAATTGGGGAATAGGGATGAAAGTACTAATTCGCGTAACAGCCTATTCTTACGGAACCCTTATAGAACCCTCAGATAATGGATATTATACTAGCCATGTATCTCGAAAATGCTCTAAGACTTGAAAATATTGAAACTGGCTACATTAAATTCAGAGACTATGCGAAATACAACAAAATGGCAGACATTGCTGAGGAAGGGGAAATGGATAGACTAGTGGGCTTTCAAGAAGGGGATAGACTAGTGGGCTTTCAAGAAGTAAGACACAGTGGTAATGAAGATAGAGAGAGAAAAATAACTACTCTTAATATGGAGAAGGCAGAAAAATAAAGAAGGAGGACGCATCGGTTTTCCATGAATACGTCTATGCAAAAATATACAGAGAATATTTCATGTAATTGACGCCGGAAAGTGTGCTTTACTTATTGAAATCAATAGAAATGGGAAGATGCTTTAGGGTCAGCAGAAGACAAGCACAAGGATTGTTAGCGTTTGAATTTGCACACAAAAACATGCATCGCGGAACCACGTAATTCCTGTAAATGTGAGTGGTCAAGTAAATCAATCATGTACTAAGTGAAACTCCAGCTGTGTACTGCGTCTTTGAATTATTTGTGTCATGGTCCATTGAGAGGGAAATATCTATGGATTATAGATAGCAAATAGATTTTCACTGTGCCCGGTAGAAGGAGAAACGAAGCTGCCACGATTGTAATCTCAAGAAATGCGCCAAAGCGAAATTGACAGCAGCAGCTTAGAATGCACAGAAGAAGACTAATCAAGTTAGTGCAGGGATTTGGAACTTTGGGGCGATTTTGAGGACACAGAAATTAGAATATATAAAGCGGGGTATGGAGAAAGGAAATGTAGATATTTTAGGACTGCGCAAGGTGAGATTGGAGGACAGCGGTGATTACTGAAGTGATATATTATAGTACGATAATATTTGTACCGAGGAGTGGAAGAGAGCCAGCAAGGGTGGCGAATAAAAATACACGAAGAAGCTTAACAAAAAATTGCAAGACACTGATATAATATCATTAGTATAGGTAAAAGCTAAATCAACGAACTTGCTACCACCAAACAACCACAATGAGGAATGAGTTGACGGAGTATAGGATCAATTAGTAGACACTTTTCATGATGCTGCCGGGAGGAAGCAAATGATAGCGTTAGGGGATTAGAACGCGACGGTAGGCGTAGAGAGAGACTATTTGGGATTGAAACACGAGGTGAGGCGAAGAAACAGATGTTAGACAAGTGGATCATCACGGTATCCGATCGAGGAATTTTTTCTTCGTCATTTCCTCAGTCCTTTCATTCATTCCACTCTCTTGCAAACATTTTGCATGAAAATACTCTACCGACAT
This sequence comes from Hetaerina americana, assembly GCF_022747635.1. Lineage (NCBI taxonomy): Eukaryota > Metazoa > Arthropoda > Insecta > Odonata > Calopterygidae > Hetaerina > Hetaerina americana. Next base: position 4,607,981 of record NW_027286775.1, on the reverse strand, counting down.
GCATATCATGCAGAAAAAGTAATAGCCACCAATCTCAACATTCTTTTTGATTAAACCTGCCTGTAATATGTTAAAATCAAGTATCATAAAGTCATGTGAATATTGAACAACACAGCCAAATCTATCAACCGGAAGACAACACCATTTACTTGAAATTATATCCATGACTACTGTTATAAGATCATCGGTGACTAGTTTACTGATGGCCAGCGTCTGTATCTTCCCTTTCTAGAACATTTTATGAGAGAGAAAAGCATAGCAACAAGGAACGGATTCTCAGTGAGTCACGATGATAAGTTTCAACACTACTGTTATCAACTAAAAGGTTAGGGCTCATCCAATAGTTTAGATCTCATCCAATGCTAAAGCATAGGAAGTGTGAAATATGCACGTCTGGTTACGGGGGCTATTTCTTTTCCCAGTGCTGCCTAGGGTTTCCTAGGATCTCCCAACCGAGCGTCATAAAAATCGCACCATTTCGATGAAGCTGAGAGTACCCAGAGGCGTCACCCAGAACCGAATCCGGGGGCTCTGGTCAGTAGGCCAACACACTACCCAATGGTCTACCACATCCAAGATTTTTCAGAGAACCCCTGGTCGTAGCCTCATATAAATCGCGACCGTTTACCCCCACAAACAGCTGAGTTACCCTATGTGGGTCTTGCTTAGCTTTATTAGCCAACAGTTTTAGGTACACTTTTTATCTTTAAAATTACGCTTCCATTGCCGGTGAAGTGAAAACCTAAGCCTGAGAATTCATGTGAATTCAGTTAGTTTACATGATGTGAAGGGAGGAGTTATTGTTTCTATTGCGGGGTAACGAGAAGTCTTTACTGGACCAAGGCATCTCTAGAGGCAAGAGAATTGGAGTTAAATTTAAGTAAAACCTCTCATATTAACCATATTTTTATATTTCCATTACTTACATACTCGTGTCTTAATTTGACTATTATCAGATCGTGAGCTTTTTTTACTCAGGAAGCATTGAACAATTCTCTGAGCATATCTTTGCAGTTAAAGGATACTTTCCGAAGTTTTGAAAAAAGTGCCTGAAATAAAATATCAAAATTCTAAGAGATCAATTTTATTTGCATGCATAGAATTTGTGAATCCCCTAAAATTTGAAAAAAGTGAATTTGGATGTAATGGTATACAACGGCTAAAATTAAAAATAAGTTTAGTGCAATGCATTTCAAAACTTTGCTTTTTCCATTATAATGTAAGTGATAATTTTACTTCAAAAGTAACACTTGCTCATAAGAAATGCTATTGAAGACAAACTTGGATTAGTAGGTGAGGATTATTAAAAAACATCATTACTGATCAATGCAACAATTTCAGATTCGAACCTTGACCCCTCCTTGTCCGGTCAAGGCAAATGATTTTTGCACTCTGTAATTGTTGCATTAAAATGCACAATAGCGGATTACTTAGTTGAAAGTTACTGTTGCGGCATCTCCCGCAGTTTCTTTGGAATTATTACTGATCATGTCTTCAAAGCTAGTAATCCAAAAACTACTGTAAGTATCTGATGTTACATTTTCACTTTATTCCATGCTGTTACCACTAAAGTCTTGATTTGTGTCCTTTGACTAAAATTGTATTTGATAATGTTTTTCAAATCATTGATGATCATTATCAATTCTCACTTTCACTGATTTGTTGGTAGAGGAGGGTTCCAACTGAAAACTATTAACTTAGACAAATTGAAAGTTTAATATTATTTTAACAATTCATCTTGGAGAAGAGTAATTCTGTCGTTTTACATTCCCTCAATTTCCACTCAAAAAAGTATTACAATAAATTCTTTTTCATACTATTCACCTATGAAATTTTTCTGTTCATACTTCTTTATATTGGGGAAAAAATATAATCAATGTTTCTGGAAAAATTCAATAGACTGCCAAAACAGTTTTGGTGATTCCATTTCCCTTGTAATGTATCTTACTAAAATAAATTCAAAATTTGGTAAGTTCCAACATTTAATGATTTGTTATAAATACATTTACAGTGAATAGCCGATTGAATTGCTTCAATATTTAATAAGGGAAAGAAAAATGCTATCAGGTCTATGCTATTTGTGAAATTGTTGACTGATTAAGAGTTGATGCTTAGTCGCTGGTTTAGATATTCTGAGAGCTGATGTGAATTGATTGGTAAAATTCTGTTAACAATAGGCATTTACATAATTTATTTACACTTACAAGAAGTGGGTAGTAAAGTGGCTGCATTCTTAATGAGTGTTAACCCTCTAATTTGGCCATTTGATAACTCCTCATGAAACAGTCATTGAAAGTTACAGATTATATGTGACTTCACAAGTGTCTAGTTGTAATAAATATATTATTCTGTACATTTTTGAAGCAATTGAAGTGACATTTTTAGACAGCTCCTTACGTTAATTGACATAATTCATAACAAGTAACATTTAAATGAAAGTCGCCAGAGATTTTAGAAGCCTAATGGGAAGGTTTTTTTATGCTTGATGATTTTCTTTGTAACGGCTGTAAAATATTAAGGGTAGCTGCTACCCTTAACCGCAATGTCTATATTATGCAAATATATGCAATCATACAGAATAGGGTGAGAACAGGAAATAGAAAACTGTAATCATTGAATTCAGGCATACTAATACTAGTGGTCTGATGAGCTCTACTTCACTTCTCTACATAATTGCTGTTCACTTCTAAGCAATTTTTGTACCGCTGCACCAGATTGTTTAACCACTCTGCATAGAAGCTCGCCTCCTGAGAGTAGAACCAATTGACAACGCCATTCTGAGTTTCTCTTTGGCTTAGAAATGTTGTCCACCGAGCCACTGTTTCAAGTGCAAGAAGAGGAACTAGTCGCTAGGTGCAAGTTCAGGACTGTACGGTGGGGGTGGGGGTCCCAAAAACTCTCGTCCACTGCATATTCTTTGCTCTTTGTGGTGGTCGGTGAGCATTTTCGGTACCCACCTTGCACATAATTTGTGGTATCCGAGGTTTTCCGTGACAACATTGTAGACAGTAGTGCGTCCAAGTTGAGGAAATTGTTCAGCCAGGCCATTAATCGTCAATCGACGATCATATCGCAGTTTTTGTTCAACTTGCGAAACAACTTCATCGGCCAGAGTACTAGGCCTGCCACTTTGCTCTTCGTCATGGACATTTGGTTGTCCATTTTTAAAACCATTGTCTAACCTTTCCTTCACTCATAACTGTAAGTCCATAAACTAGGCATAACTACCGATTAATTCCAGCAGCCGTCAACCCTTTGGCATACCAGAATCATGCAACAGAACAAACTTCACAGCTGGCAGGATGAACGATGGTCGCAGACAGGCAAGGACAAACAAACGACTTTTGAAATAAAAAAAATTCTACTACAGCTTCTCAATGAATCAGTAAATGGCACTGCAGGAGTGAAACTGTGTTTTGAAGCGCCAAAATTTAAGTATAAGCAAACGACCCTTACCTTATGAATATGCCTCATATATATCTACTAGAGGTGGCTTAAGTAACCTTCTGGGTAGAGAGATGCACACCTTTTGGCTTTCCAGTTTTTTATCCAGGTTGATGCCTCTGCACATATTCATTTTTATCAGGCAGTTGATTTTCTGGTACTATAAGCACAGGGAGAACAGAGAAAACTAGCTTCTTCACCCCAAAAATGTAAATTTCATTTGATTAATAAGAGCTATACCATAAACTATCAAAACCAATCTTTGGGCAACTGACCATAGTTCATGTGAGTAGTGAATGTCTACTGGTGCTCCTTAGAATCAATATTTTATGGCAGTTGTTGCTCCAACGGCCAAAAGAACTTTCCATTTTGAACCCTAACCTATTTCATGACTAATAACAACCTTACGACTGATATTAGCAAAACCAAATTCAAGGCGATTTTTCCCCCTACAAAATGTCAGAGATTCTTCAATAAGATATTTTCAATTGCCATATTTACACCTGAAACTTCAAGAAAACTGCAATATGCTGCTATATCGTCAGTAATTCCAAATGGGAGTATAGTAAAAATTATGTGTGCTCTTTATGCAGACCGATGAATTCTTTTATACCTTCAGCTTGATGGGCTAACACATTTATATTATTGGCTCATGGGCTGAGCATGGTATGATTATGGTTATAGGAATCTTGCCTTTGGTGTCTGATAGAAATATCATAGGCTTTAATAAATAAAGTTCTATTTATTTACCTCAGTCTTTTTGTTTCTTTGGGAGCAGAGCAGAAATGGGATGGACTGAGAAATATTCCCTGTTTCCTGCAAGTAGGTGCTGCCTATCTGCTGCTCTTTGATGTCTCATTCATCCTGGAGAGGGTAGGATTGGTTCAAATCAGTTTTTTCCTGGCTCCTAGTCTTTTTTGCCCGCCCTTTACTATGGCACCTTTGCCTCCAAAGCCCATAAAAACTCTGGGAGGGGTTTTACATAGAACTACAAGGAAGAGTAGCTTTGCATTGCTTTTCCACATCTGTATTTTCTTTCTCAATCACTCCTCTTCTGCTATTTCCAAGCTCAACCTTCTCAAAATTGGCAAATATGCCTTGGTAAACTTTCTTATTTATAATGTTTCATAGGCCATTGGGTAGTCATGCAATAGGCCTAATCCAACAGAAGACATCGGACACATGACACATATCAGCACATCAGACATGTAACAAATTGAAGTACTAAACCAGGCATAAAAAAACATCATAATATCTTCTCCATATTACTTTAAATGAAAAATTCATCCGCTAAGTACAGAGCTTAGGAAACTAGCCGTGAAAACAAGGCTTTTTTTGACAAGACAGTGCTATTTTTTCTAGTAGTCTGAGATATTTGATTGAATAATTATATTCCAATCCAAGTACTGCTATGATTTGGTAAATCGGCAGTTACGCATGGAGAAGCATTTTCTTATTCTGATGTTTTTCTCATGTGCTTCATGTCTTCGGGGAAACAAATGTAAATTATCTCATGATGCCAAAACTGTATCTTCACCTAGTGTTTGATATTCAAGATGAGCCCTGCAATTTCCATCATTATCCTCTCTGTAATAAGATGCAACAAGTCTTTATTTACTTTAAATATCAATTAATGCCTTTCATATAGAAGATGTATTTTCACTCTATTTGGTAGTATTAGCCTGATGAATTTTCATTTTCTATATCCAAAGCTTAAGGCCAAGTAGCACAAAGTATAGTCTCCAGTTTGGTAAACTTTTGTGGAGTCAGTGTATGGCTACTACCTTCATCCATTGTAATTAATTTGTCATGACTGACCATTCCAAGGTGGTCAAAAAGAAGTACATGCAATATTTTGTCCCCCAAACTCTTGAAAAGCAGTATAATTATATATTAAAAAACTCTGTTTCACATTAAATTTGTTATTCATAAATGAATAATATTAGGGTCAACAACCTCTGGGGCAGATTCAGTATTCTAAAACCGTACCAAAGAATATATTTTACCTTGACAACCTATTTCTTGCTTTGGTGATAATGGACAAAAATTCTCCTCTCCAACTCCCTTTCAATAGATCACCTTAATGTCTCTCTATCCACTTCATAGTGTAACACTGTTAGGGCTTCTGTGACTTTTTACTTCAACTGTTATAAAATGTTTGTTATAATTAATAATGGGACTATAAAATAACCTGTATTTCTACAGGTTTCAATATGCTATATATTCTATCTAGTCTATTCTAGTATTCTATAGGTTATTTATTATAGTGATATATTTATTGGAGAGGACTAAGTGTTAAGTTAATTTAAACTTCACACGATGCAAAAGGTTTTTTAGAAAGATATGAAAATAACCAAATAATTGCACTATCAACTTTAAAATACTATTATGGCACCATTTTATGATGACTTGTATCACTGGAATGTGACATAAATGAGAATAGCTAAGGCCCCGGCTTATTCAATGCCATGATAGAAGAATTTCGCCTGAGCATTTTGTCAGATGAGTGTATGAGATGATGAGAGGAACATAGAATACAACAGGGAAGAATTTTCCTGTTTTGTAGATTTTGAAAAGGCGTTTGATAGAGTGAATTGGGAAAAAATAATGTGTATACTGCATAAAATAGGAAAAGATTGGAGGGACAGGAGGGTGGTCTGCTCCCTGTACTTGTCTCAGACGGCTCAGGTGGCAGTGGGAACGAGGAGTCTGGATGGGCAGTGTTGCCCATTAGCATGGTTGCTGTTCGACCTTAATGTGGAGGAAATGATTAAAGAGGCATGGGAAGAGCTGGAGGTAGGAATGAAAGTCGGAGGGAATTTGTAAAATCAGTTAGGTTTGCTGATGACCAAGCTCTGATTCGTCGGTCAACCAAGGGGTTGCAAGCATTGCTGAGTGAATTGGAAATTTAGTGGGATAGATAAGGGATGGGAATCAATATAAATAAAGCAAAGGTTATGCAACTTGGAAAGTTGCATAACCAAGTTGCTTGAATTACTATTACTTGACCAAGAGGTCAAGTAATAGTAATTCAAGGAAAAGACTTGCAGTAAGCAGAGAAGCTTTCACAAGGAGGAGGGAATTGATGACAGGGATGTTGAGTAAGGATGTTCAGAAATTCTTATGTCAATGTGCTTTGATATGGAGTGTAGTTGTGTATGGCATGGAAACGTGGTGCTGGAGCAGAATAATAGAAATAGATTGGAGGCTTTTGAAATGTGGGTTTGGAAGAGGATGGAGAAGGTGAAATGGACCAAAAATAAAATAAGTGAGGAAGTGCTAGGTATGGTGGGTGAGGAGAGGGGATTGTTGGCTGAAATCATAAGGAGGCCGGAAAGGGTGTATTGATCGGCAGTGGGATGTTGAAGTTTGTAATAATGAGGAGAATGTTAGGCAAACAAGGAAAGGGCAGGAACAGGATAGGGATGTTTGAGGGGATGATGGGAGGAAGAAAGTACAAAGAGATGAAGAGGAACTTGATGTAGAGAAGGTTGCTGGATTGTGATTTGTTAGGTGCCACAAAATATATGGAACCAGAAACGTTATTGCAAAAACTTGAAATACTTTTCCTTCTAAGTATATTGAATACCTCATATATTACTTCCTCTTTTTTGAGACGCTTCAGAATATATATTAGCAGAATTCTACTTGGTTAATGTAGCTGTTTCTTGGGCATCGGCACAATACATTGCTGCGCTATTAATACCCAATAAAACTGAGTGAAAAGATACATTGTTATTTTTACTTCAGTGCTTATCTTATACTTCCTTGATATCTTATACTTTTTCTTGAAAATCTAATTAACTTCAATTTCTTATGATTAATTCTCATCCCATACATATCGCACTGATTCTGGGAGGATCCAAGTAATGATTGTAACCATTTTGGTGGCTGAAGAGCCTCGTCATCTGTAAATGTAATTGATTTGAAGAGTTTCCTGTTTACTTAAACCCTAGCTTCCAGCCTTTTCATTCCTGCCTTATCATTCCCTCTGTATATACTGAAAAGAAAAGGTTGTTATGTACATCTCAATCTTACTACTCTACCTAACACTCAGCCCATCTGACTCTCCTCCATTTACTATCTTTGCCTGTTCAGTCTGGAGCATGTTAAGGCTCTAGATAAGGCATCCATCCCTCCAGTCTACTCTTTATTTTCTCCAAAATACTGATCTAGCCAAGCCCTGAGGATGCATTTTATGAATGAACACATATGAAGCCTGCTCTTCCCATTTTCCTACAATGTAGAGTAATTCTGCGCAGATGTTATCTGTTCCCTCAATTGTCTCTATTTTTATTTCTTTTAATGACCATTTTACACCCTATATTACTGGCCTATTATCTTGACAATGTGTTAAACTATATTTTATATATACACACGCATACACACACACACATTCAAACACGGAATCCTGCCAAGTGGCGAACAAATATCCATTCACATGGAAACAGATATAAGGAAAACAAATAGGAAAACACATAAAGGACAAACACAGGAGAGGTAAGAAAGGCACTATCAGGTTATTATGAATTTGTACAGATGCCGCATATCTGTATGCACATATACATAATATATATATATATATATATATATATATATATATATATATATATATATATATATATATATATATATATATATATATATATATATATATATATATATATATATATATATATATATATGTGTGTGTTTATATATATATATATCTATCTATATATATATATATACATATATAACAAATATCTTCGAAATGGAACGCTCTTCGGCAATGCACAAATATGTAAAAACACAGATTTAGATTTTTAGAATATAGAAAACCAAAGAAATGACACTCACAATTTGTTATTTCACGTTTCGACAGCACGGCTGTCGTCTTCAGAATCTTATATATTTATTTATATATATATATATATATATATATATATATATATATATATATATATATATATATATATGCGCATAAAAATTATCTATAGTGTGTGTAAATATACGTCTATGTTTGGATTTTTCCAACTTTCATTGCATAATGCACATTGTCATTTTTTTGATCACCTGAACATTTTTCTATGGATAACGCACGCGTCATCGATGGGAAAATATGGTATTTATAATATGGTAAACAGATTTACCTTACTCAAGACCTGCCCGTTTCTTCATCTTTCTGCATAGTGCACCCATTTCATCGTCACTCTATAAACTTTCCATATATATGCCCTGCTCTTTCCACCGTTTCCTTTTCCCTATTGGTTCATTGCCTCAGTTTAAAGTTTACATATTTGTACTTTCTTCTCCCTAATTCTGTGTTCATGCGCTTCCAGTATCTGATTTCTTCCATAATCCTAATCATATGTTCTGTACTCTGTTACTTCCTACCCCTTTTTCTATTTCGAATTTCTAATATTATATTTGAATTTTTTTTATTCCTTCTTTGGAAATTCCCATCGTTCTCATACTGCACCCGCCCCGTTATCCTCATTCTGTAATTTATTATCTACCTTATGGTACTCCTTCCTTCTTGCTCCCGTGAAATCTTATACATTCCATATTTCTTTCACTCCTTTCCTTCTCCAAGTTTCTTAAATTTGATCTAACACTTCATGAGAACTAAATTGTAATCCAAAACCTCAGCTGCTCCTGGGAAACTTTGTCTATTGTTCATGTTATTTCTAAATCTATGCTTAACCATAATATGATATATCTGACTGATACTTATTTGTATCCCCAGGCATTTTCTATTTTACCTTAACTGATTGTGGTGTTTAAACCAGGTTTTAGTTATAATAAATTTGTTTCTGCTACAAAACAATAGTTTTCTCCCAGTAGTAAATTCTTTCCCCTCAACCATACTCTCCTACTTTACTCCTGCGTCTCCCTCCACCTACTAATGCATTCAATTTCCCTGATTGCTGTCATGTTTTTTCTAGGTAAATCCACTAACATTTTGTCTAACTTGTTGTTTGTGCCATGTCCCTATGGCTGATTTCCAGCTTGGTTGCTACTCACCTTGCTATTACCTATTGCTCATTTCTAGGAACAATATTCTGTCATTTATTTGTTCCATATTCATGACCCTTCATCCTTCCATGCTAGGAGAAATAAGGGTAACCATACTAGGATCAATTATCATTGCTCCTAGTATGGTTACCCTTTCCTGATGCTTAACACCCCTCTCCCCCTTCCCATCTACGCCCCACTTTTTTTCCCCTCTCACTCACCCATTCCCTCATGAATGATAGTTAAATGGACTGTAACTTGATTAATTTGTACCTGATGATGATGCCTAAGCATTGAAACTGGTTTACACAAATAAGGAAGAATGGAAATATACACTGTGTTCTTCATTTAATGACTTCAATCATCTTTCATGCATTAGGCTCCCAAAGCAGAGTATTAGTGAGTGAAGGAGTGATTCCACATTTTGTTTGCCATGGGTGCAACAAATGTATTTGAAATAAACCTATACATTTCAGTTTCAAAGGCTGGGTTCTAGCCCAGAAGCAGGGGCATTATATAAGAGCAGATTTCATGGACAAAGTTGTGTAGAGGAGAAGGTTCTTGGAGAACCAGTCCCCAATGATCTCTGACACGTATCCTGGTATCAACAAATTTTCATTTGTGGTGAAATTTGTAAGGAGAATGTGTGCTACTGGGACTGTTCACACAAATATTCTGAAAAACATTACCATGACTGACAGCAAGAGCATACTCAAAAAGGAGGAAAGTGGATATATTATGAGCATCAAACTTGGGTCAATAAACCGGCAATGTTTAAAATACCCTCACTATTCATTATCAATCTAGTTTGACATCAGGCCAGTGCAACGCAAGGAGCAAATCGCTTCTCATTCTCTGAAGAAGAAAAGAAGAAAATTCACAAAAATATGGGAAGGAATGATTCAATGGACAGTAGTATCATCAGCTACTGAATTGGCAGGAGAGGAAAAGTTGATAAATTCAGAATATAATTTGCCTTATGTAAAAATTTGAAAGTGTGCATCAAATTCTCCTTCCATTCGCCAATCTTGCTTGATTAGAAGGTTGCAGGCCTAAAGGCGGTTCTATTTTTGATGCAAACCTTGCAGGAATAATGACTTTTATGTCCAATTTGAATATTGGCCATGCCTCTCGCATTTGTTCCAGTGAGAACGATTAGTAGATTAAAATATTTTTTCTTTGGAGATAGTGGAGCGCGGTGGTCTTGTAACACCAGTGGTCTTTGTACCGTATACCTTTCGAAACAAGAAAGAAATGGCATTTTTTCAATCAATGCTGATTTAATAAATACTGACTACTTTACCCATTGACAACACAACCAAAGAAGGAATCGCATGGGGGAGTTTGGGAAAAGCCCGGTATCGGCATCATCGTAATGAAAGAATCCTTAAAGTTCTACAGGGTTCAATTTTCCATCCAGTTGATGTCAGTAAGGATTTTCGTTGCCCCCGACGACGGAGACTCAACCCTTGGCCTCTTGGACCAAGCACTGAGCCCTTATGGTGAGAGGGTCCTCGTAGTTGTCGTATCCGCCGTCAGAGAGTCAGTTACTATTTCAAGCACTAAGAAAATCCGTTTCCTTAAAAATACTAGCAATTCTAGTTGCATTCGGATACCCTTAAATTCAACGCCCAACTGAATACTTGAAATGGTGAAGGTCGGACGAAGCTTTCGCTAGTTTTGCAGTCGGAATATTAATATCCGAAGGAAATCTACGTCGGCTAATGCGACTTCGGACCTGGAGATGACGAAATATAATTTTTCTATAATCAACTATGGATCGTAAAAATATGGTAAATCATAAACTCTCGGGAGACGATTATCTTATAATACGCGGGAAATTCATGGTTCAGATATACTGATATGGGTTGACTAACACTTTTTACCATCTTCAGTAAGCCCGTACACCTATATCAAGTCCTCACATGCAAGGGCTAAACGAAAAAATGGTTCAATTATTTATATGAATCTTTGTCATCCGAAAAATTTCTGATGCAATCAATTCATAAAACATTCCTTTTTTCTGTTCCTTTTCGGGGTTACGATCCGTAAAATACATCTGGTTATTATTTAACTACCAATGGGTTAAGGCTCTACATTAGTAAATGTAGATCAAATTTACTGTTCAACTATGCATGTCCGTTGAAAGCTATTACGCAGGCAGTTCTCTCTTTAGGGAAAAATAATTCTGAAATATTCACTTGACATTCTTTAGATCTTTATTTTTTCTAGAATTGCCATTTCAATTTAGATAATACAAACCACTAAATTGTTACAAAATTATCATGGTCTCATAAAAACGAATGACGAAGCCTTTGGTTTGATATCTCTTCATTTCCATTTCCTCTCTTCTCATCATCTTTAAATTTCAGTCTCCTTCCGCTTCTCTATTCCTCCTCTTAATGGCAACGGGGAGGATATTTTAGGCGTCGTAGTACACCCGTGTGCTAGAACAGGCTCTCATGTTAAAGTTCACGTATATAATACTGTGCTAAGATAATATACGTAACCTGTAATATGTGTAGCTACTACATTGAATACCCTAGCTCGCCCGTGTAGTACTAGCTTGTAGTTCAACTCCAGGTATTCATGAAAAATAAAAAAGAGTTAAGAGACAATAACTTCTAGTTGCATGTACAAGCCTATATGTGTCTCCAATCGGCTTTGAAACAAAAAGGTTGAGGCCATTAAATTCCTGGGAGCAGGCAACGCAGAATTTATTTTGGAGAAAAGTAGGGGCTCCCTGAAGTTAAACCCACCACTTTCAGACTTGGTCTCGCGGATTTATGAATTGAGAATATGGAAGGCAGTTTCGGGGGAAATGGAGACGCATGCATTGAAATGGGAGATTGTGGAAAATATTGGAATGCGGACTAGGAGGAAATTTTCCTCTTTACCCAATCCCGTCAAAATTCGAATAAAGCCCAAAATCCCGAATCATATAAAGCCTGAACTTGCTCCGTAAGGGTGTCGAGGTAGCTCAGGAGATGAGCAGGGGCACACGTGAGAAATTCAATTCTAAAGAGATAGACAGATTATTTTAAAAAGTGCCTTAAAAAATGAAAACCCTTGTCTTTTTGCCGGTCTCTCCGTTCCTCACTCGCAACTGAGCAGACTGAGACATATACAGGTTGCGGACTTTCCCTCCAATCTATTCCTATTTTCGGCAACATACTCAATAGTTTTTCCCAATTCACTCTAACAAACGCCTTTTCGAAATCTACGAAACAGGCAGATACATCCTGATTGTATTCTAAAATGTATATTCCTCTCAATTAGTGATCTTATTACTTCAATGGCATCAAGCGTGCCTCTCCCCTTCCTAAACCCAAAGTAATCATCCCCTAAGTAATCACTTGCCCTACACTCCATCCTTTTGTTGATGATCCTGAGAGCAACTTTAGCTGCGTGGGATATCAAACGTATTGTCCTATAGTCCTCACATGATGTAGCCTTTACCTCTTTGGGAATAGGAACTATCACTCTTTGCAGAAAATCAACCCTCATTTCCGTAATTCCTTAAGTTCTAATAGTTTCCAAACTGAGTTAATGGCCCAGGAATCAATTTACTCCAGCACGAATCGCTGGTTTCGGCCTGGATTGTCCATTGCCAGTCTATTACACACATTAGACAGTTGCATATCGGTCGGACCACCTTTATTATTCTTGTACTACTTCAAAGGCCTGTCATAGGGCACACAAATACTTCATCTAGATAAGTCTCAGGATTTATCCAATATAGTATTATAATGGAGTGATAGCTTCAGCCAATCGAACCACCGCGTTTAAATAATTCTTGTTTGACTTGAGCGTTTCACTGTCTCCGTCGTGGTGACCACTGGGAAGTCGCCCTTCCAATCACTGCTGTGTCTTCCGCCCAGAGTTCTTCGTTCACTTTCCGATATGCCCTCGTCCGATGTCCGCTGCATCCACACAGACACTATCTTCGCGTTCTGTTCCATCCTTTCCCGCTCTCGCTCTCCGTTAACCTCTCCTTCCACTGTCAGTGTTGGTCTCCCTCGTGCCCGCTGGGGTAGTTTTACCCGAAATAGAATTTAATTTCTTTCATTACTTGGTTATGCTACACCGATATTAAATCTCCTTCCTGTTGGTTTGTTCCTCAAATTCAAAATTAAGTGAAAAACTTTCCTTTCGCCCTTGATTAGTATTGGGATATATTTTTTAACTACCACGAAGACCAGAGGATTGGTAAATTTGAGTGGAATTTCTCCGTTCTTCCAGTATAGCATCTTATCCTGAATAATATAGCCTTCAATTAACCTTTTCAGTTCATTGCTATAATCTCACGCAAGAGCCACCCATTTCTTAGATATTGAAATTCGTGCGTAGCCTCAAAGGTTGCAATTACCCTTCCTGGATTATTCAATTACTGTATTAATCATGATGCTATTGGAGTGACTGTATTTGTCTGATTTTTGAAACGGTAAACCTTCTCTTTCGCATTCTCTTATTCTTTGGTATCTCCTGATGTCAACCGTTCCTCCCTGCCCTGGGCGCAACACGCTATGCGATAGGAGGCAATCCTAGTCTGTAATTGTCTTCGTCATGACAAATGGTAATTTGTCCATTCTACTGAATTCAAATGGGAGTCTTTCCTCTTTTCATCGTTATATGATAAAACCGGAAAAAGTCAGCATTTCCTATTTTTTTCCCGACATCTCTAACAACTCCTGAAGTGCTCAACGATCTTCGCGCAATTCCTTCGCAATCTATATCGGGAAGTAATAAGGGATGCTGTGTGCTTACCGCTAGAGATAAATCGGTTGCCCTTATAGTATACACAGAAATGATGCAAGGAATATATGGAAGCACTGTATGATACAGAACTTAATTCAATAAGTTTATACTTAAAATAGGACCATGGCATAGATGAAGATACCTTAGGTCAAGCCATTCTCGACCAAGAGATAGAAAGAGCTTTAAGGGAGATGAAATCAAATAAGGCCGTGGGGTTGACAATAATTCTGCAGAACTACTGACATTTTTAGGAAAATTTGGGAGGAAGATTCTATATGGACTGACTCGCGGTATCTTTTGGGAAAGAATCTGGCCGGAAGACTTTGTGAATAGAGTGATAGTTCCTATTCCCAAAAAAGTAAAGGCTACATGATGTGAGGACAAAATGACAATAAGTTTGGTATCCCACGTAGCTAAAGTTGTTCTCAGGATCATTAAAAAAACGACACGGAGTTGGGCAAATGATTACTTAGGGGATGATTAGTTTGGGTTTGGGAAGGGGAGAGGTACGCGTGATGCCATTGCAGTAATGAGATTAATAATCGAGAGGAGTATAGAATATAATGAGGGCATATTTGTCTGCTTCGCAAATTTCCAAAAGGCATTTGATAGAGTGAACTAGGATAGACCAATGAGTACGAGTATACTTATTGCAGAAAATAGGAATATATTTGAGGGACAGAACGCTAATTCGCAATCAGTGCTGTTTCTCCTACACGTGGAGGAAATGATTAAAGAGGCATGGGAAGAACTAGAGGGAGGTATGATAATCGGAGGTGAATACGAAAAATCAGTTAGGTTTGCTCTTGACCAAGCTCTAGTTTGTCAGTTAGCCACGAGGCTGCAAGCATTGCTGAGTGATTTTGGAACTCTGTGAGATAAATAATAATAATAATAATTGGGCCCGTTCGAGCAGGATCGGGCAATTTATTGTTTCAATTTCAGTTTTTCGGGGTGCCTTATGTTTAAACCCCCAATACAATTTCGTTAATTTTACAAAATACAAAATATGAGTTACATGCCATTGCTTTCCGTTACTCTCCCCGTTCTTACTTTATCTTTTGTTGATAAATCTTTCCAATATTTTCCTAATCGGTTCCTCATGTAGGAATATGGGATGAGAATCAGCATTAATGAAACAAGGTTATACATGCAGCGTGGCCCATTTTCATGTTACGAATGTAATTAAAAAATCACGCCGTCAAGTTAGAGCATCTTTGGCACGAATATATGCTCATCCATTTAGCCTGGAGGTGCGTAAGTTGTTTATTATTATTTTTAAATAATCTACCGGTTAAGGTATGTTTTGCATGGACTCAATTATCAAATATTGATTTTGTGGCTCCTAACAACACGCAATCCAGTATCCTCTTCCACATCAGGTCCCCCTTCATCTCCGAGTACTTTCTTCTTTCCTTTATCCCGTTAAAGATCCCTATCCTGTTCCTGCCCTTCCTCGTTTGCCTAAAATTCTCCCCTATTACAGTCTTCAACATCTCACTGCCGGTTAGAACCCCCTTCATCCAATTTTCATGCCTCCATAGTAATTCTCCCAGCAAACCCATCCTTTCGCCCACCATCTCAAGATACTTCCTCATTTTTTTTCTTCTCTGTTAAATTCACCTTCCCCATTCTTCTCCGCACCCACATTTCAAAATCCTCCAGTCTATGCTCTATATCAAAATTTTCACGAGTCTTTTCTTGGTATCCCTACTCAATGTCTCAGTCAAAACTCTCCCCCTGTGAAGGCCTCTTTTCCTAGCGCAGTTGTTCTTCTTACGTCCCTACTACTTTGACCGTGTTGGTACAAAACACTTCTGAGATACGTAAACTGTTTTACCTGCTCTAGTTTTTTCCATCCTACTTTAATATAAATCTTAGCCTTTTTCTTTCTAGAGAATCGCATTACCTTTGTTGAATCAATATTGATTCCCATCCCATATCTGCCGCACTGAATCATCATTTCACTCAACAATGCTTGCAACCCCTTGGTTGACTGACGAATCAGAGCTTGGTCATCAGCAAACCTAACTGATTAAAGCTAAGGTTATGCAACTTTCAAGAAAGAAAAAAGCCAAGCTAACCATTAAAATAGGAGGGCAAAAACTAGAAAACTGGGAGGAACAGTTAATGTGTCTTGGAAGTGTTTTGGACCAAAGTGGACAAGTAATAATAATTCAAGGAAAAGAATTGCAGGATGCAAAGAAGCTTTCCCAAGGAGGAGGGATGACTGGGATGTTGAGTAAGGATGTTAAGAAAATCCTCCTCGATGTACTTTGATATGGAGTGTATGTCATGGAAACGTGGCGTTGGTAGCAGAATAATAGAAGTAGATTGAACGCTTTTGAAATGTGGGTTTGGAAGAGGATGGAGAAGGTGAAATGGACCGCAAAGAAAACAAGTGAAGAAGTGCTAGGTATGGTGGGTGAGAATAGGGGATTGTTGGGGGAATCCTAAGGAGTAAGGAGATATGGATGAAGCCAGTGATGAATGATCGGTTGGGTGTTGAAGACTGTAATGGAGGAGATAATTTTAAGCTAACAAGGAAAGGGCAGGAATTATATAGTGATGTTCGACGGGCTGAAGGAAGAACACAAAGATGAAGAGGGACTTGATGCGGTGATGTTGAATGCTCCATTGTGTTTTCTCAGTAGATATTTAGTTGCCAGCTGAGTCTCAGGAATACCTACCTTAACGTGTACATTACCTAATAACAAAAATTATTCGTGATTAACCGGTTAAGGTAGGTTTTGAATTGACACATTCACGGAATAAATAGCTCGTCTCTCCTAAAAATCACATTCCCACATCCTATTCTGCTATAAAATTAGTACACTTTGTCGGAGACTGATAGATGTTGAGTAAACAACCGACTGTCATGAATGGAAATCCGATTCGTACTAAAGAAAGCCAGTCGAATAGCCAACGTGTTACTTGGACCCGAGGGAGTGAATTTTGTCTACTCAAGGAAGATCTAAAGGGAGCAGTTATTCAATCGATTCAATAAAAATCCCGTGAAAGCCTAAATTAGCAGGCCTAAGATTTAAAGGAATGGAAAAATACCCAAGGCGTCTTATAAACGTTCACTCCTTCAGAGTGAGCATATCTTAAAAGACATTTGCTCTCTGAATAGAAAATTGGATTACTTTTAATCGTCCATATAATGCCATTTTTCCAAGATGTTGTGTTCATGGCTATCTTGATGATGCAATTAAGCAATTTCAATTTTTTCAATAATGTCAGTATATTGTTTTCTTCGATCGCAGTTTTTTATAGAAATCGTGAGAAACGAATTGTTTTTTGCTGGAGTATAAGATATACTCCTTATCAATGAACCTAAAAAATGAACATTGGGATTTCAATCAATGTGTTTTCAGCAATTTCTCCGACGTTATTTTGTCATTCCTCCATCTCCCTCGTTCAACCTTCTATTGCCCCACGCCATCCTCCTAAAGCCCACCCTAATCGGTCAGCCGAATTAACTTATTCAGATTTTAAATATATTCATTGATTCTTCAGAACAATAATTTAGTCAGATTTCTATATATTCCGTTTCTATGCGGAACAAGAAACGATATAAAAATCATAAATATAAAATAATCAGAACACTCTCCAAAAAGGAACGGTGGGAGTCTTATCTAGGCGATGGAGGATGAGATTTGAACGCGCGAAAAGTTCGGAGTCACCGCAGGCCGTACCCACGACTAGGGACTTACGGTTGAGCTGTGAATTGGCCTGTAGATGGAAGGGGATGAGGTAAATGCGAGTGGACGAAACCCCGTTTGCTTTTTGTGGGTAACCGTTTCGATCTCTGGGGAAGGCCATTTAGCGGGGGGCCTTCCACCTCTGGGCGCTCCTTCAACCCCCCCTCCAATCACCAAACTCTCTCTCCCTTGCAAACACCGCTGACACGGCGACCAGCCCACTCGCCGCTGTGTTCCTTGGTTTTGGCTAACCCCATCTCCACCCTCAGCCCCAGTTAACCTCCTGCGCCTCCTACCACCATCGGTACATCCATTTTACCTCCTCCCAACGAAACCCCTCCATTTTTCATTCTAGCGCCCATACTTTACTTCCCCTCCCGCCCGCCCCTTTCCCCGAGCTGCTCCCTTTATAAAGGCGCACACATCACTTTTTAAACCTTTCAGTTCGTACCAATGCTGTTTTAAGGAAGGCGTTCGTGTTAGCTCGCGAAAGTTTTAGCCGGAAACATCGTATTTGCCACCTGGGCAGAAGAGTGTAGGGGCCTTCATCCTTCGGAGAAGAGGTAAATGATTGAATTGCCTATATTTAGTATTTGAAGTAATTGCCTCCAAATTACAAATCTTTCTTCACGAGATTGATATAAATATAATCATTAGACTAATAAATTTTATTCCTATTTTGACTTTTTATTTTTCTGCTGTTCATTGATATTTTTTTCTTTTTAGTGGTGAAAATACACTTAACACTCCACTCATTGTACATTGACCATAATCCACCTTTGTAGATCGTAGATGGTTCGCATTATTTTTCGGCTTGTCGTGTGTTGTTAGGTTTTCATTAAGAGATTTTCTTCAAAGTCAACTATCGAATCTCTTTTAAACAAATAGGTTAAATTTGAAGTAACTTACGTTGGTTGTTCCGGAATGCGGCTTCGTTAAAATTGGCATTTTCTTTACTCGCTGAAATGCATTCGGTTTTCACTCAACCAGGTTCCGAATCACCAGCTCAGAATGTTGACTAGTTGGGTTAAAATTGTTCCATTCCCTACGCCGTCTGTTCTCATTTCTCTCGTACATTTCAATGAACAATTTTCGTAGAAACCACTTTCACAGTCAACTGCGCCCTCTGCCGTCGCAGTCCGCACGTGCATTGATAGGGCTGGGGGCCTTGGGAATTCTCTTTGAATATCAAGCAGATCATCTTTCATTTCCATTATTCCTAAAGTTGGAATAGTTTTTCAAACTGAATTTAAACCCCAGGAATGAATTTGCTCAATCTAAATTCGCTGGTTTCCGCCTGGATTGTCAATTGCCAGTTTATCGCATATCTTAGCCAATTGTATCTCGGTTGGATTATCTTTACTACTCCAATACTACTAGTCGGACAAACCATTACTTCATCAGTTAAAAAAGTCAATTGATTTATCCAATAAAGTATTATAATGGAGTTACCCCGGCAATGGCTTCCGTCAATCATACAACAACATCCAAATATTTCTTATCTTTCTTATCATTTCGCTGTCGTCGTCGTGGTGACTGTTGGGAAGTCTCAGTTCCCATCACTGCCGTGTTTCTTCCTTCACTTTGCACTATGCCCTCGGCCCATGTCCGCTACTTCCACCCCCGTTCCCTCTCTCCTTTACCGCTCTCGCTCTGCGTTAGCCTATTTTTCTCCTGTGTGTTGGTCTCCCCCTGGCCCGCTGTGACAGTTACACCGGAAAAAAATTAATTTATTTCATTACTTGACTATGCTACAGCGAAATTAAACCTCCTTCCTGTTGGTTTTTTCTCGAAATCAAAATGAAGTGAAACGCTTTCCTTTTCCATCGATAAGTGTTGGCATATTTTTTCATTACTAGGAAAACCAAATTAGCAAATTTGAATGGAGCTTCTTCCTTCTTCCAGTGTAATATATTAACGTGAATAATAAAGCCCTCGATTCACTTTTTCAGTTCATCGCTATAATCTCGCGCAAGAGCCACCTATTGCTTAGATATTGAAATTCTTGCGTAACCTTAATGGTTGCTAATACTCTTCCTAGCTTCTTCATTACTGTTCTTCATAGCAGCTTCATTACTGTATTAATCGTGATTCCATTGGAGTTACTGTAATTGTCTATTGTTTGAAATTGTATAACTTTCCTTTCGCATTCCCTTATTCTTTGATATCTCCTGATGTAAATCGTTCCGCTCTGCCCTGGGCGCAACATGCTACGGGATACGAGGAAATGCTAGTATGTAATCTTCTCGGTCATGACCAATGGTAGCTTGTCGATTCTACTCAATTCAAATAGGAGAGTCCTTCCTCTTTTCATCGTTATATGATAAAGCCGGGAAAATTTTCCATTTTCTATTTTTTTTCCCGACACCCGTCTATTCCATTCTTCCTGTTCACTCCCATCGGCACCGAACGGGAAAAGCCAAAGACTCGCCTTTTACATTGTCATTCATGCTCTCTGCACGCAATATGGTACGTCAATAATAATGTAGACTTGCAGACTAGAACAATCTGCTCTAGGCATTCGCTAACGCGATACAATGAACACAAATTCGCTAAGCATACACTCCCGGAGGTCTCCAATTCCTGAGCAGAAAAGGCATCCCTCTCGCCTCCATCGTTGGATAACTCCAGTGTTGGCCCCAAGAGCAGTGGTGATGGTTTTGTAATGTGTGGTGCATGGTCATTATGGTGTGTTCGTTGTGCATAGTGCTTGTGTGATATGCGTGTGCACCGAGGGATCGCCGATGGAGCGAGATCTGCCGCCGGTGGACCTTGCAGTTTGGCAAAGGTAGGGAGTCGTCTCCTCTCCCCCCCCCCTCGTGCTTCACAGGTTCAGTGTGTAGGTGTCCCCCTAGCATGAGACAAGGCCTCCACCCCCGCGGTAGGGCCCCCGACGGGGCTTAAGGGACGCAACCAGCGCACTTAGAGAAATGGGGGGTGAATTAAAGTGACTTATAGCAATTAAAGTAGGTAGGACATTTAACGTGACTTGGGTGTGATATTAATTTAGTAATAGCTTCGTATGATGAACACATTATCGTAATGTTTGCACACAATTGGCCATCCTAATATGTTATCGTATCATGAATTATATCCAATGTCTTTAGATTTAGTCATTTAACAAAGTATTATGTACAAGTGGACCGTACTTAATATTTTGTTAAATTGCATCATTCCATCGCTCTCTTTCTGCCTATTCCATCATGAATCCTTCTTCATGTTCCTTCCACTGAATATTTTCCGAAGGCAGCGGTTTCCCGTATAGAGGGACCGCTGTAACATGGTACCAGTAGGACGTCCCTCTCTGCAGATCCGTGGGATTTGTGTGAGGGGCGTGATGGACCGGCCATCGGCCTTCGTTTTCACCTTTGAACGAATGCCGGAAAATGGATTCCAACGAGCTGTGCATGATACCTCTTTGGGTCAGCAACAGGAAACTCATGCAATCCTCCTCTCTTCTTCCTTCCTTTTTAAGCCTTACTCATTACCTTTTCGTTGTTTTAATCAGAGTACGTTAGTCACCCCTTTGACGGTCAATCTTATTCCCGTAAAACAAATTGGTGTGTTTTCATTAATTCCGCAAACAATTCCGTGCCCTTTCATTATGGTAGTGCAATATTGTGAAAAGTGTTTTACTTACATATTTACCATTGCACGTGGATGACTTTTTCAGTAGGTCATTCCTTAGCTATCAAATGTTATCGGCTAATAAATAATCACTATTAACAAGTTCATAATTTACGCAAGCTAAATTTTTTTTAGAAAGTGTCTGAACTTTTTACTTCAGCATCAGTCAATTAAATTGCTTCTGGTGTTAGCTTTGAAATACTGTCGAGTAGTCGAAAATGCTGATTGTTCTACGAACATTTTTAATAATTTGATAGCCTCTTACCATTCCTGCGACTCTATTTCCGAGTATAATTGGAGAAATACTCTAGCCCATAAAATCGGTACTCATTCGAGCATATTTTCAAATTCCGTATCTGTTGTAAACAAAATTGAACAGGGGCCATAAATAGTACTTTTCGACTATTAAATTTTATACTGCCTGTACCTGAACCTTTTTTTCCACATAGGTTTACATTCCTGGAAAGACGACGATGTTTATGGTTTGTTTTTTTTTTGACGCGTTGCTCCTCTCCTAGGCTAGTAAACTTAATCCGTCGTTATATGGTTACCTATCCATGAGCGATTAAACCTTCTTCATTAAATTACGGCCACTGCCTTCTCGGAATCTGCAATCCCTTGACGCATTTCCAGATGTCATAAATTTCATGAAGACGACCCAAATTAATATTTTACATATTCCGTTGCACTAAGTTATGTTTTGAACAATTCCTGGACATATAGTGAACATCTGGAAAACGTACGCTCCTACAAAATCAAATCTTTTCCAGATAGCGACTCTCTGGAGGTACCTGGAATGGAATTAACGGCAATTAGCTCAAATAAAGAAATTAATGAATTAATACCATAGATAAGGTGTACTTTCGTAAATTCATTTAAACTGCTTTCAGGTAACGCCTTGGCCATAAATTATGCCAACCAGCATTTTCCTCTTTGGCACATTCAAAACGATTCACTCGACACGGAGGTGGGATCATTCAGAAATAACCAGCTGACAATCGGATAGCTCTGTTGACAAAATCCATACTGATCACATTTGCCTCAAATATGCAATCGGTGCGAAACATGGGCATTTGGAGCACCACTTAGTGTATACAAGACGGTATGCCGGAATATATGGTACTGTAGAGGAGCCAGCAAACTGCTCTCTGAAATTCGTTTCATGGTGCCGTAAACCGGGACTCCTCGGGTTGAACTGATGCAGCACTCCCGTCGGAAAACATTAGGGAACCGCTGTCAAATTGTTGCTGCTTCTTACAATAATTTAATTTCAACAAAAGTGGGTTTCCCAAACTTTTTATCGCCAACATCTAATTTACTCTTACATCTTTTGGATCGTAACGTTTGTCATTTTACACTAAAATGTCATTGATTTACTTTGAGGAACCACAACTAAAATCTGCCCAATTGAATTAGTTTAGGATTATCCTACAAGCAAACATTCATTCCAAACCATATTAAATTTCATTTCTTATAAATTTGGTGTTTTCTATCGTTCCACTCACCATAGAGTAAGCATTTGTTTCAATAAAACTGCTGCAAGATCTGTGAAACATTTAATTTGGTAACCTCAAGCGCACCACTTCTAACTTTTACTTTCACTGGAATGATATCCATGTGTTCTTCAATTGGTCCTTAATTCCGGCGAAGTGCGTTGAACCGCATTTCAAGGCCTGCCGAAAAAATTGCTGTAACTAAAAAATATACCGATATATGTACTCATCGTTTTGTGGTGTCAACTGATGTCATGATTTAAATTAAGAGGGTCATCCGGAAAGTAGTACCCGTTCGTGAAATAAAGACACAAAAGTAAATATTAACAAACATAAAAAATTTTATTTGAAAGAGGATACTTTAAACTACTTCTCAACATAATCTCCAAGCAAATTAAGGCATTTGTCATAACGTGTGACAAGTTTCTGTATTCCTGCTGCATAGTCCTTCGCCGCCAGCTCATTGAGATACGCGAGGGACCCATCTTGCACAAATTTTTGCATAATGCAGATGGTGTTTAACAATTTCATGAACAATTGTTCGAGAAACATTGGGAAAATGCTCACAGATGTCATCAATTGTGACGCGCCGATCGTTCCTCACGAATTCGTCAACTGAGCTCACCAGTTGGTCTGTAATGACAGACGGTCTCTCCGAACGCTCATCGTCGTGTGTGTTCCCCCTCCCCATGTTGAAGTTGCGACACCACCGCCGAACAGACGACTCGTCCATTACATTGTCTCCATACACCTCCTTTAATTGGCGATGAATATCACATGGGCGAACGTTTCTTGCATTGAGGAATTTAATCACTGCCCTCACTTCACAACTGGCGGCGTTCTCAATTTTTTTAAACATTGTAAACAATCACAGAAACAACACAGGCAATGCTAGCGTCACGCAACTTGGCTCAGAGAAGGCAGACAAGCCACTGAAGCTATCTGACCTCGTCCAGCGGCTACTCGCGTCGTCAGCACTTCATGCGGCACGAACGGGTACTACTTTCCGGATGACCCTCTTAGATTATTGTTAACTCACAATGGAGTATGAAATAAAACTTAACAGGCCAAATTTATCCCAAGGTGATGCTGTAGACTTTGTGTTCACATTAAGACGGTAAAGTTGCCAATTAGAAAATAAAAATTGAAATTGATTTATTGAATAAAATGAATCCTATTATTTGACGATAAGCAAGAACTTCAGATATATAAAATTGATAAATTGGAAAGCATTTTCCCAGGAAATTGTATTCAGGATTTACTTTTACAGCTAAGAATATACGCAGAAGCTTAACACGAGCGTGCACTCGTATTAGCAGTTATGAGATTGAATCTGATCGATTTTACGAATCCGTTGCAGCAGACGGATGCCATTAGGATTCCGGAACAACGGAAGAGGGTGTTGGTGCCAAGGAATAGCTCTAAAACTAGAAAAGGCAAAATGAATTGAAAGAATTGCATTTTTGAAAACGGTTGAGCAGATGGGTCCTAACGGCATAGCGAGAGGATGGGCGTACGGCTACTTCGCCTCAGTGGAACCGAAGTGGTTGTACAAGAGAATTTGTTACCTGTATTTCATTGCTACACATCGAATCGAGTTGTGAAGCCCTTTGCATTTAGCAACGAATGAGGGTTCCTCGATCTTAAATGACGAAAGATGTTCAAGATACTTCCAATCGGATCTCACCCTCGAAAGGAATTAAACACACTGTCTTAAGCCTCATAAAATGGTCAGAGAAAATAACCCAAATTTGAAAAAGCAGTCAACCCTGTTATCGATTTTGTTATTTTTTACGACGGGGATTCAGCTCCCTTATCAAAGGTCATTAAATAATATGAGAATATTGCTATAGTAACTTCGAAGCCTTTAACTTAATTCCAGCAATCCATTAGTGGAGAACGGATTTTGGAAATAAATGACAAATTTCAATTCTAAAAAAGATAAATGATATCGCTTCATGGGAAAAAACTTTAACGAGCATATAAGCATAACTAAATGTCAACGGAAACCTCTTGTTTGACAGAAACACAGGGAATAACAATGTCCACATTAAGAATAATTAGCGAAAGGTAGTTAAAAGAAGGTATTCGATAGCATTTGTCCCACAAAGGAAGATCAAATTTGAAGATTAGGTAGGATTTTCAATGAGAACGCTGGAATAGATTGGATTGGTGAGATTTGAACATAATACTATCCGAACGGTGGCTATGCAGTTGCAAAGAGCTGAGGCGATAAAAGCAAAAGATTTAAATTCTTGATCAATCGGACAACAAAGGAAAAACGCTTACTTTTGGCGTGTTACGACGAATACTTGAAGGAAAATCATGCCGCGCGAGTCGTTCATCTACATGTCACTGGATAACATTGGATGTTTCGCTACATGCCATTTATAGTTGCGAATTGAAAATTCAGATTTGCTATCATGAAATGTAAAATTCAGTACTATTCGTACTATGACGTATATGGTATGGTATTTATCTCATCTGAACCGTCGAACAGGATTAACACACACATAAGGTAATAAAAGGGTTCCATGAACTTTTCTTCCCACCATGAACTTGGCTTCTTCCTTAATGTAGCAATGGAAGTTGATTTTTTTATTTTCAGCTGATTTTCGGTTGTTAAATATGGAAATTGAAAGGTGTAGTATGCGGGTGCCTTGGAGATGGAGGGCGGCGACGGAGCTGCATGAGATGGGCGTACGATGGCGATTGAAGAAAGCGCCACGGTTGACTCCACAGGTGAAGGTGTGGGGTATAAGCACCAAATTGAATTTGCAGGAATAAATAATCCACGAAGTGTGAAGTGAAGGAGACTTTGTTATCAAGGAGGAGTTAAATGAAACACGGAATTTTGAAACATAATCAATAATATTTTGCAAATATATTTTAGAAACCTTGTCTGGTCGTATTTTATCTATTTTAACCTCGCGTCACATTAAATGCGCTTAAAATAGCCTTGAATGAACAGCCCAAGGTGTATTTTTAAAATAAGGTAATAGGTAAGAGGTAGAAATATTTAAATTTACCGTCGTACCTCTTCGAATCGGTTAAACTAAATTCAAATAAATTTAAAAACGAGATGCATACACAATCGAAGCAAAAGCTCTGGAGTTAATACCAAAAATGGCCGATTCCTTAACTGTCAAGTAACTTCGTCCATTAGCGTCTTATATAGATCCAGATTTCCTCTTTGGTCAACTAAATTGATATCTGGTAATGCATCACGGAAACCAGCGGTCGAAACCCGCTTACCGGGAATCGCACTTCGATCGGGGATCACTATGAGGCAAGCCTCATTGAAAATATTTAGAGCGAACATACAGGTATAGCTAACAAGTGAATGAAAACATAAAATTAACAAATGAGAAGGAAAAATGAACGCGAGGTGGGGTTACACAAAGAGTGAAATGGACGCCCTTAGCAGGAGAGTGAAAGCACTGCCAGGAAGATAGGAGAGTCGATCCAGACTAGACAGTGTGGCAGGAATATTAATGCACCAAAAATAGAGAAAGAGTACACTTAGTAGCTATAATTAAAAGAAGGCAGGCGAATATATTTGGATGTTAAAAGTATGATGTTGTGGAGGATAGCTTGGCTCCAGGCATACTTATTTGCAGGATGGAAGGACAGTTCGCAGAAATGAAATCAAATAAAACTTTTTGGATTGGTTAATATTCCTGTGCAGCCATGTAAGTGTATAGAAAAATTAGGATGTATTTATATGGAGTAAATGGTAGCACATTTAAGGGTAAAATTTGCAGGTAGATGTAATCAGATTGGTGTGGGTTCATATTCCAAAAATAGGGAAACGCAAGTGTGCGAGGACTTTAAAACAATGCTTGATTACACATGAGGATAAGCAGATGGGGAGAAGGAATGTGTAAATATATAGTAGATATGGGCGCGAGGCCACCCATACTTCTCATGCTTTCAAATTTTTCACATACGGCATGGGAGCAGCTGTAGAATTGCATGAAATTCGGTAAAAAATTTGTAACATAAGAATTATAAATGATAAGGCATTAGTTTACCAGACAGCCTGAGGATTAAAGCCATTAATTCCATTTGGGAATCAAGCAAATTGTTATGGGATGAGAATTAATGTAGTGAAACGATTTGTGAGAAATGGGAAGGAAAAATTACACATTAAAATTAAGGTTTATTATAAACAGGAGATAGAACAATGTACCAATCTTGTGTTTTGGAACAGACATTGTATCTATTGTAGACTTTTAGGGATGTGCTCATCAAGGAGAATGTAAATAGAGAAATAGACTAAAATGAATGTTTACTATTAAAGATGGGGAACCTGAAAGGCTTCGGGAGGAATCTAAAAAATGCCGGAAAAGTGGTTGCACAATGTTTTGTTTGGCAAGCCAGTTGGGGTAGAAAGTACGCGGAATTGATGGACTTATGGTAGGGTAAGGGCAGCTTAGAAATGAAGCAGTACCTAGTCCATGTCGCCGCCCAAGACATTTAAGGCCTTTGCAGCTGCCTCAGTGACGAGCAGATGCTGTGCGGATTATCTTTCTTCCATTTAATTTCATTCCTTAATTGTAGTTTTAATTTATTTCATTTTTCATAATATTCCTGAAATGGGGAATATTATAATATTTTAATACTGTCTTTTCGAAAAGTCAACCTACCTCTTACCTCTGCCCTTATGCTATGGTAAGGGCATCTTAGAAATGAAGCAGTACTCCTTGAAACATCAGACACGAGACTCCTGATTTGCATAGCTCGGCCATCTTTAATTTCATTACTCTTGGATAGCGCATGTTTCATAATTTCAAATAAGTTTATTTCATTAATATAGAATAATCATTAAACAACTATCAATGCAGTTAGACCTCAACGAGAATAATAAATGTCTAAGACGCGTTTAGTCTTATCAGTATATAATTAACTATCTCCCTTTCAACATGGTGACTATTTAGTAGACTAAAGATGAATTTTGAAAGCTTTGACAGTCCCAATGAAAAAGGAATTGCATGGAGTTAATGAATCAAAATTAGTAAATACATGCGAAATATAAGGCTAGGTGGTTAGCTTCATTTTTACAAGATGAACATTAAAATCTTAATATAATATTTCAAGTGGAAGTTCATAATTTTTGTTCGTGTTTGTTTCTAGAACTCCTCATATCGTTTTCTTTCGCCGTGGAAAATATTTTCGAGTTGGAACAAAAATGAAAAAAATTACAAAGCGTTTCTAAACCTGAGAGTAATTAATCGCGGGTAATGGTGAGGAATTGAATGATGTAGGCTTGTTTCGATCAAGTTTACAAGCCTCTAGGAAAAGGACTGCGAGGTTTCAGGAGGATTTAATCAGAATTTACTATGCTGAGAGAGGCTAGTGTCCGACTTGAACCATGGGGGATAAAATCGAAAAGACAGCATAGCCCTTAGGGCTTCAGCAGGACGACGACTAGAAGACGTTCTTTGTATATCAAATTTCTAATTCAATTATACATAATGATGAAAACAGGTGCCCTCTAAAAGTGGCTGTAAACAATAAACGATACAAGGAAACAAAGATTTGAATTGTTGAATGCATGTCATATTCCGGGGGTAGGCGGACATTCAAGTGTTGGGCAATTTGGTGTCTTTAACCAAGACTCGTCTTGCGTAAAACACGATTGCACCCCTTGTATACCCACCATTAGATGCCTGCTCTGCTTTTTACTTTTCATTCAACAATTTTATAAACTACTTCGTTGTCCTCTTTAATATCGGAAACTCTTATAATATAGATGATAATTTAATTTTTCTTGGGTCATTATTTTATGGAACTTTATATATTATTATTATTATACTTTTATTCAATGGCCAGGGTTGAAAAAATGTTTCAAATGGAAATGAATGCGAAAATTTATTAGCAGACCACTAAGCAAATACAAGAATATTCATTCTCATAAATGAAGTATTGATTGGCCAATAATTCATTCCACCTCGCAAAGACGCTATTGGCGTAGCAGCGTGCGGTACATGAATTAAAAGGTTTACCGAATTAATGTTTTCAAGATTCTTCCAAAGTAAATTTTGTTAGAAGTCCGCATGAAGAGTCGACAGAAGCTCGCATCGAAACGGAAATGGATTAAAGACAATGATGGATTGTACTCAACCCTGGAAAAACAAGCAAATATATATCATTTACATTATTTTTTGAATGATTAAATCTATACAATGGGGGCCCAGTTGGAAATTTTCATTTTATGCCCTTGATTATGCCTTGTCATTATTATTTTGACGGCTCCTTTGTTTCTTTGGCATAAACCGACCGAGCATTAAGTAAATGTAATTGAATGCCGATCTGAACAATCAAAGTGAAAAGAGTCCCATGTATTCTGCGCCAGTTGCTTTCATATGCCAAATGAGGTAATCTAAAATGAACTAATTAACTTGCCAGCTTTTTTCTGTACTATAAAAGCTGAACTTTTAATCCACATTTTGTGGTGATTACTGTAGTTTAAAAGTGGTGGCAATGAATTACTTGATCTCATCTTCATCCTGAAGCTGTCTGATAAATCTAGCTTGATTACCATCCTGGCACGCTATCATGACCCTTTTCCCATACCTCCTTGACTCTGTCTATTGTGGACAAATATGGACGCAGCTGCACCTATTTTCCCTCTGATCACTGAATTGTATCCCATATCATCGTTCATAAATTGTGGCTTCAGATTACTCCTGGAACTTCCTCCTTCAACATTTTCTTCAACTCCTAATTGCTATACTCCACCTAAAGCTCACTCAAACAAAGATGTCAATTGCCCCCTTCATTTATTTAAGGCTGTTCTTCTCATTAATAATACATAACCATCACTTCATTTTCAGTTTATGCTTAAGATGACGTTCGACTACGTAATGAGTGCAATCTACCTTACACTTACCATAGTTTTACTATTTCTATGCAGGATGATGACTTTTTCCATTTTTTTGTGCAGTTTTTCATCTACTCAGCTCAGTCTTTCAATATAATTAATTAAAATGTATGCCACACATTTTTATTGCCAACTCCGTGAATCTACAGAAATAGAGATCTTTCCATGCATATGTTCCTTGGCAGCTACATTGTGCAACAGAACTGCACGCATATGTTTTTTGTTCCAAAAGTATGTTACTCTTTCAAGTATCCATAGTTCACTACCTTGCTGTTCCTTTTATCCAATTTGCTTTTCATTTAATCCGGAACGATCTTCATTCGTTCTGCTTGCACTAAATTTTTAATGTTTTAGTGGTAGCTTTTCTAAATGTTGATAGTTATGGAGGAAATAATACAAGGAACAATTCTCATTATCGGTATCACAAGCCTTTATTTGTCCCAAAAATGTTTCAGTTGTGAACTGGTACAGGCATATTCTATGGAAAAGAACGACAATATATGTATTGATTAATAATAATGTCATGGTCCAACCAGTCATTGAACAATTAGTCTCTTCCTTTAATTTAAATCATTACTTTGACCAAACCAGCTTGCTTAGAAGATGATATAGCTGGGCTGCAACTAATAACTCTCCTCCTACTCCTCCCTCTTGCTGTAAGGCTCCAAGGGGCCGCGAGTGATGTGGGCTAGGGGCGAGCAAATGTGCGGAAACCTCTGGATGCAGCTACTGGGAGAGGAGTGTGAAGCCCACTGACGTGCTTGGAGGGCAGCCATCTCCTTCCCTCCACCAGTACTCGGGTTTCAACTGCTCCCCTCGGGCGATGTCGTGCTTATGGTCGCCGTCCAGAAATCGGCTGTGCTTGGAGTTACAGCGCCGAACTTCATCCGTCTTTCCATTAAAAATTTCTGTTAACCAAGATCCAGTGAATTATGTTTGCAATCCAATGAATTATGAATGCATTTTGTTCATACTTATTTCAGTCAGTGTAAATAAATGTATTTAAAAGAATGCAAGAGATGAAATAAATTTGATGAAAAACTCTAAACCAGTCTGCACTATTTTTAGTAATACCTATTAATAGTAATCACCTTCGAAGTAACTGCAGAAAAGTGTTTGCCCAAGGAAATTCAAGAACTTGGTGAGTTGTAACCTTTACTCGAAATTTTGACTTCATTCAAATTACTTAGCTTGACGAAGTCTAAATTGCGAGCTAAGGTTACGACTTATGTGAAATCCTTCATCCTTGAACTTTAGACAGCCTACCAAATACCAATTGGAATTTTATGATGGTAAGTAAGCATTTTGGGGACACTATGAATCATGGAATACTCACGAGCTTTTGAATGACCTTGAAAAATCCAAGAAAAAATTTGGCATAGGTTCCCTTTAGACAGTAGGGGGAACCCTCAGAGGGCCCATTCACCTCGGGTATGCCGCAGTTAGGGTTACCAAGCCCACCCGCCACCCTTATACCCCGGGTCAGGTGCTTGATTCTTGACTTCGAGATACTACGTTCCGGCAATTATTTTTAAATCTTCTCAGCATAAATTTATTACTTAATGAACGCAATCAAAACTCACACTATTGAGTGGCAAATTATTTTCCCCAAGAAACCATTACAAAACATTTTAAGAAATCTTTAATAAAAATCCTTGGTCTATGCTAACCAATCATAAAGCTCTTCGCGGCTTAAAATCTGTGCTATTTCTGATTCCTACACACTTCCTGGACGCAATCTGTCTAAGAGTAGGGCTCTTCTGAACTTAAAATATTTTTCTATATCTGATCCCCATGGACTGCTTCCAAATTTATTGTCACCATCATTAGTTCACGACTTACTCTTTTCTTCCTTCAGCCCACTAAAAATCTTTGAACAAAACAGCAATACACTCTCTTAAGGACTTACAGAACATATGCTCCTTCCCCTGGACTGGAGGCTTTTGCCGCTCTTTCTCTAGTTTTTATGGTCTTTGCAAATTTTAACCTCCCGATTTTCTAGGAAATGGACATTTTAATTTTTGCCACGATACCCTTTAATTATTCATCCATTTGGATACTCTTCTGTTAAAAATATTTTTATTCTCTTGAAATTATAATTTCTTGAAATGCACCTTGAGCTAATGAACATAACGAACTTATAAAATATCTTAATGAGTTTTTCCTGCTTAATGTTCCAATAAAAAGTAAGGGGCTCACTACTTTTGTCACCCTTCCTTTCATTCAAAAATAAATACTATTTGGCTGATTTCATTTTTTATCACAACCGTTGAATTTATCTATCTTCTGCTACCAAATTTGTCATTTTTCTATTGATTTTTAAGTTATTTGAACTGATAATAGTCTCTTTTGTACTTTCCGATTTAGCAAACTTGCTGGGCAATCAGATTTTGCTCTGCTTGGCAGAATTTAAAAAAAAAGATGAGAAAAGAAAATGGAAGGACATGAATACAGAGTTTAAGAATTAATTAAGCTGGTTACAAAGTGAGCAAAACAAGCATGGTGGAAGATGCGGTGTGAAGGCTACGGAGTTAATGTAAAATACAGGAATGTTAAATTACTGTTCGGCAGAAAGAAGGGAAAATCTGTGTTAACTGAGGAGTCAGGAAAACTATTATTTAGACCAAAACAAAGACGTTACTTTAGCAGGTTATCTTTCATTTTTTTCAACACTCAGCCTCCAATGACTTGTCGACTGTTCATGCGCACTTCTCATAAAATTGAGCTTGGAAGAATCTGGCAAACAATCAACTCGGTAAACATTATCATTCAATTTCCGAAAGCCTAAAGATATTTTAGCCTTCCAGCACTTAATTTATTTCAATGTCTGTTACTTATCGATCTGCTTATACATTTTTCAATTCATTTCCATTTTAAACATGTTTTTCAACCCATTTCAAGGATAGATACATGTAAATACATGAAAACATGCATGAAAATTTTAAAATATATACTTTTCTAGCAAGTGTAATAATGTATATGAAGGTAGCAGATGATTGCATTTGCGAGTTTTCGAACCGAAGACATACTTGCCGCGGAAGAATATCACAGAATGATTCACTGTCTAGCTCACGACTATGGTCGAGCGTGATTACAATTATAGGATTGAGGGAGGACAAAATATCCGTGAAAATGGAATTCAAGCATTTTAAAGTCCTCGCCCACTTCTGCGTTTCCCTATTTTTGAAATGTGAAACTACACCAATCTGATAAGATCTATCTGCTACATTTTACCCTGAAAAGTGTAGTCCATATAAACACATCCTTCCCATTTTATCTTACACTTGCACAGGAATATGAATCAATCCCAAAATCTTTATTTGATTTCACTTCTGCTAACTGTCCTTCCATCCTGCAAACAAGTATGCCTCGACGTAATATATCCTCCTCAATATCCCACTTTCGACACCGAAATACTTTTGCCTGCCTTCTTTAAATTATAGCTACTTTTCTCTATTATTTGCAGATTTCTTGGTGCAATAATTTTCCCGCCACATTGTTTTGTCTGGATTGACTGCCCTTTCTTCCTGACAGTGCCTTCACTGTCCTGTGAAGGGCGTCCATTTCACTCTTTGGGTAACCCCACCCCATTTCATTTTTCCCTATCATTTGTTAATTTTATGTTTTCAATCACTTGTTGGCTATAGCTGTATGTTCGCTCTAAATATTTCAATATGGCCTGCTTCATAGTGATCCACATTGATATATACTCTTATTCACTAAAAATGAACTTCATCTTATTTCTAATGATCGATCATTCAACTGATTCATTCGCAACCCGAATTACTATTGCTAATGACTTTTGAAAACAATGATCGTATAAAAAATGCGTTAAAATACCAAGGACAAAGCCTCCTCGGCTCTCCATTTATGTAAATACGTATTAATTAACTTAGAAGACGCCAGTATACATTAATTGCTCCGTCTAATGAAATTCTGCAATCTAGCAGACGATCCACATTAAATCCTTTCTCTTCTGAGATGAATAATGATGAACTTTGTAAATCAAATGGGATTGATCCTCAATGAATTATTCTCAATCGTAAATGGAAATATCAAAGTGAGATTCTCTTACAACCAGCTTATTATCATTTCTTAGATACGTCAGCGTCTAGCCGAGGTTTTTGTGTAAAAATGGAATTATGTTAATGTTGTGGTGAAAATTAATAGTGACATTTTTAGAGTCAAAAGATATTCCATGGTGTATTCAAATTATTTTCTAATGCTTTCAATTATTGTTTCAATAACTAATCCAAAAAGACACTTGACGAAAATATTTTCTATGGTCAGGCGAGTTTTTAATATAGCTAAACTCTGCGAACTGTCACGCATATTAAGAATAAATAAGGTCGATCAAATTGAGAAAACAAGCGTGGGTCGGGGGAGGAAATGTACCGCAGTTTTCGGAATCCGTGCAGCCCTAGCGTCAATTTGCTGGAAGTATGATCTGCGAGAACATTTATTTTGAAGCATTAGTATTAAATAAGATTTGATTTGTAAACCTCTGTCCGATTCACCCCTATCATTAACAGATCCGACGCCTGCTTCGGCTACACGGTCAGCCGCTCGAACGTCCTACCTTGTTTCAGTGCGTGAAATTTGTTGCCATATTAACCTACACCATTGGAAACAAGAGCCCGTGGAATGATGGAAAAGAAGGTATCTCAAATTTCTACGACCCTCGTCATTGTGCATCAATCCCCTTTCATATCAGTTCCACTTTTAAATACGGCAGTACCCCATGACATAATTTGAGATTCTTTTCATCTCCTCCTCCGGTCAATGAAACTGTCGAAAAAGATATCGCAATTCTATACGACATACCTTAGCAACTACAATTTCAACTCTACAGTGTTGATTACCTAAATAATGAACCGTGAAAAATCGTATCGAACCAAATTTTTCTCTAAAAATCAATGCAGGGAAAAATAGGCCGAAGTACTCGTTGCTTCGTCGGGAGTTTGAAATAATAACTCCTATTTACGAGTTAAAGCAGCTAGAGATTTTGGAGGAGAGCTCCATAACAAGAGAGTTAAAAGGAATTAGATCGTCAAGAAGAAGGAAAGGTTTAACCGAACTTAAAAAAAGGGAGAGAATAGAGTTGGTGAACCAGTCTCGTATTTTGGCAACATTTTCAGAGGAAAATGATCACGGACATGGTCGAATTAATTTACTTAACGAAAAATCAACTAGGAACGGAGGACAGTAGACTAAGACATATCAAGAATATCACTGAAGCCCTAACGTATTCAGGGTTATATGAAAGTGAAGCTAGTACTAATACCGTTAAAGCCGGTCTTGACTGAAATTTCCGAGATGCATTTCCAGATATCAATTAAGTTGACCAAATAGGAAATCTGAATTTATATACGACGCTAGTGGACGAAGTTACTTGACAGTTAAGGTATCGGCCACTGCTGGTATTAACTCCAGAGCTCTTGCATTGATAGTTTACGCATTTCGTTTTCAAGTTTGTTTGAATTTAGTTTATCCGATCCGAAGAGGTACGACAGTAAATTTAAATATTTCTACCTGCAACCTATTAACTTATTTTAAAAATATACCTTCGCAATAAAAATAATATATAATTCACTCAAGGCTATTTTAGGCGCATTTTATGTGACGCGAGGTTAAAATAGAGAAAATACGACCAGGCAAGGTTTCTAAAATATATTTGTAAAATATATTTGTAAAATATTTTTGATAAAGTTTCAAAATTCCGCGTTTCATTTACCTCCTCCTAGAAAACAAAGTCTCCTTCACTTCACACTTCGTGGATTATTTATTCCTGCAAATTCAATTTGGTGCTTATACCCCACACCTTCACCTTTGGAGTCAACCGTGGTGCTTTCTTCTATCACCATCGTACGCCCATCTCATGCAGCTCCGTCGCCGCCCTCCATCTCCAAGGCACCCGCATACTACACCTTTCAATTTCCATATTTAACACCCGAAAATCGGCTGAAAATAAAAAAATCAACTTCCATTGCCACATTAAGGAAGAAGCCAAGTTCATGGTGGGAAGAAAAGTTCATGGAACCCTTTCATTACCTTATGTGTGTGTTAATCCTATTCGACGGTTCAGATGAGATAAATACCATAGCAGATACGTCATAGTAGGCATAGCTCTGAATTATACATTTCATGATAGCAAATCTGGTTTTTCAATTCGCAGCTATAAATGCCTTGTAGCGAAACATCCAATGTCATGCAGTGGCATGTAGATGAACGACTTCCGCGGCATGACTTTCCTTCAAGTATTCGTCGTAACACGCCTGGAATAAGTGTTTTACTTACTGTTGACGAAATGATAGGGATTTCATCTCTTTTGATTGTATCGCCTCAACTCTTTCCAACTATATCAATATCGTTCATATTTTAGTATTCCAATATATTCCAGTATTCTCTTTGAAAATCCTACCTAATCTTCAAATTTGATCTTCATTTGTGGGACAAATGCTATCGAATACATTCTTTTAACTACCTTTCGCTAATTATTCTTAATTTGGACATTGTTATTCCCTGTGTTTCTGTCAAACAAGAGGTTTCCGTTGACATTTAGTTATGCTCATATGCTCGTTTAAGTTATTTCCCATCAAGCGATATCTTTTATCTTGTTTAGAATTGAATTTTGTCATTTATTTCCAAAATCCGTTCTCCACTAATGGATTGCTGGAATTAAGTTTAAGGCTTCGAAGTTACTATAGCAATATTCTCATATTATTTAATGACCTTTGATAAGGGAGCTGCATCCCCGTCGTAAAAAATAACAAAATCGATAACAGGGTTGACTGCTTTTTCAAATTCGGGTTATTTTCTCTGACCATTTTATGAGGCTTGAGACAGTGTGTTTAATTCCTTTCGAGGGTGAGATCCGATTGGAAGTCTCTTTAACATCTTTCGTCATTTAAGATCGAGGAACCCTCATTCGTCGCTAAATGCAAAGGGCTTCACAACTCGATTCGTTGTGTAGCAATGAAGGTCATGTAACAAATTATCGTGTATAGCCACTTCGGTTCCACTGAGGCGAAGTAGCCGTACGCCCATCCTCTCGCTATGCCGTTAGGACCCATCTGCTCAACAGTTTCCAAAAATGCCATTCTTTCAATTCATTTTGCCTTTGCTATTTTTAGAACCATTTCTTAGCAACAACACCCTCTTCCGGCGTTCCGGAATCCTAATGGCATCCGTCTGCTGCAACGGTTTCGTAAAATCGATCAGATTCGATCTCATAACTGCTAATACGAGCATACGCTCGTGTTATGCTTCTGCGTATATTCTTAGCTGTATAAGTAAATCCTGAATAAAATTATTTGGGAAAATTTTTTCCAATGTATCAATTTTATATATCCGAGGTTACTGTTTATCGTTAAATAATAGGATTCATTTTATTCAACAAATCAATTCCAATTTTTATTTGCGGATTGGCAACTTTACCGTCATAATGTGAACACAAACAAGGTCTACAACATAACTTTGGGATAAATTTGGCCTGTTAAGTTTTATTTTGTATTCCATTATGCGTTTACATTACAATTAATTTCATTCACGACGGCAGTTGACACCACAAAACGACTAGCATACATATGGATATATTTTTTATACACAGCAATTTTCTTCGGCAGGAATGTTGAAGGCCTTCAAATGAGACATCACACTTCGCCGGAACGATGGACCAATTGAAGAACGCATGGAAATTATTCCGATGAAAGGAAAATGTAGAAGTGGTTCACTTGAGCATACCAAATTAAATGTTTCACAGATGTTGCTGTAGTTTTATTGAAATACATGTTTACTCCATATTAAATGGAGCGAAATAAAAGACCAACATTATAAAAAATTAAATTTAATATTGTTTGGGAAGAATGCTTCCTTATAGGGCTATTCGAAATAAACACAATTTAGCTGATTTTAGCGGTGATTTTTCAAAGCCAATCGTAGACATTTTAGTGTAAAATGACAAAAGTTACGATCCGAAAGAAGAGTGAATTAGATGTTGACAATAAACAGTTTGGGGAACCCCCTTTTGTTGAACTTAAATTATTGTAAGAAGCAGAACAATTTGACAGCGGTTCCCCAATGTTTTCCGACGGGAGTGCTGCATCAGTTCAACCCGAGGATTCCCAGTTTACGGCACCATGAAACGAATTTCAGAGAGCAGTTTGCTGGCTCCTCTACAGTACCATATATTCCGGGATACCGTCTTGTATACACTAAGTGGTGCTCCAAATGCCCATGTTTCGCACCGATTGCATATTTGAGGCAAATGTGATCAGTATGGATTTTGTCAACAGAGCTATCCGATTGTCAGCTGGTTATTTCTGAATGATCCACCTCCGTGTCGAGTGAATCGTTTTAATGTGCCAAAAAGGAAAATGCTGGTTAGCATAATTTATGGCCAAGGCGTCACCTGAAAGCAGTGTTAGTGAAGTTACGAAGATGTACCTCACCTATGGCAATTATTCTTTTAAAATTGCACCGATTATTCTGTAAATTTCTTTATCTGAAGTAATGGCCGTCAATTCCATTCCAGGTACCTCCAGAGAGTCGCTATCTGGAGAAGATTTGATTTTGTAGGATTGTAAGTTTTCCAGATGTTCACTATATGTCCAGCAATTGTTCAAAACACAACTTAATGCAACGGAATATGTAAAATATTCATTAGGGTGGTCTTCCTGAAATTTATGATACATCTGGACATGCGTAAAGGGATTGCAGGTTCCGAGAGGGTAGTGGACGTATTTTAATGAAGAAGGTTTGATCCTTCATGAATATGGAAACATGAAGGGACGGGTTTAGGATACTAGCCAAGGAGAGGTGCAACTCGTCAAAGAAAAACACACAATAAACGTCGTCGTCTTTCCAGGAATGTAAACCTATGTGGAAGAAAGGTTTACTTACAGGCAATGACAAAATTAATAGTCGAGAAGTA
Source organism: Hetaerina americana (assembly GCF_022747635.1). Classification (NCBI taxonomy): domain Eukaryota; kingdom Metazoa; phylum Arthropoda; class Insecta; order Odonata; family Calopterygidae; genus Hetaerina; species Hetaerina americana. The sequence goes on along the minus strand of NW_027286775.1, from coordinate 4,569,140 downwards.
CTATTTATGGCCCGTGTTCAATTTAGTTTACAACAGATACGGCATTTGAAAATATGCTCGAATTAGTAATGATTTCATGGGGTAGAGCATTTCTCCGAGTAATACTCGGAAACAGCGTCGTAGTCCTGGTAAGAAGCTGTCGAATCATTAGAAATATACGCAGGACAATCATTTTCGATTACTCGACAATTTAATCAAAGCTAACACTAGCTGCAATATAATTGACGGATGCCGAAGTAAAAAGATCAACGGACACTTTCTGAGAAAAATTTAGCTTGCGCAAATTATTAACTTGATAATAGTGCTAACCTAATAGCGAAGTAACTACGGGACACGCCGCAACAGATTTTTCTGACCGAGTCATCCACTAATATGCTTTTCAAAGCAAGATTATCAGAGGAAAAATCATTCTTCCTTGAAGAGGCGAATCATTTTTCCATCGAAATCGTTGCCTTGTACGTAAGAGCAGATAAAAGGTAACCCAATGCAAAACATTATTTCAACATTAAAAAAATGGTAAATGTGAAAGCGTGTAACCTTAACATAACGGACTATTATATTGGGAACGGAAATATTTGCGGCAACCTGGAAAAAAAACGTGTTTTACGGTAATAAGCTAAATCATTGAAGGTATGACGATATATTACTCCGATTAAAACAACGAAAAGGTAATGAGTAAGGCTTAAAAAGGAAGGAAGAAGAGAGAAAGATTGCACGAGTTTCCTGTTGCTGACCCAAAGAGGTATCATGCACAGCTCGTTGGAACCCATTTTCCGGCATTCGTTCAAAGGTGAAAACGAAGGCCGATGGCCGGTCCATCACGCCCCTCACACAAATCCCACGGATCTGCAGAGAGTGACGTCCTACTGGTACCATGTTACAGCGGTCCCTCTAAACGGGAAACCGCTGCCTTCGGAAAATATTCAGTGGAAGGAACATGAAGAAGTATTCATGATGGAATAGGCAGAAAGAGAGCGATGGAATGATGCAATTTAACAAAATATTAAGTACGGTCCACTTGTACATAATACTTTGTTAAATGACTAAATCTAAAGACATTGGATATAATTCATGATACGATAACATATTAGGATGGCCAATTGTGTGCAAACATTACGATAATGTGTTCATCATACGAAGTGTAAGCTATTACTAAATTAATATCACACCCAAGTCACGTTAAATGTCCTACCTACTTTAATTGCTATAAGTCACTTTAATTCACCCCCCATTTCTCTAAGTGCGCTGGTTGCGTCCCTTAAGCCCCGTCGGGGGCCCTACCGCGGGGGTGGAGGCCTTGTCTCATGCTAGGGGGACACCTACACACTGAACCTGTGAAGCACGAGGGGGGGGGAGAGGAGACGACTCCCTACCTTTGCCAAACTGCAAGGTCCACCGGCGGCAGATCTCGCTCCATCGGCGATCCCTCGGTGCACACGCATATCACACAAGCACTATGCACAACGAACACACCATAATGACCATGCACCACACATCACAAAACCATCACCACTGCTCTTGGGGCCAACACTGGAGTTATCCAACGATGGAGGCGTGAGGGATGCCTTTTCTGCTCAGGAATTGGAGACCTCCGGGAGTGTATGCTTAGCGATTTTGTGTTCAATGTATCGTGTTAGCGAATGCCTAGAGCAGATTGTTCTAGTCTGCAAGTCTACATTATTATTGACGTACCATTTTGCGTGCAGAAAGCATGAATGACAATGTAAAAGGCGAGTCTTTGGCTTTTCCCGTTCGGTGCCGATGGGAGTGAACAGGAAGAATGGAATAGACGGGTGTCGGGAAAAAAAATAGAAAATGGAAAATTTTCCCGGTTTTATCATATAACGATGAAAAGAGGAAGGACTCTCGTATTTGAATTGAGTAGAATCGACAAGCTACCATTGGTCATGACCGAGAGGATTACAGACTAGCATTTCCTCCTATCCCATAGCATGTTGCGCCCAGGGCAGGGCGGAACGATTGACATCAGGAGATACCAAAGGATAAGAATTCGAAAGGAAAGGTATACAATTTCAAACAATAGACAAATACAGTCACTCCAATGGCATCATGAGTAATATACTAATAGAAAAAACTAAGGAGAGTATTAGCAACCTTTGAGGCTACGCACGAATTTCAATATACAAGCAATTGGTGGCTCTTGCGCGAGATTATAGCGATGAACTGAAAAAGTGAATTGAGGGCTCTATTATTCACGTTAATATTTTTTTTTTAAGGTAATCTACCGGTTAAGGTAGGTTTTTCGATGGACACAACTACCAAACAAATATTTTGTGACTACTAACAAAACACAACCCTAAATTCTACTCTACACCAGGTCCCTCTTCATCTCCGAGTACTTTCTTCCGCCCTTTATCCCGTCCAACATCCCTATCCTGTTCCTTCCCTTTCCTCTTTTGCCCAACATTCTACCCTCTATCACAGTCTTAACATCCCACTGCCGGTCAACACCCCCTTCATCCACTTTTCCTGCCTCCATAGGATTGCTCCCAACAAACCCCTCTCTTCGCCCACCATACCAAGTACTTCCTCATTTGTTTTCTTCTCTGTCCATTTCACCTTCTCCATTCTTCTCCACACCCACATTTCAAAAGCCTCCAGTCTACGTCTATCCTCCTGCTTCAATGACCACGTTTCCGCGCCGTACATAGCTACGCTCCATATCAAAGTTTTTACGAGTCTTTTCTTAACATCCTTACTCAAAGTCCCCGTCATCAACTCCCTCCTCCTCGTGAAAGCCTCTTTGCCTAGCGCAATTCTTATCCTTACGTCCCTACTACTTTGACCGTGTTGGTCCAAAACACTACCGAGATACGTAAACTGTTCTACCTGCTCTAGTTTTTGCCCTCCTATTTTAATGTTAAGCTTGCCCTTTTTCTTTCTAGAAAATCGCATAACCTTTGTTTTATTAATGTTGATTCTCATCCCATACCTGTCGCACTGAATTTCCAATTCACTCAGCAATGCTTGCAGCCCCTTGGCTGACTGACAAACTAAAGCTTGGCACGTTAATATATTACACTGGAAGAAGGAAGAAGCTCCACTCAAATTTGCTAATTTGGTTTTCCTAGTAATGAAAAAATATGCCAACACTTATCGATGGAAAAGGAAAGTGTTTCACTTCATTTTGATTTCGAGAAAAAACCAACAGGAAGGAGGTTTAATATCGCTGTAGTATAGTCAAGTAATGAAATAAATTAATTTTTTTCCGGTGTAACTTTCACAGCGGGCCAGGGGGAGACCAACACTGACAGGAGAAGAATAGGCTAACGCAGAGCGAGAGCGGGAAAGGAGAGAGGGAACGCGAAAGTAGTTTGGGGGTGGAAGTAGCGGACATGGGCCGAGGGCATAGGGCAAAGTGAAGGAAGAAACACGGCAGTGATGGGAACTGAGACTTCCCAACAGTCACCACGACGACGACAGCGAAATGCTAGTGTACTCTCAAGTAAGATAAGAAATATTTGGATGTTGTTGTATGATTGACTGAAGCCATTGCCGGGGTAACTCCATTATAATACTTTATTGGATAAATCAATTGACTTTTTTAACTGATGAAGTAATGGTTTGTCCGACTAGTAGTCTTGAAGTAGTATTGGAATAGTAAAGATAATCAAACCGAGATACAATTGGCTAAGATATGCGATAAACTGGCAATTGACAATCCAGGCGGAAACCAGCGAATTTAGATTGAGCAAATTCATTCCTGGGGTTTAAATTCAGTTTGAAAAACTATTCCAACTTTAGGAATAATGGAAATGAAAGATGATCTGCTTGATATTCAAAGAGAATTCCCAAGGCCCCCAGCCCTATCAATGCACGTGCGGACTGCGACGGCAGAGGGCGCAGTTGACTGTGAAAGTGGTTTCTACGAAAATTGTTCATTGAAATGTACGAGAGAAATGAGAACAGACGGCGGAGGGAATGGAACAATTTTAACCCAACTAGTCAACATTCTGAGCTGGTGATTCGGAACCTGGTTGAGTGAAAACCGAATGCATTTCAGCGAGTAAAGAAAATGCCAATTTTAACGAAGCCGCATTCCGGAACAACCAACATAAGTTACTTCAAATTTAACCTATTTGTTCAAAAGAGATTCGATAGTTGACTTTGAAGAAAATCTCTTAATGAAAACCTAACAACACACGACAAGCCGAAAAATAATGCGAACCATCTACGATCTACAAAGGTGGATTATGGTCAATGTACAATGAGTGGAGTGTTAAGTGTATTTTCACCTCTAAAAAAGAAAAAATTATCAATGAACAGCAGAAAAATAAAAAGTCAAAATAGGAATAAAATTTATTAGTCTAATGATTATATTTATATCAATCTCGTGAAGAAAGATTTGAAATTTGGAGGCAATTACTAAATATTGGCAATTCAATCACTTACCTCTTCTCCGAAGGATGAAGGCCCCTACACTCTTCTGCCCAGGTGGCAAATAATATGTTTCCGGGTAAAACTTTCGGGAGCTAACACGAACGCCTTCCTTCAAACAGCATTGGTACGAACTGAAAGGTTTAAAAACTGATGTGCGCGCCTTTATAAAGGGAGCAGCTCGGGGAAAGGGGCGGGCGGGAGGGGAAGTAAAGTATGGGCGCTAGAATGAAAAATGGAGGGGTTTCGTTGGGAGGAGGTAAAATGGATGTACCGATGGTGGTAGGAGGAGGATCAACGAGCACAGGCGGTTAACTGGGGTTGAGGGTGGAGATGGGGATAGCCAAAACCAAGGAAGACAGCGGGGAGTGGGCTGGTCGCCGTGTCAGCGGTGTTTGCAAGGGAGAGAGAGTTTGGTGATTGGAGGGGGGGTTGAAGGCGCGCCCAGAGTTGGAAGGTCCCCCGCTAAATGGCCTTCCCCAGAGATCGAAACGGTTGCCCACAAAAAGCAAACGGGGCTTCGTCCACTCGCATTTACCTCATCCCCTTCCATCTACAGGCCAATTCACAGGTCAACCTTAAGTCCCTAGTCGTGGGTACGGCCTGCGGTGACTCCGAACTTTTCGCGCCTTCAAATCTCATCCTCCATCGCCTAGATAAGACTCCCACCATTCCTTTTTGGAGAGTGTTCTGATTATTTTATATTTATGATTTTTATATCGTTTCTTGTTCCGCATAGAAACGGAATATATAGAAATCTGACTAAATTATTGTTCTGAAGAATCAATGAATATATTTAAAATCTGAATAAGTTAATTCGGCTGACCGATTAGGGTGGGCTTTAGGAGGATGGCGTGGGGCAATAGAAGGTTGAACGAGGGAGATGGAGGAATGACAAAATAACGTCGGAGAAATTGCTGAAAACACATTGATTGAAATCCCAATGTTCATTTTTTAGGTTCATTGATAAGGAGTATATCTTATACTCCAGCAAAAAACAATTCGTTTCTCACGATTTCTATAAAAAACTGCGATCGAAGAAAACAATATACTGACATTATTGAAAAAATTGAAATTGCTTAATTGCATCATCAAGATAGCCATGAACACAACATCTTGGAAAAATGGCATTATATGGACGATTAAAAGTAATCCAATTTTCTATTCAGAGAGCAAATGTCTTTTAAGATATGCTCACTCTGAAGGAGTGAACGTTTATAAGACGCCTTGGGTATTTTTCCATTCCTTTAAATCTTAGGCCTGCTAATTTAGGCTTTCACGGGATTTTTATTGAATCGATTGAATAACTGCTCCCTTTAGATCTTCCTTGAGTAGACAAAATTCACTCCCTCGGGTCCAAGTAACACGTTGGCTATTCGACTGGCTTTCTTTAGTACGAATCGGATTTCCATTCATGACAGTCGGTTGTTTACTCAACATCTATCAGTCTCCGACAAAGTGTACTAATTTTATAGCAGAATAGGATGTGGGAATGTGAGGAATTTAGGAGAGACGAGCTATTTTTTCCGTGAATGTGTCAATTCAAAACCTACCTTAAACGGTCAATCACGAATAATTTTTGTTATTAGGTAATGTACACGTTAAGGAAGGTATTCCTGAGACTCAGCTGGCAACTAAATATCTACTGAGAAAACACAATGGAGCATTCAACTCCGCATCGAGTCCCTCTTCATCTTTGTGTTCTTCCTTCAGCCCGTCGAACATCACTATATAATTCCTGCCCTTTCCTTGTTAGCTTAAAATTATCTCCTCCATTACAGTCTTCAACACCCAACCGATCATTCATCACTGGCTTCATCCATATCTCCTTACTACTTAGGATTCCCCTAACAATCCCCTATTCTCACCCACCATACCTAGCACTTCTTCACTTGTTTTCTTTTCGGTCCATTTCACCTTCTCCATCCTCTTCCAAACCCACATTTCAAAAGCGTTCAATCTACTTCTATTATTCTGCTACCAACGCCACGTTTCCATGACATACACTCCATATCAAAGTACATCGACGAGGATTTTCTTAACATCCTTACTCAACATCCCTGTCATCCCTCCTCTTTGGGAAAGCTTCTTTGCATCCTGCAATTCTTTTCCTTGAATTATTATTACTTGACCACTTTGGTCCAAGACACATTAACTGTTCCACCCACTCTAGTTTTTGCCCTCCTATTTTAATGGTTAGCTTGGCTTTTTTCTTTCTTGAAAGTTGCATAACCTTAGCTTTAATCAGTTAGGTTTGCTGATGACCAAGCTCTGATTCGTCAGTCAACCAAGGGGTTGCAAGCATTGTTGAGTGAAATGATAATTCAGTGAGGCAGATATGGCATGAGAATCAATATTGATTCAACAAAGGTAATGCGATTCTCAAGAAAGAAAAAGGCTAAGATTTATATTAAAGTAGGATGGAAAAAACTAGAGCAGGTAAAACAGTTTACGTATCTCAGAAGTGTTTTGTACCAACACGGTCAAAGTAGTAGGGACGTAAGAAGAACAACTGCGCTAGGCAAAGAGGCTTTCACAGGGGGAGAGTTTTGACTGAGACATTGAGTAGGGATACCAAGAAAAGACTCGTGCAAATTTTGATATGGAGCGTAGCTATGTACGGCGCGGAAACGTGATCATTGAAGCAGGAGGATAGACGTAGACTGGAGGATTTTGAAATGTGGGTGCGGAGAAGAATGGGGAAGGTGAATTGAACAGAGAAGAAAACAAATGAGGAAGTACTTGGTATGGTGGGCGAAGGGAGGGGTTTGCTGGGAGAATTACTATGGAGGCATGAAAATTGGATGAAGGGGGTTCTAACCGGCAGTGAGATGTTGAAGACTGTAATAGGGGAGAATGTTAGGCAAACGAGGAAGGACAGGAACAGGATAGGGATCTTTAACGGGATAAAGGAAAGAAGAAAGTACTCGGAGATGAAGGGGGACCTGATGTGGAAGAGGATACTGGATTGCGTGTTGTTAGGAGCCACAAAATCAATATTTGATAATTGAGTCCATGCAAAACATACCTTAACCGGTAGATTATTTAAAAATAATAATAAACAACTTACGCACCTCCAGGCTAAATGGATGAGCATATATTCGTGCCAAAGATGCTCTAACTTGACGGCGTGATTTTTTAATTACATTCGTAACATGAAAATGGGCCACGCTGCATGTATAACCTTGTTTCATTAATGCTGATTCTCATCCCATATTCCTACATGAGGAACCGATTAGGAAAATATTGGAAAGATTTATCAACAAAAGATAAAGTAAGAACGGGGAGAGTAACGGAAAGGAATGGCATGTAACTCATATTTTGTATTTTGAAAAATTAACGAAATTGTATTGGGGGTTTAAACATAAGGCACCCCAAAAAAATGAAATTGAAACAATAAATTGCCCGATCTTGATCGAACGGGCCCAATTATTATTATTATTATTTATCTCACAGAGTTCCAAAATCACTCAGCAATGCTTGCAGCCTCGTGGCTAACTGACAAACTAGAGCTTGGTCAAGAGAAAACCTAAATTAATTTTCGTATTCACCTCCGATTATCATACCTCCCTCTAGTTCTTCCCATGCCTCTTTAATCATTTCCTCCACGTGTAGGAGAAACAGCACGGATTGCGAATTAGCGTTCTGTCCCTCAAATATATTCCTATTTTCTGCAATATACTCGTACTCATTGGTCTATCCTAGTTCACTCTATCAAATGCCTTTTGGAAATTTGCGAAGCAGACAAATATGCCCTCATTATATTCTATACTCCTCTCGATTATTAATCTCATTACTGCAATGGCATCACGCGTACCTCTCCCCTTCCCAAACCCAAACTAATTATCCCCTAAGTAATCATTTGCCCAACTCCGTGTCGTTTTTTTATGATCCTGAGAACAACTTTAGCTACGTGGAATACCAAACGTATTGTCATTTTGTCCTCACATCATGTAGCCTTTACTTTTTTGGGAATAGGAACTATCACTCTATTCACAAAGTCTTCCGGCCAGATTCTTTCCCGAAAGATACCGCGAGTCAGTCCATATAGACTCTTCCTCCCAAATTTTCCTAAAAATATCAGTAGTTCTGCAGAATTATTGTCAACCCCACGGCCTTATTTGATTTCATCTCCCTTAAAGCTCTTTCTATCTCTTGGTCGAGAATGGCTTGACCTAAGGTATCTTCATCCATGCCATGGTCCTATTTTAAGTATAAACTTATTGAATTAAGTTCTGTATCATACAGTGCTTCCATATATTCCTTGCATCTTTTCTGTGTATACTATTATGGCAACCGATTTATCTCTAGCGGTAAGCACAGATCATCTCTTGTTACTTCCCGATAGAGATTGCGAAGGAATTGCGCGAAGATCGCTGAGCACTTCAGGTGTTGTGACAGGTGTCGGGAAAAAAATAGGAAATGCTGACTTTTTCCGGTTTTATCATATAACGATGAATAGAGGAAAGACTCCCATTTGAATTCAGTAGAATGGACCAATTACCATTTGTCATGGCGAAGAGAATTACAGACTAGGATTGCCTCCTATCGCATAGCGTGTTGCGCCCAGGGTAGGGCGGAACGGTTGACATCAGGAGATACCAAAGAATAAGAGAATGCGAAAGAGAAGGTTTACTGTTTCAAAAATCAGACAAATACAGTCACTCCAATAGCATCATGATTAATACAGTAATTGAATAATCCAGGAAGAGTAATAGCAACCTTTGAGGCTACGCACGAATTTCAATATCTAAGAAATGGGTGGCTCTTGCGTGAGATTATAGCAATGAACTGAAAAGGTTAATTGAAGGCTATATTATTCAGGATAAGATGCTATACTGGAAGAACGGAGAAATTCCACTCAAGTTTACCAATCCTCTGGTCTTCGTGGTAGTTAAAAAAATATATCCCAATACTAATCAAGGGCGAAAGGAAAGTTTTTCACTTAATTTTGAATTTGAGGAACAAACCAACAGGAAGGAGATTTAATATCGGTGTAGCATAGCCAAGTAATGAAAGAAATTAAATTCTATTTCGGGTAAAACTACCCCAGCGGGCACGAGGGAGACCAACACTGACAGGGGAAGGAGAGGTTAACGGAGAGCGAGAGCGGGAAAGGATGGAACAGAACGCGAAGATAGTGTCTGTGTGGATGCAGCGGACATCGGACGAGGGCATATCGGAAAGTGAACGAAGAACTCTGGGCGGAAGACACAGCAGTGATTGGAAGGGCGACTTCCCAGTGGTCACCACGACGGAGACAGTGAAACGCTCAAGTCAAACAAGAATTATTTAAACGCGGTGGTTCGATTGGCTGAAGCTATCACTCCATTATAATACTATATTGGATAAATCCTGAGACTTATCTAGATGAAGTATTTGTGTGCCCTATGACAGGCCTTTGAAGTAGTACAAGAATAATAAAGGTGGTCCGACCGATATGCAACTGTCTAATGTGTGTAATAGACTGGCAATGGACAATCCAGGCCGAAACCAGCGATTCGTGCTGGAGTAAATTGATTCCTGGGCCATTAACTCAGTTTGGAAACTATTAGAACTTAAGGAATTACGGAAATGAGGGATGATTTTCTGCAAAGAGTGATAGTTCCTATTCCCAAAGAGGTAAAGGCTACATCATGTGAGGACTATAGGACAATACGTTTGATATCCCACGCAGCTAAAGTTGCTCTCAGGATCATCAACAAAAGGATGGAGTGTAGGGCAAGTGATTACTTAGGGGATGATTACTTTGGGTTTAGGAAGGGGAGAGGCACGCTTGATGCCATTGAAGTAATAAGATCACTAATTGAGAGGAATATACATTTTAGAATACAATCAGGATGTATCTGCCTGTTTCGTAGATTTCGAAAAGGCGTTTGTTAGAGTGAATTGGGAAAAACTATTGAGTATGTTGCCGAAAATAGGAATAGATTGGAGGGAAAGTCCGCAACCTGTATATGTCTCAGTCTGCTCAGTTGCGAGTGAGGAACGGAGAGACCGGCAAAAAGACAAGGGTTTTCATTTTTTAAGGCACTTTTTAAAATAATCTGTCTATCTCTTTAGAATTGAATTTCTCACGTGTGCCCCTGCTCATCTCCTGAGCTACCTCGACACCCTTACGGAGCAAGTTCAGGCTTTATATGATTCGGCCGAAGCCTCATTGAAGCTGCAATTTTGACGGGATTGGGTAAAGAGGAAAATTTCCTCCTAGTCCGCATTCCAATATTTTCCACAATCTTCCATTTCAATGCATGCGTCTCCATTTCCCCCGAAACTGCCTTCCATATTCTCAATTCATAAATCCGCGAGACCAAGTCTGAAAGTGGTGGGTTTAACTTCAGCGAGCCCCTACTTTTCTCCAAAATAAATTCTGCGTTGCCTGCTCCCAGGAATTTAATGGCCTCAACCTTTTTGTTTCAAAGCCGATTGGAGACACATATAGGCTTGTACATACAACTAGAAGTTATTGTCTCTTAACTCTTTTTTATTTTTCATGAATACCTGGAGTTGAACTACAAGCTAGTACTACACGGGCGAGCTAGGGTATTCAAGGTAGTAGCTACACATATTACAGGTTACGTATATTATCTTAGCACAGTATTATATACGTGAACTTTAACATGAGAGCCTGTTCTAGCACACGGGTGTACTACGACGCCTAAAATATCCTCCCCGTTGCCATTAAGAGGAGGAATAGAGAAGCGGAAGGAGACTGAAATTTAAAGATGATGAGAAGAGAGGAAATGGAAATGAAGAGATATCAAACCAAAGGCTTCGTCATTCGTTTTTATAAGACCATGATAATTTTATAACAATTTAGTGGTTTGTATTATCTAAATTGAAATGGCAATTCTAGAAAAAATAAAGATCTAAAGAATGTCAAGTGAATATTTCAGAATTATTTTTCCCTAAAGAAGGAACTGCCTGCGTAATAGCTTTCAACGGACATGCATAGTTGAACAGTAAATTTGATCTACATTTACTAATGTAGAGCCTTAACCCATTGGTAGTTAAATAATAACCAGATGTATTCTACGGATCGTAACCCCGAAAAGGAACAGAAAAAAGGAATGTTTTATGAATTGATTGCATCAGAAATTTTTCGGATGACAAAGATTCATATAAATAATTGAACCATTTTTTCGTTTAGCCCTTGCATGTGAGGACTTGATATAGGTGTACGGGCTTACTGAAGATGGTAAAAAGTGTTAGTCAACCCATATCAGTATATCTGAACCATGAATTTCCCGCGTATTATAAGATAATTGTCTCCCGAGAGTTTATGATTTACCATATTTTTACGATCCATAGTTGATTATAGAAAAATTATATTTCGTCATCTCCTGGTCCGAAGTCGCATTAGCCGACGTAGATTTCCTTCGGATATTAATATTCCGACTGCAAAACCAGCGAAAGCTTCGTCCGACCTTCACCATTTCAAGTATTCAGTTGGGCGTTGAATTTAAGGGTATCCGAATGCAACTAGAATTGCTAGTATTTTTAAGGAAACGGATTTTCTTAGTGCTTGAAATAGTAACTGACTCTCTGACGGCGGATACGACAACTACGAGGACCCTCTCACCATAAGGGCTCAGTGCTTGGTCCAAGAGGCCAAGGGTTGAGTCTCCGTCGTCGGGGGCAACGAAAATCCTTTCTGACATCAACTGGATGGAAAATTGAACCCTGTAGAACTTTAAGGATTCTTTCATTACGATGATGCCGATACCGGGCTTTTCCCAAACTCCCCCATGCGATTCCTTCTTTGGTTGTGTTGTCAATGGGTAAAGTAGTCAGTATTTATTAAATCAGCATTGATTGAAAAAATGCCATTTCTTTCTTGTTTCGAAAGGTATACGGTACAAAGACCACTGGTGTTACAAGACCACCGCGCTCCACTATCTCCAAAGAAAAAATATTTTAATCTACTAATCGTTCTCACTGGAACAAATGCGAGAGGCGTGGCCAATATTCATATTGGACATAAAAGTCATTATTCCTGCAAGGTTTGCATCAAAAATAGAACCGCCTTTAGGCCTGCAACCTTCTAATCAAGCAAGATTGGCGAATGGAAGGAGAATTTGATGCACACTTTCAAATTTTTACATAAGGCAAATTATATTCTGAATTTATCAACTTTTCCTCTCCTGCCAATTCAGTAGCTGATGATACTACTGTCCATTGAATCATTCCTTCCCATATTTTTGTGAATTTTCTTCTTTTCTTCTTCAGAGAATGAGAAGCGATTTGCTCCTTGCGTTGCACTGGCCTGATGTCAAACTAGATTGATAATGAATAGTGAGGGTATTTTAAACATTGCCGGTTTATTGACCCAAGTTTGATGCTCATAATATATCCACTTTCCTCCTTTTTGAGTATGCTCTTGCTGTCAGTCATGGTAATGTTTTTCAGAATATTTGTGTGAACAGTCCCAGTAGCACACATTCTCCTTACAAATTTCACCACAGATGAAAATTTGTTGATACCAGGATACGTGTCAGAGATCATTGGGGACTGGTTCTCCAAGAACCTTCTCCTCTACACAACTTTGTCCATGAAATCTGCTCTTATGTAATGCCCCTGCTTCTGGGCTAGAACCCAGCCTTTGAAACTGAAATGTATAGGTTTATTTCAAATACATTTGTTGCACCCATGGCAAACAAAATGTGGAATCACTCCTTCACTCACTAATACTCTGCTTTGGGAGCCTAATGCATGAAAGATGATTGAAGTCATTAAATGAAGAACACAGTGTATATTTCCATTCTTCCTTATTTGTGTAAACCAGTTTCAATGCTTAGGCATCATCATCAGGTACAAATTAATCAAGTTACAGTCCATTTAACTATCATTCATGAGGGAATGGGTGAGTGAGAGGGGAAAAAAAGTGGGGCGTAGATGGGAAGGGGGAGAGGGGTGTTAAGCATCAGGAAAGGGTAACCATACTAGGAGCAATGATAATTGATCCTAGTATGGTTACCCTTATTTCTCCTAGCATGGAAGGATGAAGGGTCATGAATATGGAACAAATAAATGACAGAATATTGTTCCTAGAAATGAGCAATAGGTAATAGCAAGGTGAGTAGCAACCAAGCTGGAAATCAGCCATAGGGACATGGCACAAACAACAAGTTAGACAAAATGTTAGTGGATTTACCTAGAAAAAACATGACAGCAATCAGGGAAATTGAATGCATTAGTAGGTGGAGGGAGACGCAGGAGTAAAGTAGGAGAGTATGGTTGAGGGGAAAGAATTTACTACTGGGAGAAAACTATTGTTTTGTAGCAGAAACAAATTTATTATAACTAAAACCTGGTTTAAACACCACAATCAGTTAAGGTAAAATAGAAAATGCCTGGGGATACAAATAAGTATCAGTCAGATATATCATATTATGGTTAAGCATAGATTTAGAAATAACATGAACAATAGACAAAGTTTCCCAGGAGCAGCTGAGGTTTTGGATTACAATTTAGTTCTCATGAAGTGTTAGATCAAATTTAAGAAACTTGGAGAAGGAAAGGAGTGAAAGAAATATGGAATGTATAAGATTTCACGGGAGCAAGAAGGAAGGAGTACCATAAGGTAGATAATAAATTACAGAATGAGGATAACGGGGCGGGTGCAGTATGAGAACGATGGGAATTTCCAAAGAAGGAATAAAAAAAATTCAAATATAATATTAGAAATTCGAAATAGAAAAAGGGGTAGGAAGTAACAGAGTACAGAACATATGATTAGGATTATGGAAGAAATCAGATACTGGAAGCGCATGAACACAGAATTAGGGAGAAGAAAGTACAAATATGTAAACTTTAAACTGAGGCAATGAACCAATAGGGAAAAGGAAACGGTGGAAAGAGCAGGGCATATATATGGAAAGTTTATAGAGTGACGATGAAATGGGTGCACTATGCAGAAAGATGAAGAAACGGGCAGGTCTTGAGTAAGGTAAATCTGTTTACCATATTATAAATACCATATTTTCCCATCGATGACGCGTGCGTTATCCATAGAAAAATGTTCAGGTGATCAAAAAAATGACAATGTGCATTATGCAATGAAAGTTGGAAAAATCCAAACATAGACGTATATTTACACACACTATAGATAATTTTTATGCGCATATATATATATATATATATATATATATATATATATATATATATATATATATATATATATATATAAATAAATATATAAGATTCTGAAGACGACAGCCGTGCTGTCGAAACGTGAAATAACAAATTGTGAGTGTCATTTCTTTGGTTTTCTATATTCTAAAAATCTAAATCTGTGTTTTTACATATTTGTGCATTGCCGAAGAGCGTTCCATTTCGAAGATATTTGTTATATATGTATATATATATATATAGATAGATATATATATATATAAACACACACATATATATATATATATATATATATATATATATATATATATATATATATATATATATATATATATATATATATATTATGTATATGTGCATACAGATATGCGGCATCTGTACAAATTCATAATAACCTGATAGTGCCTTTCTTACCTCTCCTGTGTTTGTCCTTTATGTGTTTTCCTATTTGTTTTCCTTATATCTGTTTCCATGTGAATGGATATTTGTTCGCCACTTGGCAGGATTCCGTGTTTGAATGTGTGTGTGTGTGTGTGTGTGTATGCGTGTGTATATATAAAATATAGTTTAACACATTGTCAAGATAATAGGCCAGTAATATAGGGTGTAAAATGGTCATTAAAAGAAATAAAAATAGAGACAATTGAGGGAACAGATAACATCTGCGCAGAATTACTCTACATTGTAGGAAAATGGGAAGAGCAGGCTTCATATGTGTTCATTCATAAAATGCATCCTCAGGGCTTGGCTAGATCAGTATTTTGGAGAAAATAAAGAGTAGACTGGAGGGATGGATGCCTTATCTAGAGCCTTAACATGCTCCAGACTGAACAGGCAAAGATAGTAAATGGAGGAGAGTCAGATGGGCTGAGTGTTAGGTAGAGTAGTAAGATTGAGATGTACATAACAACCTTTTCTTTTCAGTATATACAGAGGGAATGATAAGGCAGGAATGAAAAGGCTGGAAGCTAGGGTTTAAGTAAACAGGAAACTCTTCAAATCAATTACATTTACAGATGACGAGGCTCTTCAGCCACCAAAATGGTTACAATCATTACTTGGATCCTCCCAGAATCAGTGCGATATGTATGGGATGAGAATTAATCATAAGAAATTGAAGTTAATTAGATTTTCAAGAAAAAGTATAAGATATCAAGGAAGTATAAGATAAGCACTGAAGTAAAAATAACAATGTATCTTTTCACTCAGTTTTATTGGGTATTAATAGCGCAGCAATGTATTGTGCCGATGCCCAAGAAACAGCTACATTAACCAAGTAGAATTCTGCTAATATATATTCTGAAGCGTCTCAAAAAAGAGGAAGTAATATATGAGGTATTCAATATACTTAGAAGGAAAAGTATTTCAAGTTTTTGCAATAACGTTTCTGGTTCCATATATTTTGTGGCACCTAACAAATCACAATCCAGCAACCTTCTCTACATCAAGTTCCTCTTCATCTCTTTGTACTTTCTTCCTCCCATCATCCCCTCAAACATCCCTATCCTGTTCCTGCCCTTTCCTTGTTTGCCTAACATTCTCCTCATTATTACAAACTTCAACATCCCACTGCCGATCAATACACCCTTTCCGGCCTCCTTATGATTTCAGCCAACAATCCCCTCTCCTCACCCACCATACCTAGCACTTCCTCACTTATTTTATTTTTGGTCCATTTCACCTTCTCCATCCTCTTCCAAACCCACATTTCAAAAGCCTCCAATCTATTTCTATTATTCTGCTCCAACACCACGTTTCCATGCCATACACCACTACACTCCATATCAAAGCACATTGACATAAGAATTTCTGAACATCCTTACTCAACATCCCTGTCATCAATTCCCTCCTCCTTGTGAAAGCTTCTCTGCTTACTGCAAGTCTTTTCCTTGAAATACTATTACTTGACCTCTTGGTCAAGTAATAGTAATTCAAGCAACTTGGTTATGCAACTTTCCAAGTTGCATAACCTTTGCGTTATTTATATTGATTCCCATCCCTTATCTATCCCACTAAATTTCCAATTCACTCAGCAATGCTTGCAACCCCTTGGTTGACCGACGAATCAGAGCTTGGTCATCAGCAAACCTAACTGATTTTACAAATTCCCTCCGACTTTCATTCCTACCTCCAGCTCTTCCCATGCCTCTTTAATCATTTCCTCCACATAAAGGTCGAACAGCAACCATGCTAATGGGCAACACTGCCCATCCAGACTCCTCGTTCCCACTGCCACCTGAGCCGTCTGAGACAAGTACAGGGAGCAGACCACCCTCCTGTCCCTCCAATCTTTTCCTATTTTATGCAGTATACACATTATTTTTTCCCAATTCACTCTATCAAACGCCTTTTCAAAATCTACAAAACAGGAAAATTCTTCCCTGTTGTATTCTATGTTCCTCTCATCATCTCATACACTCATCTGACAAAATGCTCAGGCGAAATTCTTCTATCATGGCATTGAATAAGCCGGGGCCTTAGCTATTCTCATTTATGTCACATTCCAGTGATACAAGTCATCATAAAATGGTGCCATAATAGTATTTTAAAGTTGATAGTGCAATTATTTGGAAATTTCATATCTTTCTAAAAAACCTTTTGCATCGTGTGAAGTTTAAATTAACTTAACACTTAGTCCTCTCCAATAAATATATCACTATAATAAATAACCTATAGAATACTAGAATAGACTAGATAGAATATATAGCATATTGAAACCTGTAGAAATACAGGTTATGTTATGGTCCCATTATTAATTATAACAAACATTTTATAACAGTTGAAGTAAAAAGTCACAGAAGCCCTAACAGTGTTACACTATGAAGTGGATAGAGAGGCATTAAGGTGATCTATTGAAAGGGAGTTGGAGAGGAGAATTTTTGTCCATTATCACCAAAGCAAGAAATAGGTTGTCAAGGTAAAATATATTCTTTGGTACGGTTTTAGAATACTGAATCTGCCCCAGAGGTGGTTGACCCTAATTTTATTCATTTATGAATAACAAATTCAATGTGAAACAGAGTTTTTTAATATATAATTATACTGCTTTTCAAGAGTTTGGGGGACAAAATATTGCATGTACTTCATTCTGACCACCTTGGAATGGTCAGTCATGACAAATTAATTACAATGGATCAAGGTAGTAGCCATACACTGACTCCACAAAAGTTTTCCAAACTGGAGACTATACTTTGTGCTACTTGGAATGACCTTTGGATATAGAAAATGAAAATTCATCAGGCTAATACTACCAAATAGAGTGAAAATACATCTTCTATATGAAAGACATTAATTATTATTTAAAGTAAATAAAGACTTGTTGCATCTTATTACAGAGAAGATAATGATGGAAATTGCAGGGCTCATCTTGAATATCAAACACTAGGTGAAGATACAGTTTTGGCATCATGAGATAATTTACATTTGTTTCCCCGAAGACATGAAGCACATGAGAAAAACATCAGAATAAGAAAATGCTTCTCCATGCGTAACTGCCGATTTACCAAATCATAGCAGTACTTGGATTGGAATATAATTATTCAATCAAATATCTCAGACTACTAGAAAAAATAGCACTGTCTTGTCAAAAAAAGCCTTGTTTTCACGGCTAGTTTCCTAAGCTCTGTACTTAGCGGATGAATTTTTCATTTAAAGTAATATGGAGAAGATATTATGATGTTTTTTTATGCCTGGTTTAGTACTTCAATTTGTTACATGTCTGATGTGCTGATATGTGTCATGTGTCCGATGTCTTCTGTTGGATTAGGCCTATTGCATGACTACCCAATGGCCTATGAAACATTATAAATAAGAAAGTTTACCAAGGCATATTTGCCAATTTTGAGAAGGTTGAGCTTGGAAATAGCAGAAGAGGAGTGATTGAGAAAGAAATATACAGATGTGGAAAAGCAATGCAAAGCTACTCTTCCCTGTAGTTCTATGTAAAACCCCTCCCAGAGTTTTTATGGGCTTTGGAGGCAAAGGTGCCATAGTAAAGGGCGGGCAAAAAAGACTAGGAGTCAGGAGAAAACTGATTTGAACCAATCCTACCCTCTCTGGGATGAATGAGACATCAGAGAGCAGCAGATAGGCAGCACCTACTTGCAGGAAACAGGGAATATTTCTCAGTCCATCCCATTTCTGCTCTGCTCCCAAAGAAACAAAAAGACTGAGGTAAATAAATAGAACTTTATTTATTAAAGCCTATGATATTTCTATCAGACACCAAAGGCAAGATTCCTATAACCATAGTCATACCATGCTCAGCCCATGAGCCAATAATATAAATGTGTTAGCCCATCATGCTGAAGGTATAAAAGAATACATCGGTCTGCATAAAGAGCACACATAATTTTTACTATACTCCCATTTGGAATTGCTGACGATATTGGAGCATATCGCAGTTTTCTTGCAGTTTCAGGTGTAAATATGGCAATTGAAAATATCTTATTGAAGAATCTCTGACATTTTGTAGGGGGAAAAATCGCATGGAATTTGGTTTTGCTAATATCAGTCGTAAGGTTGTTATTAGTCATGAAATAGGTTAGGGTTCAAAATGTAAAGTTCTTTTGGCCGTTGGAGCAACAACTGCCATAAAAGATTGATTCTAAGGAGCACCAGTAGACATTCACTACTCACATGAACTATGGTCAGTTGCCCAAAGATTGGTTTTGATAGTTTATGGTAGTAGTAGTTTTGAGGGGAGGCGACCGACAGCTAAGGTCATTTGCGCCATAGGGAATGGACAGGAAAGGATGAAGGGTGGAGAGAAACCCGGCGTCGGCATTAGCCTACTCTTTACGAAAGGCGCCAAGGGGTCCGCAGTTTAACGTCCCATCCGACGGACGGCGTACTCACTCAAAGTGCCCTCCACAAAGCACCTCAAGTAGGGATCGAGATACCTCTGAAAAATATTCAACACCGCCGGGATTTGAACCCGCGCCCTCAGGGTGGGAAGCCAGTACGTTAGCCCCCGCACCATCTCGATCCCCCTAGTTTATGGTATAGCTCTTATTAATCAAATGAAATTTACATTTTTGGGGTGAAGAAGCTAGTTTTCTCTGTTCTCCCTGTGCTTATAGTACCAGAAAATCAACTGCCCGATAAAAATGAATATGTGCAGAGGCATCACCCTGGATAAAAAACTGGAAAGCCAAAAGTTGTGCATCTCTCTACCCAGAAGGTTACTTAAGCCACCTCTAGTAGATATAAATGAGGCATATTCATAAGGTAAGGGTCGTTTGCTTATACTTAAATTTTGGCGCTTCAAAACACAGTTTCACTCCTGCAATGCCATTTACTGATTCATTGAGAAGCTGTAGTAGAATATTTTTTAATTCTAAAGTCGTTTGTTTGTCCGTGCCTGTCTGCGACCATCGTTCATCCTGCCAGCTGTGAAGTTTGTTCTGTTGCATGATTCTGGTATGCCAAAGGGTTGACGGCTGCTGGAATTAATCGGTAGTTATGCCTAGTTTATGGACTTACAGTTATGAGTGAAGGAAAGGTTAGACAATGGTTTTAAAAATGGACAACCAAATGTCCATGACGAAGAGCAAAGTGGCAGGCCTAGTACTCTGACCGATGAAATTGTTTCGCAAGTTGAACAAAAACTGCGATATGATCGTCGATTGACTATTAATGGCCTGGCTGAACAATTTCCTCAACTTGGACACACTACTGTCTACAATATTGTCACGGTACACCTTACATACCACAAATTGTGTGCAAGGTGGGCACCGAAAATGCTCACCGACCACCACAAAGAGCAAAGAATGTGCAGTGGACGAGAGTTTTTGGGACCCCCACCGTACAGTCCTGAACTTGCACCTAGCGACTAGTTCCTCTTCTTGCACTTGAAACAGTGGCTCGGTGGACAACATTTCTGAGCCAAAGAGAAACTCAGAATGGCGTTGTCAATTGGTTCTACTCTCAGGAGGCGAGCTTCTATGCAGAGTGGTTAAACAAGCTGGTGCAGCGGTACAAAAATTGCTTAGAAGTGAACAGCAATTATGTAGAGAAGTGAAGTAGTGCTCATCAGAGCACTAGTATTAGTATGCCTGTATTCAATGATTACAGTTTTCTATTTCCTGTTCTCACCCTATTCTGTATGATTGCATATATTTGCATAATCTAGTCATTGCGGTTAAGGGTAGCAGCTACCCTTAATATTTTACAGCCGTTACAAGAAAATCATCAAGCATAAAAAAACCTTCCCATTAGGCTTCTAAAATCTCTGGCGACTTTCATTTAAATGTTACTTGTTATGAATTATGTCAATTAACGTAAGGAGCTGTCTAAAAATGTCACTTCAATTGCTTCAAAAATGTACAGAATAATATATTTATTACAACTAGACACTTGTGAAGTCACATATAATCTGTAACTTTCAATGACTGTTTCATGAGGAGTTATCAAATGGCCAAATTAGAGGGTTAACACTCATTAAGAATGCAGCCACTTTACTACCCACTTCTTGTAAGTGTAAATAAATTATGTAAATGCCTATTGTTAACAGAATTTTACCAATCAATTGACATCAGCTCTCAGAATATCTCAACCAGCGACTAAGCATCAACTCTTAATCAGTCAACAATTTCACAAATAGCATAGACCTGATAGCATTTTTCTTTCCCTTATTAAATATTGAAGCAATTCAATCGGCTATTCACTGTAAATGTATTTATAACAAATCATTAAATGTTGGAACTTACCAAATTTTGAATTTATTTTAGTAAGATACATTACAAGGGAAATGGAATCACCAAAACTGTTTTGGCAGTCTATTGAATTTTTCCAGAAACATTGATTATATTTTTTCCCCAATATAAAGAAGTATGAACAGAAAAATTTCATAGGTGAATAGTATGAAAAAGAATTTATTGTAATACATTTTTGAGTGGAAATTGAGGGAATGTAAAACGACAGAATTACTCTTCTCCAAGATGAATTGTTAAAATAATATTAAACTTTCAATTTGTCTAAGTTAATAGTTTTCAGTTGGAACCCTCCTCTACCAACAAATCAGTGAAAGTGAGAATTGATCATGATCATCAATGATTTGAAAAACATTATCAAATACAATTTTAGTCAAAGGACACAAATCAAGACTTTAGTGGTAACAGCATGGAATAAAGTGAAAATGTTACATCAGATACTTACAGTAGTTTTTGGATTACTAGCTGTGAAGACATGATCAGTAATAATTCCAAAGAAACTGCGGGAGATGCTGCAACAGTAACTATGATTTTTATGCTCTGAAATTGTTGCATTGATCAGTAATGATGTTTTTTAATAATCCTCACCTACTAATCCAAGTTTTCCTTCAATAGCATTTCTTATGAACAAGTGTTACTTTTGAAGTAAAATTATCACTTACATTATAATGGAAAAAGCAAAGTTTTGAAATGCATTGCACTAAACTTATTTTTAATTTTAGCCGTTGTATACCATTACATCCAAATTCACTTTTTTCAAATTTTAGGGGATTCACAAATTCTATGCATGCAAATAAAATTGATCTCTTAGAATTTTGATATTTTATTTCAGGCACTTTTTTCAAAACTTCGGAAAGTATCCTTTAACTGCAAAGATATGCTCAGAGAATTGTTCAATGCTTCCTGAGTAAAAAAAGCTCACGATCTGATAATAGTCAAATTAAGACACGAGTATGTAAGTAATGGAAATATAAAAATATGGTTAATATGAGAGGTTTTACTTAAATTTAACTCCAATTCTCTTGCCTCTAGAGATGCCTTGGTCCAGTAAAGACTTCTCGTTACCCCGAAACAGAAACAATAACTCCTCCCTTCACATCATGTAAACTAACTGAATTCTCAGGCTTAGGTTTTCACTCACTTCACCGGCAATGGAAACGTAATTTTAAAGATAAAAAGTGTACCTAAAACTGTTGGCTAATAAAGCTATAGGGTAACTCAACGGACTTTCCGATAGAATATAGATTTAACGGATTTAAAATACGCTCACGCATACCTGTCAGGTGTTAATAAAATGACTGACGTTAAACTTAGCGCATTTTGGTAGTTCTCATTTACTTGGTTTAGATTTACTAAATACTTAGGAGTCAAATCATCCTCATGCAATTCCTACACTTCAGGAGTGCATCACTGATCAAATGTTCTCTACATTCATATTATGTTGACCCAACTAGGCGTGTAGTCGTAAATGTAGAGGCTTTCTGCATCCTTATTGAAGAGAGGGGAGGTAACTGTCCTTGATTTTTCCGCTGTTTGTGGGGGTAAACGGTCGCGATTTATATGAGGCTACGACCAGGGGTTCTCTGAAAAATCTTGGATGTGGTAGACTATTGGGTAGTGTGTTGGCCTACTGACCAGTGCCCCCGGGTTCGGTTCTGGGTGACGCCTCTGGGTACTCTCAGCTCCATCGAAATGGTGCGATTTTTATGACGCTCGGTTGGGAGATCCTAGGAAACCCTAGGCAGCACTGGGAGAAGAAATAGCCCCCGTAACCTGACGTACATATTTCACACTTCCTATGCTTTAGCATTGGATGAGATCTAAACTATTGGATGAGCCCTAACCTTTTAGTTGATAACAGTAGTGTTGAAATTTATCATCGTGACTCACTGAGAATCCGTTCCTTGTTGCTATGCTTTTCTCTCTCATAAAATGTTCTAGAAAGGGGAGATACAGACGCTGGCCATCAGTCACCGATGATCTTATAACAGTAGTCATGGATATAATTTCAAGTAAATGGTTTTTTCTTCCGGTTGATAGATTTGGCTGTGTTGTTCAATATTCACATGACTTTATG
This sequence comes from Hetaerina americana, assembly GCF_022747635.1. Classification (NCBI taxonomy): domain Eukaryota; kingdom Metazoa; phylum Arthropoda; class Insecta; order Odonata; family Calopterygidae; genus Hetaerina; species Hetaerina americana. Next base: position 4,545,821 of record NW_027286775.1, on the reverse strand, counting down.
ATACTTGATTTTAACATATTACAGGAAGGTTTAATCAAAAAGAATGTTGATGAATGAAAGGGTGAAATGGACCGAAAAGAAAACAAGTGAAGAAGTGCTAGGTATGGTGGGTGAGAATAGGGGATTGTTGGGGGAATCCTAAGGAATAAGGAGATATGGATGAAGCCAGTGATGAATGATCGGTTGGGTGTTGAAGACTGTAATGGAGGAGATAATTTTAAGCTAACAAGGAAAGGGCAGGAATTATATAGTGATGTTCGACGGGCTGAAGGTAGGAAGGAAGAACACAAAGATGAAGAGGGACTTGATGCGGTGATGTTGAATGCTCCATTGTGTTTTCTCAGTAGATATTTAGTTGCTAGCTGAGTCTCAGGAATACCTACCTTAACGTGTACATTACCTAATAACAAAAATTATTCGTGATTAACCGTTTAAGGTAGGTTTTGAATTGACACATTCACGGAATAAATAGCTCGTCTCTCCTAAAAATCACATTCCCACATCCTATTCTGCTATAAAATTAGTACACTTTGTCGGAGACTGATAAATGTTGAGTAAACAACCGACTGTCATGAATGGAAATCCGATTCGTACTAAAGAAAGCCAGTCGAATAGCCAACGTGTTACTTGGACCCGAGGGAGTGAATTTTGTCTACTCAAGGAAGATCTAAAGGGAGCAGTTATTCAATCGATTCAATAAAAATCCCGTGAAAGCCTAAATTAGCAGGCCTAAGATTTAAAGGAATGGAAAAATACCCAAGGCGTCTAATAAACGTTCACTCCTTCAGAGTGAGCATATCTTAAAAGACATTTGCTCTCTGAATAGAAAATTGGATTACTTTTAATCGTCCATATAATGCCATTTTTCCAAGAGGTTGTGTTCATGGCTATCTTGATGATGCAATTAAGCAATTTCAATTTTTTCAATAATGTCAGTATATTGTTTTCTTCGATCGCAGTTTTTTATAGAAATCGTGAGAAACGAATTGTTTTTTGCTTGAGTATAAGATATACTGCTTATCAATGAACCTAAAAAATGAACATTGGGATTTCAATCAATGTGTTTTCAGCAATTTCTCCGACGTTATTTTGTCATTCCTCCATCTCCCTCGTTCAACCTTCTATTGCCCCACGCCATCCTCCTAAAGCCCACCCTAATCGGTCAGCCGAATTAACTTATTCAGATTTTAAATATATTCATTGATTCTTCAGAACAATAATTTAGTCAGATTTCTATATATTCCGTTTCTATGCGGAACAAGAAACGATATTAAAATCATAAATATAAAATAATCAGAACACTCTCCAAAAAGGAATGGTGGGAGTCTTATCTAGGCGATGGAGGATGAGATTTGAAGGCGCGAAAAGTTCGGAGTCACCGCAGGCCGTACCCACGACTAGGGACTTAAGGTTGACCTGTGAATTGGCCTGTAGATGGAAGGGGATGAGGTAAATGCGAGTGGACGAAGCCCCGTTTGCTTTTTGTGGGCAACCGTTTCGATCTCTGGGGAAGGCCATTTAGCGGGGGACCTTCCAACTCTGGGCGCGCCTTCAACCCCCCCTCCAATCACCAAACTCTCTCTCCCTTGCAAACACCGCTGACACGGCGACCAGCCCACTCCCCGCTGTCTTCCTTGGTTTTGGCTATCCCCATCTCCACCCTCAACCCCAGTTAACCGCCTGTGCTCGTTGATCCTCCTCCTACCACCATCGGTACATCCATTTTACCTCCTCCCCACGAAACCCCTCCATTTTTCATTCTAGCGCCCATACTTTACTTCCCCTCCCGCCCACCCCTTTCCCCGAGCTGCTCCCTTTATAAAGGCGCGCACATCAGTTTTTAAACATTTCAGTTCGTACCAATGCTGTTTGAAGGAAGGCGTTCGTGTTAGCTCCCGAAAGTTTTACCCGGAAACATATTATTTGCCACCTGGGCAGAAGAGTGTAGGGGCCTTCATCCTTCGGAGAAGAGGTAAGTGATTGAATTGCCTATATTTAGTAATTGCCTCCAAATTTCAAATCCCTCTTCACGAGATTGATATAAATATAATCATTAGACTCATAAATTTTATTCCTATTTTGACTTTTTATTTTTCTGCTGTTCATTGATAATTTTTTTCTTTTTTAGAGGTGAAAATACATTTAACACTCCACTCATTGTACATTGACCATAATCCACCTTTGTAGATCGTAGATGGTTCGCATTATTTTTCGGCTTGTCGTGTGTTGTTAGGTTTTCATTAAGAGATTTTCTTCAAAGTCAACTATCGAATCCCTTTTGAACAAATAGGTTAAATTTGAAGTAACTTACGTTGGTTGTTCCGGAATGCGGCTTCGTTAAAATTGGCATTTTCTTTACTCGCTGAAATGCATTCGGTTTTCACTCAACCAGGTTCCGAATCACCAGCTCAGAATGTTGACTAGTTGGGTTAAAATTGTTCCATTCCCTACGCCGTCTGTTCTCATTTCTCCCGTACATTTCAATGAACAATTTTCGTAGAAACCACTTTCACAGTCAACTGCGCCCTCTGCCGTCGCAGACCGTACGTGCATTAATAGGGCAGGGGGCCCTCGGAATTCTTTTTGAATATCAAGCAGATCATCTTTCATTTCCATTATTCCTAAAGTATTATAATGTAGTTACCCCGGCAATGGCTTCAGTCAATCATACAACAACATCCAAATATTTCTTATCTTACTTGAGAGTACACTAGCATTTCGCTGTCGTCGTCGTGGTGACTGTTGGGAAGTCTCAGTTCCCATCACTGCCGTGTTACTTCCTTCACTTTGCAATATGCCCTCGGCTCATGTCCGCTACTTCCACCCCCAAACTACCTTCGCGTTCCCTCTCTCCTTTCCCGCTCTCGCTCTGCGTTAGCCTATTCTTCTCCTGTCAGTGTTGGTCTCTCCCTGGCCCGCTGTGACAGTTACACCGGAAAAAAAATTAATTTCTTTCATTACTTGACTATGCTACAGCGAAATTAAACCTCCTTCCTGTTGGTTTTTTCTCGAAATCAAAATGAAGTGATACACTTTCCTTTTCCATCGATAAGTGTTGGCATATTTTTTCATTACTAGGAAAACCAAATTAGCAAATTTGAGTGGAGCTTCTTCCTTCTTCCAGTGTAATATATTAACGTGAATAATAGAGCTCTCAATTCACTTTTTCAGTTCATCGCTATAATCTCGCGCAAGAGCCACCAATTGCTTGTATATTGAAATTCGTGCGTAGCCTCAAAGGTTGCTAATACTCTCCTTAGTTTTTTCTATTAGTATATTACTCATGATGCCATTGGAGTGACTGTATTTGTCTATTGTTTGAAATTGTATACCTTTCCTTTCGAATTCTTATCCTTTGGTATCTCCTGATGTCAATCGTTCCGCCCTGCCCTGGGCGCAACATGCTATGGGATAGTAGGAAATGCTAGTATGTAATCCTCTCGGTCATGACCAATGGTAGCTTGTCGATTCTACTCAATTCAAATAGGAGAGTCCTTCCTCTTTTCATCGCTATATGATAAAACGGGGAAAATTTTCCATTTTCTATTTTTTTTCCCGACACCCGTCTATTCCATTCTTCCTGTTCACTCCCATCGGCACCGAACGGGAAAAGCCAAAGACTCACCTTTTACATTCATTCATGCTTTCTGCACGCAAAATGGTACGTCAATAATAATGTAGACTTGCAGACTAGAACAATCTGCTCTAGGCATTCGCTAACACGATACATTGAACACAAAATCGCTAAGCATACACTCCCGGAGGTCTCCAATTCCTGAGCAGAAAAGGCATCTCTCACGCCTCCATCGTTGGATAACACCAGTGTTGGCCCCAAGAGCAGTGGTGATGGTTTTGTGATGTGTGGTGCATGGTCATTATGGTGTGTTCGTTGTGCATAGTGCTTGTGTGATATGCGTGTGCACCGAGGGATCGCCGATGGAGCGAGATCTGCCGCCGGTGGACCTTGCAGTTTGGCAAAGGTAGGGAGTCGTCTCCTCTCCCCCCCCCACCTCGTGCTTCACAGGTTCAGTGTGTAGGTGTCCCCCTAGCATGAGACAAGGCCTCCACCCCCGCGGTAGGGCCCCCGACGGGGCTTAAGGGACGCAACCAGCGCACTTAGAGAAATGGGGGGTGAATTAAAGTTACTTTTAGCTATTCAATTAGGTAGGACATTTAACGTGACTTGGGTGTGATATTAATTTAGTAATAGCTTACACTTAGTGTGATGAGCACATTATCGTAATGTTTGCACACAATTGGCGTGCCTAATATGCTATCGTATCATGAATTATATCCAATGTCTTTAGATTTAGTCATTTAACAAAGTATTATGTACAAGTGGACCGTACTTAATATTTTGTTAAATTGCATCATTCCATCGCTCTCTTTCTGCCTATTCCATCATGAATACTTCTTCATGTTCCTTCCACTGAATATTTTCCGAAGGCAGCGGTTTCCCGTTTAGAGGGACCGCTGTAACATGGTACCAGTAGGACGTCCCTCTCTGCAGATCCGTGGGATTTGTGTGAGGGGCGTGATGGACCGGCCATCGGCCTTCGTTTTCACCTTTGAACGAATGCCGGAAAATGGGTTCCAACGAGCTGTGCATGATACCTCTTTGGGTCAGCAACAGGAAACTCGTGCAATCCTCCTCTCTTCTTCCTTCCTTTTTAAGCCTTACTCATTACATTTTCGTTGTATTAATCAGAGTACGTTAGTCACCCCTTTGACGGTTAAGCTTATTCCCGTCAAACAAATTGGTTTGTTTTCACTAATTCCGCAAACAATTCCGTGCCCCTTCATTATGGTAGTGCAATATAGTGAAAAGTTTTTTACTTCCATATTTACCATTG